>NC_084469.1:52384792-52684792 GCF_027409185.1 Cynocephalus volans
CCAGGATCTGGGGTGTCCAAAAGGGGTCTCCAAGCCAGAGTTCTATATAGTGCCCCTTACTGCTCTTCACCTAGCAAGCACACATCCCCAACTCCATCATGACCATCTTGGAGGCCAGCGGCAAACAGGAGACAGAGGCCAAGGAGACACCTGCAGGGCCCCTGGAAGAGGTGAGGGCCCTGCAGCCCATCTGGATTCCCCGATCCCCCACCCACCCTCCCCAAGCCAGGAAGGCTCTACCTGTCCTCCCCACCCTGAGAGGCTTGGGCTGTCAAAGCCACCTCTGTCTCAGAGCAGGCGCTCCTGCTGAAAGGCAGTGGGGGACAATTCCCCTTCCTCCCTGTGCCCACAGTGAGAAGCTGCCGTCCCTTATGCTCCCATCTTGCTTTCACCTCAGGGTAGTCTCTGTCTCTTCCCTCCATCCTCTGAGAGCATCTCTGAGCTTCTGTGTGCCCCTCCCGATCCCCAGGACGACCTGGAGCCCTTGGCCCTGGCTCCGACCCCGGCCCCGGCCCCCCGGCCCCCTCAAGACCTCATCGGCCTGCGGCTGGCCCAGGAGAAGGCCTTAAAGCGGCAGCTGGAGGAGGAACAGAAGCTGAAGCCTGGGGGAGCAGGAGCCCCCTCCTCTTCCTCCTCGTCTGCCTCCTCTTCCTCTGCGCGCCCAGCCCCTCCCCCGTCGGAGGAAACCATAGATTTCCGGGAGGAGGGGCCTGAGTGCGAGACCCCGGCCATCTTCATCAGCATGGATGACGACTCGGGGCTGACCGAGGCCTCGCTCCTGGACTCTAGTCTTGAGGGGCCCCTACCTAAGGTAGGGATGATACCCCGAGAGCTGCAAAGGAGGGAAGTCCGAGCCCGGAGGCGGAGTGTGTGTGCCGATCCCGAGGAGGGGTCGGGGACGCGCTAGGGGAGGGCCTGAAGGAAGGCTTGGTTGTGGAACCGCGCTCTTTGATCTGTTCTCCCTTTACTTCTGTCATCAGGAGGTAGCGGGCGGGTTGACTTCCAAGGAGGAGCGGAGCCCCCAGACAGTTGCCCCCGCCGGAGAAGACGTCGTGAAGACCCCCAGCCCGGACGCCGAGGAAGCGGGAGAATCCGAGACTAAGGGGAACAGTTAACGGGTCTTGGTGGGGAAAGGGGAACTGGGGTTGGGGGGACGGGGTGGGCTTGGCTGGCAAGTGGTTTGCCTTAAAAAATAAAGCGATAGCTTATCTGGGGCCTGGGTGCAGTTTCGTGTCAACCGCGGCGTCCGCAGTGGAACTGCGCCGGGTCGTAGGCAGGCGCGCCTGGGAGCCGACTGGAAGTCCCTGCCAGCTGGGCTGCACCTGCGCAGAAACCAGCTCCCTGGCCCCGGCCACCCCGCGCGCCCTCTTCTGGTAACGGCTCACCCAGTCCCCGCTCCTTAGAAACTCGCCACGCCAGAGCAGCGTCTGCTGGGCGTCTGCCCGGCGTCTGCCCGGCGTCTGCCGGCTGGTGACTCCCGCCTGCCCGACTTCAAGCCTTCCCCCTAGACGTCCGCGCCTTTGGAACCATGGGGGACCCGCCTCCGGACCCTGAGCCCCCTTACCAGCAGCTGTCCGATCGGCGGCGCAGTCAGGACCACTCTCAGCCCCAGATGGTAGCACCCGAGGAGGTGGAGCAGATACCATTCGACGACGCCCAGATCGTGCCGCCAGAGCGGCAGGACAGTCAGGAGATCCTGGCCCAGACCAACCTCCCGGGCTGGTCATGGGGGTCAAGCCTGTCCCCACATGAGAACTTGCCCATGTCCCAGGCCTTCCAAGCCGAGGAACTGCAGATGAGTGGTATGCAGTACCCGTCCATGAGTACGGGCTATCCCTTGGAGTTCCAGACCCAACCTTACATGTATGAAAGCAGGATGCAGGCCACCGAAGGCACCGCCATCCTAATGCAGCAGCTACAAGAGGGCCAGGGCAGCCTCTTCCAGCAACTGGAGTCCACCTACCAGGACCCCAGGCCCGACTTCTTGGGCCAGTTCAGCATGTACCAGAGAGAAGACCAACTGTTCGATGAAGGCGCCCCACACGGGCCCTACGTAAGGGATGACCCTGCCCTTCATTTCTCGCCCTCTGAGCTGGGCTTCCCGCCCTTCAGTACAGAGGTGCCAGAGCCAGGGCCTCGAGAGCTGGCTGTGAAGAACGCCAAGGCCTACCTACTGCAGACCAGTATCAATTGCGACCTCAGCCTGTGAGAGGGGAACAGCAATGGGGAGGTGGGGAACCCAGACAGGGAGGGGCTCCAGCCAAGGCCCTGTCTCAGGCTGTAGGGTCTCACCAGTCAGATAGGGACTGCCTTCATGGAAAACCAGTGACTGCTCTGGGCGCCTAACTCAGCAAGAAGTCAGGGAATAAACACTAACAATGGCTAGCATTTACTTACCAGACATTGTGCCAGCACTTAACACACTAACGTCTAATTCTCACAGCTGAGATTAGCACTTCTGTTCTCCCTATTTTACAGAGGAGGAGACTGAGACCCAGAAAAGTTAGGTCATTTATCCAAGATTACACAGCAAGGATGTGACAGAGCCAGGATTCCTTTTTTTTTAATTAAACTTATTTTTTTTTTTTAATATGGCCACCAGAAAATTTAAAATTACAAATGTGGCTTGCATTTGTGGCTTCTGTTATATATATATATATATTTTTTTTTTTTAATTTTATTTTGTCGATATACAATGTGGTTGATTATTGTGGCCTATCACCAAAACCTCCCTCCCTCCTCCCTCTCCCCCCTCCCACCCAACAATGTCCTTTCTGTTTCCTTGTCGTGTCAACTTCAAGGAATTGTAATTATTATGTCTTCTTCTCCGCCCCCCCCAGTTGTTTTGTGTGTGTGTGTGTGTGTGTGTGTGTGAATTTATTTATTTTTATCTCCCACCAATAAGTGAGAACATGTGGTATTTCTCTTTCTGTGCCTGACTTGTTTCACTTAATATAATTCTCTCAAGGTCCATCCATGTTGTTGCAAATGGCAGTATTTCATTCGTTTTTATAACTGAGTAGTATTCCATTGTGTAGATATACCACATTTTCCATATCCACTCATCCGATGATGGACATTTGGGCTGGTTCCAACTCTTGGCTATTGTAAAGAGTGCTGCGATGAACATTGGGGAACAGGTATACCTTCGACTTGATGATTTCCATTCCTCTGGGTATATTCCCAGCAGTGGGATAGCTGGGTCGTATGGCAGATCTATCTGCAATTTTTTCAGGAACCTCCATACCATTTTCCATAGAGGCTGCACCATTTTGCAGTCCCACCAACAATGTATGAGAGTTCCTTTTTCTCCACAACCTCACCAGCATTTATCATTCAGAGTCTTTTGGATTTTAGCCATCCTAACTGGGGTGAGATGGTATCTCAGTGTACTTTTGATTTGCATTTCCCAGATGCTGAGTGATGCTGAGCATTTTTTCATATGTCTGTTGGCCATTTGTATATCTTCCTTAGAGAAATGCCTACTTAGCTCTTTTGCCCAGTTTTTAATTGGGTTGCTTTTTTTTTTCTTGTAAAGTTGTTTGAGTTCCTTGTATACTCTGGATATTAATCCTTTGTCAGATGTATATTTTGCAGATATTTTCTCCCACTCTGTTGGTTGTCTTTTAACTCTGTTAATTGTTTCTTTTGCTGTGCAGAAGCTCTTTAGTTTGATATAATCCCATTTGTTTATTTTTCCTTTGGTTGCCCGTGCTTTTGGGGTCATATTCATGAAGTCTGTGTCCAGTCCTATTTCCTGAAGTGTCTCTCCTATGTTTTCTTTAAGAAGTTTTATTGTTTCAAGGTGTATATTTAATTCTTTAATCCATTTCTAGTTGACTTTAGTGTATGGTGAAAGGTATGGGTCTAGTTTCACTCTCCTCCATATTGATATCCAGTTCTCCCAGCACCATTTGCTGAAGAGGCAGTCTCTTCCCCAGTGTATAGGCTTGGTGCCTTTGTCAAAGATCAGATGGCTGTAGGTGTGTGAGTTGATTTCTGGATCAGTGTGTCTGTTTTTATGCCAGTACCATACTGTTTTGGTTATTATAGCTCTGTAGTATAGTTTAAAGTCAGGTAGTGTTATGCCTCCAGCTTTATTTTTTTTACTCAGCATTGCTTTGGCTATGTGTGGTCTTTTGTTATTCCATATAAATGTCTGGATAGTTCTTTCCATTTCTGAGAAAAATGTCATTGGAATTTTGATGGGGATTGCATTGAATTTGTATATCACTTTGGGTAGTATGGACATTTTCACTATGTTGATTCTTCCAATCCAAGAGCATGGGATATCTTTCCATCTTCTTGTGTCCTCTCTAATTTCTCTCAGCAGTGGTTTGTAGTTCTCATTATAGAGATTTTTCACATCCTTGGTTAACTCAATTCCTAAGTATTTTATTTTTTTGGTGGCTATTGTAAATGGGCAGGCTTTCTTGATTTCTCTTTCTGCTTGTTCACTATTGGAGAATAGAAATGCTACTGATTTTTGTGTGTTGATTTTGTATCCTGCTACTGTGCTGAAATCATTTATCAACTCCAAGAGTTTTTTTGTAGAGGCTTTAGGCTGTTCAATATATAGGATCATGTCATCTGCAAAGAGGGACAGTTTGACTTCATCTTTTCCAATCTGGATGCCCTTTATTTCCTTCTCTTCTCTGATTGCTCTGGCTAGTACTTCCAATACTATGTTGAATAGGAGTGGTGAGAGTGGGCATCCTTGTCTAGTTCCTGTTCTTAAAGGAAAAGCTTTCAGCTTTTCCCCATTCAGGATGATACTGGCAGTGGGTTTATCATATATGGCTTTAATTATGTTGAGATACTTTCCATCTATACCTAACTTATAGAGGGGTCTTTGTCATGAATGAATGTTGAATTTTATCAAATGCTTTTTCAGCATCTATAGAAATGATCATATGGTCCTTGTGTTTAATTTTATTAATATGGTGTATCACATTTATTGATTTGCATATGTTGAACCAACCTTGCATCCCTGAGATGAATCCCACTTGGTTATGGTATATGATTTTGCATATGTGTTGCTGTGCTCTGTTAGCTAGTATTTTATTGAGGATTTTTGCATCTATATTCATCAAGGATATCAGCCTGTAGTTTTCTTTTTTGGTTATATCTTTACCTGGTTTTGGTATCAGGAGGATGTTTGCTTCAGAGAATGAGTTTGGGAGATTTGCGTCTGTTTCAATCTTTTGAAATAGTTTGTAAAGAATCGGTGTCAATTCCTCTTTGAATGTTTGGTAAAATTCTGCTGTGAATCCATCTGGTCCTGGGCTTTTCTTTGTTGGGAGCCTTCTGATAACAGCTTCAATCTCCTTTATTGTTATTGGTCTGTTCAAATTTTCTACGTCTTCATGGCTCAGTTTTGGGAGCTTGTGTGTGTCCAGAAATTTATCCATTTCCTCCAGATTTTCAAATTTGTTGGCATATAGTTGTTTATAGTAGTCTCGAATGATTCCTTGTATTTCAGATGAATCAGTTGTAATATCACCTTTTTCATTTCTAATTTTTGTTATATGAATCTTCTCTCTTCTTTTTTTTGTTAGCCATGCTAATGGTTTGTCAATTTTATTTATCTTTTGAAAAAACCAACTTTTTGATTCATTGATCTTTTGTATTGTTTTTTGGGTTTTAATTTCATTAAGTTCTGCTCTGATCTTAATGATTTCTTTCCGTCTGCTAACTTTAGGTTTGGATTCTTCTTGTATTTCTAGTTCTTTAAGGTGAAGTGTTAGGTTGTTCACTTGCCATCTTTCCATTCTTCTGAAATGAGCATTTAATGCAATAAATTTCCCCCTTAGTACTGCTTTTGCAGTATCCCACAGGTTTTGGTATGATATATCATTATTTTCATTAGTTTCAATAAATTTTTTGATTTCCTGCTTGATTTCTTCTTGGACCCATATGTCATTAAGTAGAATGCTGTTTAATTTCCATGTGTTTGTATACTTTCCAGAATTTTGTTTGTTATTGATTTCTAATTTTAATCCATTGTGATCTGAGAAAATACATGGGATAATTCCAATTTTTTTGAATTTGTTGAGACTTGATTTGTGACCTAATATGTGATCTGTTCTGGAGAATGATCCCTGTGCTGATGAGAAAAATGAATATTCTGAGGTTGTTGGACGGAATGTTCTGTAGATATCTGCCAAGTCCAATTGGTCTAGAGTATTGTTTAGATCTTGTATTTTTCTGCTGATTCTTTGCCTAGATGATCTGTCCAATATTGACAGTGGGGTGTTCAGGTCCCCTGCTATTATGGTATTAGTGTCTATTTCCTTCTTTAGGTCTAGTAGAGTTTGTTTTATAAATCTGGCTGCTCCAACATTGGGTGCATATATATTTATGATTGTTATGTCTTCTTGATGGATCAATCCCTTTATCATTATGTAGTGTCCCTCATTGTCTCTTTTTATGGTTTTTAGTTAAAAGTCTATTTTATCAGATATAAGAATAGCTACTCCAGCTCGTTTTTCTTTTCTGTTTGCATGGTAAATCTTTTTCCATCCTTTCACTCTTAGTCTATGTGAATCTTTATGGGTGAGGTGGGTCTCTTGAAGGCAGCATATAGTTGGGTCCTCCTTTTTAATCCAGTCAGCCAGTCTGTGTCTTTTGATTGGGGAATTTAAGCCTTTTACATTAAGAGTTGGTATTGAAAAGTGTTGATTTATTCCTAGCATTTTATTGATTATTGTTTGGTTGTCTTAGGTGTCTTTTGTTTCTTGCTTTCTGATTTACTGTTTGTTTCCTGTGTTTTTTGGTCCTTGGGTTGTAGATAGCATTTTTGTTTGTTTGTTTTCTCTTCATGAATGCCATTTTTATTATACTAGTGGGTTTTGATTTTTTGGGTTTTTATGGCAGTGGTAGTTATTTTTCAGGAACCAAACCCAGTACTCCCTTGAGAATTTCTTGTAAGGGTGGTCGTGTGGTGGTGAACTCCCACAGTTTTTGTTTGTCTGAGAAATACTATTTGCCCTTCATTTTGGAAGAATAGCCTTGCAGGGTAGAGTATTCTTGGCTAACAATCTCTGTCTTTTAGTATTTTGAATATATCATCCCATCCTTTCTGGCTTTTAGGGTTTGTGATGAAAAGTCTGATGTTAGTCTGATTGGGGCTCCCTTATTTGATGCTTAAAACTTGCAGCTTTTAAGATTCTCTCTTTGTCTTTGAGTTTTGCCAATTTGACTATAACATGTCTTGGAGAAGACCTTTTTGGGTTGAATACGTTTGGAGATCGTTGAGCTTCCTGGATCTGAAGATCTGTGATTTTTCCTGTACCCAGGAAGTTATTTTGTTGAACATGTTTTCAATGCAATCTCCTTTTTCCTCCCCTTCTGGAATACCTATGACTCGGATATTTGAGCGCTTAAGGTTGTCTGATATCTCTCTCAGATTTTCTTCAATGCCTTTGATTCTTTTTTCTTTTTTCTTTTGTCTGCCTGTGTTATTTCAAACAGCCCATCTTCAAGTTCAGAGGTTCTCTCTTCAACTTCCGCAAGCCTGCTGGTTAAACTCCCTGTTGTGTTTTTTATTTCGCTGAATAAATTCTTCAGTTTGGCAAGTTCTGCTACATTTTTTTTCAGGGCTTTGATTTCCTTGTACATTTCTTCTTTCAGGTCCTGTATACTTTTCCTCATTTCATCATGATGTCTAGCTGAGTTTTCTTGTATCTCATTCAATTTCCTTAGAATTATCACTTGAAATTCCTTGTCAGTCATTTCAAGGGCTTCTTGTTCTATAGGATCTAGAGCTTGAGAGTTATTATCCTTTGGTGGTGTACTTTCTTGATTTTTCGTATTTCTGGTATCCTTTCTTTGATGTTTATTCATTGTGGCAGGGGGTTTCACAGTCCACAGGTTTGACAGTATTGTCTGACTAAGATGTTGCTGTGGTTGCCAATTTGGTATGGCTATCTCAGTGACTGCTCCGTTGGCCACTAGTGCCTTGTGTGTGTGGTTGCCTCGGGTCTTGGGCCTCTCCAGGGAGCCACCTCTCTGGTCAGCTTGGACTCTGCCCGGCTGCTGGATCACGGGGTCATACCGCAGGATGTGTGGTCTCTGCTGAGCTTCCACCTCCCGTGCTGGACTTCTCCCTGTTCCGTGCACTCTGGCCTGGCCTGCTGGGATGCGCCGAGGCACCACAGAGCGTGTGGTCTCTGCAAAGCTTCCCCTTCCCCTGCAGAATGTCTCCCTGCTCTGTGCACGCTAGGCTGGGCTTGGGATGAAGCCGGGTGGTGGCGGTGAAGCCTACCTGCTGCTGGATCATGCAGCGGCGGCACCCCCACAGGGTGTGTGGACTCTATGGAGCTTCTATCTCCCTTGCTGGTTGACTCTGTGCTCCGTACGGATTGGGCCGGGCTGCTGGATCGTGCGGCAGCAGTGTGGTTCCCGTGGAGTTCCCACCTCCCCTGCTGGACATCTCCCTGCTTCAAGCGCAGTAGGCCAGGCTGGGAATGGAGCCGGGTGCCTGCAGTGAAGCCTACCTGCTGGATCATGCAGTGGTGGCCCCACAGGGTGTGTGGTTTCTGTGGAGCCTCCGCCTCCCCTGCCAGATGTCTCCCCACTCTGTGTGCACTGGGCTGGGCTGGGAACGGAGCCAAGTGGTGGTGGTGAAGCCTATCAGCTGGATCGTGCGACGGTGGCCCTGCAGGGCATGTGTTCTCCGCAGAGCTTCTGCCTCCCCTGCTGGACGTCTCCCCATTCCGTATGCACTTGATGTTATGTTTTTATACTTTAAATCGGTTGATTTGTGGGGGAGAGTGATGCTAGGGACTGTCTATTCCGCCATCTTGACCGGAAGTCGAGAGCCAGGATTCCTGAACAAATGATTTGGCTCCTGAAGCCCCGTTCTTATCCACTACACTTCCCTGTCTGAGACAGTTACTTGCCAAACCACTTAGCTGAAGTCACAATACGCTTCTCAGCTCCATTAGGCTCTAGTGAAGCTCACATTCTAGGAAGAGAATGGATAATCAACCTAGAGGATAAGGTGATAATAAGGGCTAAGGTGAAAAATAAGGAAGGGTAAGGGGGATAGGGAGTGCATGTTAAATAGTGTGAGGTCAGGAAAGGCCTCTCTGAGGAGGTAACATTTGGTCAGGACCTGAAGGAAGTGCAGGAGAGCACCTTGCAGATAACTGGAGGAAGAGTAGTCCAGGTATAGGGCACAGCAAATGCAAAGGCTTCAAGGAGCAGTAAGGAGGCTGGTGTGTCTGGAACTAAGGAAGAGGGAGAGTGGGAGGAAATGAGGCTGATGAAGTAATGGGTCTTGCTAAAGTGTAAAGCTGACCCTATCACTCCCATGCTCAGAACCTGCTATGGTTCCCATTACCCTCAAGAGGAAGTTCAGCTCCTCACCACAGCCACCAGAGCCCTCTGTGTGGTTCAGCCTCTGCCCAATGTCCAAACTTCATTTCTAGTCACTACCTGCTCCTACCTCAGATCCTAGAACTTAGTCAAAATTAACCTCTTGCTGTTCCCCAACAAATCCTAGCTCTTGGGAGTTTCAAGTTCCCTTCTTGAAAAGCCCTAGCTAAGTCTCCCTTCTTCTTACCCTTCCCAACTTCAGTGATGGCCCTCCACCACACCCAAGACTGCTGACAAGGTAGTTTCCACACAACGGAAGGTTACACATACGTACTTTGAAATCAGGTCAACGTAGTTTCAAATGCTGACTGTGGCATCATTGTGTGACCTCATCACCTCAACTTTTCTCCGCCTCAGTTTCCTTATGTGGAGAATGGGGATTGTTCCTCAGATGTACGGTTGTGATGAGGATTCAACATTGCTCTCAAGTGCCCAGCTTGGTGCCCAGCTTAGGTGAATGGAAGTGACACTATTGTCACTCTGGCCTCCTCTACTCCCACAACCCCCCTCCTTACTCCACTCCTGCCACATTGAACCTTCTCAGTGTTGTTCCATGGTAGGCATACCCCCATGTCAAGGCCTTCACACAATTGTATCATCTGCAAACCATGACAGATTTGCTTTTTGCTTTCTAATCCTCATATATTTTCTTTCTTTTTCATGCCTTATTGCATTGGCTGTGATCCCCAGTACAGTATTAAATAGAAGTGGTGAAAGCAGTTATCCTGGTTTCCAGTCTCAGGGGAAAATACTCAGTTTTTCACCATTATGTTTGATGTGTGCTGTAGGTTACTTGTGGCTACACTTTATAAGATTATAAAAAATTGCCTTCTATTCCTAGTTTGTTACAAGTTTTTTTTTTTTTTTTTTCTTCTTTATTTTTTTTATTTATTTTTTTTTTTTGGACAAGTTTTAAAAAAATTACGAATGGTAAAAAAATTATGAATGGGTGTTGAATGTTATCAAAATTTCTCTGCACCTATAATGTGATCTTGTGTATCTCCTTTAACATTAACATACTAAAAAAACACATTAACATACTAAACATGATTATATTATTCTATTGTCAGTCCAGTCTTGCATTCCTATTATTAGCTCAGTTTAATCATGGTGTGTCATACTTTTTAGAAATTGCTGGATGCCATTTGCTAATATATATATACATATTTTTAAAGATGACCGGTAAGGGGATCTTAACCCTTGACTTGGTGTTGTCAGCACCACGCTCTCCCAAGTGAGCCACGGGCCAGCCCCTCATTTGCTAATAGTTTGCTTAGGATTTTGGCATCTATATTCCTAAATGAGATCAGCATGGAATTTTCCTTTCTCCTAATGTCCTTGAGTTTTGGTATCAAGATTAGGTTAGACTCATAAAAGATTCTAAGGCCTATGCAGTAGCTGTTCCCTCTGACTGAAACCCTCTTCCCCCCAAAATCTGCATAGGTTGCCCCCTCCCTTCATTGAGATCTCAACTTAAATGTCACCTTTGACAGGCCTTCCCAGGCCTCCCTATTTAAAATTGTAAACCATCTCCAGTCGCTGGTCCTCCCAGTCCCCATTCTCTCCTTTGCCTCCACAGTAGTTACTACCCCATGCCTGACACACTTTATATTTTTCATGTTTGATTCATATCTGTTTCCATCGTCAAAATATCAGCTCCACCAGGGCAGGGACCTCTTCTGTTCCCCACTGTGTCCCCAGCACTAGGCACAGGGCCAGGCACGTAGCAGCAAGCTCAGTGAGCTGAATGAACGATGTCCTCCACGTCCCACTCCCCCCGCGGGAGGCAGGTATGAGCACCTGGTGAACCTGCTGACCAAGATCCTGAACCAGCGGCCCGAGGACCCCTTGTCCATCCTGGAGTCACTGAACCGCACCACCCAGCGGGAGTGGTTCCAGCCCAAGCTGGACACACTGCGGGACGACCCCGAGATGCAACCCACCTACGAAATGGCGGAGAAGCAGAAGGCACTGTTCCTCCGGAGCGGAGGCGGCGGAGAGGGCGAACCGGAGGTGGAGGAGGAGGCGGTGAGTGTGCCCGCGGGCAGAGGCAGCGGCAGCGCCCGTGGGGCGCGGCACGTCGGGGGGCGGGGAGCAGAGCAGCGCACGACCCCGGAAGGGAAAAGATTTCAGTGTCGTGTGCACAGCGGGTGGCGATGGCGGGGCCGAGTCACAAAGAGCCTCGAACGCCAAGCAAAGGGACTTGGGCTTTCTCCCGAGGCCACTGGAAAGCCATGGAAGGGTTTGACGCAGAGGAAAGAGCTCAGCTCTGCCTTTTACAACAACGACTCCTGCTGCCACGTGGAGGTGGAGGCCGGTCTCTCTCCTACCGTCCCCTTTTTATATCCCTTCAGAAAATAATTCAGCCCTGCAGAATTTCTGTGAAACTCGCTGCCTACCCGAGTCTCTCAGCCCTGGGTCAATTGCTCCCTGTCCGCCAGCCTCAGTTTCCTCGTTTATAAGTCGAGGCCAACTAAGAACTCTTTCATCCATGACCCATTAACATTCTACCATCCTCAGAATATTTAATTCCACGATCCCATGTTTCCAAATTGGACGATGCTTAAAATTTGAGAGAAGTGTTCTTTCACCCTTTCCACAAACTTTTGTCTGTCTGTCTTTGCTGGCTGGCCAGCACAGAGATCCAGACCCTGACCTCGGTGTTATCTCCCTCTAACCAATTCACGAACTTTTGTTAAGGACTCTTTGCTTACGATTCTGACACCTCCTAGGTTCCCTGCTAAAATATTTAGGAGCATTGTCTCCTTTTATCCCTGAAACAACCCTGTAAGGCAAGTGCTATTTATGGTTCTCATTTTATAGAGGAAGATACTAAGGCTCAGAGGGCAAGAAACTAGGAAGTGCCGAAGACAGGACTGGGAAGGCAGGACCATGACCTCGAAAGCCAGTGCTGTAACCTCTACCCCACTTGCAGGTGCTGCTGTTGGTCTGCGTTTGCTTCTGTGCTTCTGAGATTCTAGGATTCCCGCGACAGTGCGTTGGGATGGGGGAAGAACGCAGGAACCAGTTTGACAAGTGAATGTAGTCCTTGGGTGAGCAGAGTGTAGATGGGAATCCAAGTCTTAGTCACGAAGGACAGCTGTTACCTGAGAATATGGTTTTAAATTTCAGACGGCTGCTCTCTCCTTGAGGGGCCCCACGCCCTCAGAACTGCACCTACCACCTAACACCAAGCCCTGCTCCTCAGGACGCCTGGTCCCCAGAGGCCTGCCCTCATACAACTCCACGTAGCTGAAGGCTCCCCACCCTTAGAACGTCTTGTCCCTGGAGGCCCCAACCCTCTTAAAACTTGCAGCTGGAGTTGTTAATTTGGAGTCTGCAGAAAGGCAAGATTGTAAGCTTATGTGACCTGTGCATGATTCTAGGAAGAGATTCATAGAAAAATCCATGATTCGGCATTTTGCCTTTATTTTTGTCTGGTGTGAGTCAAGGCTCTTCTTTCTCTCGTTTTCTCTCTCTTCCAGATGTCTAGCCATGATCCCCAACAGCATTTATGGAATAATCTCATATGTACTTGGGTCTGTTCCTGGCTCCTCTGTTCTGTACCTTTGCACAGGAAAGGCTTCCTGCTCTAGGACTCCCCTTTACTGTGTAGCAGCTGCACAGCAAGTGTTGCTATTCCGGTAGCATCAATCTCCCCATCACTGCACCTCTGTTTTGAAAAGTTCCTGACTATCCTCGCATTTATAATTTAGAATAACTTTAGTACTATTTTGGTACATTCTGAAAACTAACAACTTATTTGTTTAACAACATAGGTCACTTTAAGTTAGGAAATAGATGATGTCAGAGAAATAGAGACAAGTGGCTTTGACAAGAAAGACATTTTTGTCACACATAATAGGTGCAAACAGTCTAAGAGTGGCAACGTGGCTCCCCAGTGAAGAGGCACAGAAGGCTCTCTTCTCCCCTCATCCCCAACCTCCCTCCCTGTCTCTAAAACAGGAGGGCAGTTTTCAGCATCATAGTACCCTGGGTATAAATCCCATCTCTTTCCAATGCAGTCAGTAAGACTTGCTTTTGGTTGCAAGTTCTTGATAAAACAGCCCAAGCAATTCAGCAAAACATTTAATTACCTCACTTTACCAATGGGTCTGGACGTGGGCAGAGTTGGTGCAGAATCTCTGTGTGGTCGTGAAGAATCCCAGCTCTTTCCTCTCCTCTGTTCTGCCTTCTTCATCTTGTTGATATTTAGTCCTTGAGTTTGCTACTTTATGTTCAAAAAATGGCTTCTGTTGCCCCAGACATCTTAAGCCCACACCAGTGCCCCAACAAGGGAAGGAGGGAGATTTTCCTCGTACGTGTCTCCTTTTTTTTTTTTTTTCTTCTTAAAAGATGACCGGTGAGGGGATCTTCACCCTTGACTTGGTGTTGTCAGCACCACACTCTCCCAAGTGAGGCACCAGCCGTCCCTATATAGGATCTGAACCCGTGGCCTTGGTGTTATCAGCACCACACTCTCCCAAGTGAGCCATGGGCTGGCCCTGTGTCTCCTTTTTTAAAAAAATCAGGCAAGCAAAAGTTTCCCAGAAGCCCCTAGAAAATTCCACTTGCATCTCATTGGCCAGAATTGGGTCACATGGCCATTCCCAGCTGCAAGAGAGGCTGGGAAAGTAGCTGTTGAGCTTCTCCGGGGGAAGGCAGGCAATGGAGAAGGGGTTTGGGGATGGTGCTGGCAGTGACTGACCCAAAGGCAAGGATGTGGCTGGACATCAGGCATGGCTTGGAATTGGTGACCCCAATGCCCATGTTTCACCTCTGCCCCTCTCTCCTCCCCTGCCTCCTCTGCTTTCTCTTCAGACCAGCTTGTCCTGCCACATGCAGGATATGACCATCCCACAGTCTTGAATCCACTTTTTAAAAATTCCATCCAGTTGCCACTAGGAAATCTTTCCTCCCAGAACATAGATAGGATTTTCCTGGTAACTGGAAGGGAGAAAGAGCAAGAAAGATTCTGATCACAGGAAGCAGAGGGGCATTGTAGAGTAGAGGCTATGAATATGTTCTCTAGAGTCAGACCAACCTGGATTCAAACTTAGCCATACCAAAAAAATAATGTCTGGGCAGGGGGATGTGATCTGTACTTTCTCTCCATCCAGTCACATAAAGCAGAGTCTGATCTATCATTTTGGGTAATTGTCCATTCCTGCTCCAATCAACGAGGCTAGAAGAGCGGGGTGATATTATTTAAACGTGAGTGATGAGGTCACACCATTGCCATGTGTGGATGGGTGGGGGCGATTCCCAGAAAGAAGGTGATGGCCACTGGCTCGTGGGCCTTGCTCATACCTCAGAGAGTTTACTGCACCCACTCCCTAATCGTTCCTCCTGGCCACAGGATGGTGAGTCCATTAAGTTTTGACACTGCCTCCTGAGTTGCTGATGTCAACATCAACTAGGCAAACGAGCTTCTGCATTGTGTTTAAGATGAAGAGAAACTTCCAGAATCACTTTAAAAATAATAATCCTCCTACTACAGAGCATTCGTCAAAGTATGCTATGTCAAGATGTGGTAATAAACAACCCAGCAATCTCACCTGCCCATCAAGGGTTGCCAATGGGCTTTGCTCATTAGTCACTTGGGAACCCAGGGCAATGGAGGCCCCCTTGTGACACAGGCTTCCATGGTTGCAGAAGAGATAAAGGAAGGCACAGCAAACCCCACATGTGTTCTTACAGCTTCGGTCCAGGTGTGATGTGTGTCTCTTTCACTGCCATTTCAAGTGGTCAGAGCAAGTGACATGGCTGCTCCTGAGTTCAGCAGGGTGGGATGTATAATCCCCTGTAGGGAGGGACTTCAAGCATTTGCGAACAATGTATAGTTTAGCAGGCACAGGAAGAAGATGAAATAAATTGTTCTTTTTAACACTGTGCTCGAAATTGAGCTTTTAATTCTGGTGGTTAGCTCAGTTAGAGTGCAGCCTTATAACACCAAGGTCATCATGGATTCAGATTCCTGTACTCACTAGCTGCCAAAAAAAAATTTTTTTTTTTTTTAGCTTTTAAAAAAGTTTAGAATGCAGTATATACCTTTAGGAAAAACCTCAGCATGCTTGTCAACAAGTTCTTTACATCAAAAGGTACAATCATTCATTTTCACACTAATGGTCTGTTAAGGGTTGATTTGTGTCCCCCAAAATTCATATAATGAAGTCCTAACCCACCACACAGTACCTTATAATGTAACTTATTTGGAAATAGGATCATTGCAGATGTAATTAGTTAAATTTAGGGGGCTGGCTGGTTAGCTCAATTGGTTAGAGCGTGGTGTTGTAACACCAAGGTCAAGGGTTCAGGTCCCTATCTAGCCCAGTGAGGACCTACATGCAGCAGGAAGCCCCCAGGCTCCTGAACAGGGGTCAGGGGACCCAAGGGCCTCAGCCGCACTCCCTGCCGTCTGCAACCAGACCAGCCCTGCCCCCCAGCCTCCATTTCCTACCCCCCTCCCACCAGCCCCCCCACTGCCCTACAACATCTTTGAGTGTAAAAAATAATAATAATAATAATAAATAAAATTTTTTTTAAAGTGTCAGATCCCCGTGCCAGTGGGCCCCCCCACAAAAAAAACCAAAGGAAAAGTAAATAGATGAGGTCATCCTGGAATGACGTGGGCCTCTAATCCAATATGACTGGTGTCCTTAGAAAAAGGGGAAATTTAGACACAGAGACACACACAGGGAGAAAGTTATGTAAAGATGAATGCAGAGATTGGAGTATTGCTTCTATAAGGCAAGGAAGACCAAAGATTGCCAGCAAACCACCAGCAAGTAGGAGGAGGCATAAAACAGATCATCTCTCACAGCCCTCAGAAGGAACTAGCCCTGCCAACACCTTGGCCTCACACTTCTAGGCTCCAGAACTGTGAGAAAATAAATTTCTGTTGTTTAAGCCACCCAGTTTGTGATACTTTGTTATGGCAGCCCTAGCAAAGTAACATACCATCTTTTTTATAATTTCTGTAATTCTCTGAATAGTGTTTTAGTGCATTTGAAACAAGAGACAAATAGTCTTTAGTATACCTAACAAACATGAACAATTAAATGTATTAGCTCTAGAATTCTCTCATTCAAGAAAAGTTGCCAGTGGCTTGGATGATCATATAAAGGAACGGGAGAAAACGTGTTTACTTTGAAACTTTTATTACCTCGAGTTTTCAGTTGCTTGTCGGCAATCATCATTGTACCTTTTTTTTTTTGGCAGCTGGCTGGTATAGGGACCTGAACCCTTGACCTTGGTGTTAACAACACCATGTTCTAACCAAATGAGCTAACCGGCCAGCCCATCGTACTTTCTACAAGCTGTCCACAGTCCATAAGTGAGAAACTCATCTCTTTGATCTTATTTTCTCCCCGATTTAAGGGGAGCTTACATGTTTTTTGTTTTGTTTTGTTGTTTTTTCTCTTTTTATAAATTTTTCTTTGTTACATGTTTTCTTTAAGCACATGTAAACTTTTTCTCCTAGACCAAGCTACAAGAAGTGAAGGAGTTAGTTAAAATAAAGTGGGGGGAGGAGGATTTATCATAAAGACTCAAGGCATTTCTCAGAATCGGGGGAGTCAGGTAGGCCTCAGGAATGGACCTAAGTTTATCAGCATCTACCTTTGCTCTGATGCTCCACACCTGCCTGTTTCATTTTTTTCTTTCTGTCTTCAAACTGATTTCCATTGTCTCTCCATGCACCGAGCAGAAGAGAATCACCCACTGTGGCTGTCACACACAGAGGCTGGCCCCTGTATTAGTTTCCTCTGGCTTTTATAACAAATTACCACGAACATGGTGGCTTAAGATGACACAATGCATTATCTCACAGTTCGGGAGCTCGAAATCCACAATGGGTCTCACTGAGCTAAAATCACTGTGTGGGAAGGGTTGTGTTCCTTTTGGAGCCTCTAGGAGAGAATCCATTTCCTTGCCTTTTCCAGCTTCTAGAGGCCACCCATATTCCTTCCTCCTGGTCCCTTCCTTGAAAGCCAGCAGTGTGGCATCATCAAATCTTCCTCTGCCTCTGACTCCTGCTCTGTCTTCCCATCTCCTTCCCTGACTCTCCTGCCTCCCACTTTCATTTATGGGGACCCTTGTGATTCCAGCGAGCCAGGATAGTCCAGGATAATCTTTCCATCTCAAGATCCTTAACTTAATCACATCTGTAAAGACCCTTTTGCCATGTGAGGATCCACAGGTCCAGGGATTGGGACATGGGCATCATCGGGGCAGGTAGTGGTGTCATTATTCCCCATTCCACAGCCCCTTTCTCTCCATTCTGATTTCAAATTCTGCCAAGAGAGCATATGGTCTCCCTGGTTTGTGCCATGTGTTTACCTGGCCCAGTCAGATTGCTGAGGGCAGTTCACGCTGATCTATGAGGAAGGACCTTGTCTGTTTTGTGGTCTGATATATCTCAGTGTCTAGCCTGAAGCTGGCACCCACTGGGTCTTTAATAAAGATTTCTGGACCAATTGAATGAAAAAGTGTCAGGGACAGCCTTGTGGCCACATGGATGTGGGGGTGACAGGCATTTCCCCAAGAAAGGGAAGTGCATTGGTTTGTGGCCTGCACAGATCACACCCCAACCCTAGATGTACATTTAACTTCTTCCCCTGACTTCTGGGCCAAAACCCCACTGGAATCTAGTCTCAGCCGTAGACTTGTTCTCACTTCCTTTCTGGGCCCCTTTCTTCTCTCTCTCTCTCTCTCTTTCTCTCTCTCTCTCCCCCCCTCTGACTTTGTGAACAAAGTGGTTAGTGAAGAAAAGGGAATGGGGGCAGAACTTCTCAAAACCATCCTCCAGCATCATTGATTCCTTGGTTCAAAACCTGTCTCTTCCCTTAATTTGCTGTGTGACTTAGAGTATGTGTTAGGAGTGCATTCAGTGGCAAGTAACAGAAAACATGCCTGAAAGTGCCTTCTCTGTCCCATAGAACAAAAAGGCCAGGGCAGGTAAGGCAGATCAGCCATGCCACTGGGGATCAAGCATTTTCCACTTTCAGCTCCTCCACCATTAGGGTATGGGACTACACTTTGTCTCCATGTGTTGCCTCATGGTCCCAAAATAGCTGCTGTGGTTCCAGATCTCACATCCTATTCCAGGCAGAAAGAAGTGGGGAGGATGAAGGACAAAGGATTTTCTCAAAGTGTGGTTTGCCCTTTTCTTTTCCATCAGGGGACATCCTCTCCAAGGACTTCCCCTACATCTCCCGGGGCAGAATTGGCTGCCTGAGCAGCTGAGTTACAGAGTATTTTAGGTCTCTTGACTCTAGAAAAGCCAGGCTAGGGAGCAGGGCTTCAGCTTCCTTCCCTCTGACCTCCACCCCACCCCGTGCAGACTGAGACAGCGGTGCCCAACGTCATGGAGACAGCCTTCTACTTCGAGCAGGCCGGCGTGGGTCTCAGTTCGGACGAGAGTTTCCGTATCTTCCTGGCCCTGAAGCAGCTGGTGGAGCAGCAGCCCATCCACACGTGCCGCTTCTGGGGCAAGGTCCTGGGGCTCCGCCGCAGCTACCTGGTGGCCGAGGTGGAGTTCCGGGAGGGCGAGGAGGAGGAGGCGGAGGAGACGGTGGAGGGCAGCGAGGTCACGGAGGCGCACGGCGAGGAGGAGGGCGACGAGGACGAGGAGAAGGTCGTGGACATCGTGCCCAAGCCCACGTGGAAGCCGCCGCCCGTCCCCCCCAGGGAGGAGAGCCGCTCGGGCGCCAACAAGTACCTGTACTTCGTGTGCAACGAGCCGGGCCGGCCGTGGACGCGGCTGCCCCACGTCACGCCGGCCCAGATCGTGGCCGCCCGCAAGATCAAGAAGTTCTTCACCGGCCACCTGGACGCGCCGGTCACCAGCTTCCCGCCCTTCCCGGGCAACGAGGCCAGCTACCTGCGGGCCCAGATCGCCCGCATCTCGGCCGCCACGCACGTCAGCCCTCTCGGCTTCTACCAGTTTGCAGAGGAGGAGGGAGATGAGGAGGACGAGGGAGGCGCCGGGCGCGACTCCTACGAGGAGAACCCCGACTTCGAGGGCATCCCGGTGCTGGAGCTGGTCGACTCCATGGCCAACTGGGTGCACCACGTGCAGCACATCCTGCCGCAGGTGAGGGCCGGGGGGCTCCGGTGTGAGCCCGCAAGTTTGATATCAAACTCTTCCTCTCTGCTAGGCCGTGTGCTAGACGATATGCATTCACTCGTTCCTTCATCCGTCCATTCATTAATGCGACAGATATTGGTTGACAATCCATCCTGTGTCAGAAACCTCTGGGGTTAGATGCGTTTTGGAGTTCAGAATTTTTCAGGTTAAAAGAGGTGATGGGTGCACATACCATACGTTATGCAACACCTCAGGCAAGGGCAAGGGCAGCCCATATTCAAACACCTCAGCATTTCTGCAGCAAAACTGAATAACCTCTTATCAGCTCAGATCAGGTTTGCTACCATATGACTTCTGAAAAACTTTTGGTTTTCACAGCTTTTTTGGATTTTTGAATTGAGTAGAAGAGATTATGGACCTGCACGTATTGAGTGCCTAGTGTGTCCCGACTTTATGTATTTATTCAGTCAATAAAGCTCCTGCTGTGTGCTAGGAACTTTAATCAATTCATTCAATAAACAGTTATCGACTCTACAATATTTTATGGAATCCAAATAACTCCTTTTGAGATCAGCACAATCATTATTCCCATTTCATTGCTGATGACACAGAAGTCTGCTCTATGCTGTGCACTTATGTTCATTCATTCATTCAGCACTTTTTGTCTCTTGAGTATCTCATGTAACCCAATAACAATCCAATGAGAGAGGTACCCATGACATCCCCGTTTCACAGATGAGGAAACGGAGGATCATATGGGCTGCCAAATGCCAGCTGCACAAGGGCAAAGATTTTGGGGTCTCTTTTCTGAAGGATGTATCCCCAGCACCTAGGGCAGTGCTTGCATATAATAGGTGCTCATTAAATACATGATAAATGGGTCAATGAATGGATTAATGTATGAATGGAGGTCATGCAGTCAGTGGGAGGCAGGAGTCTCTACCTAACTACAACAGTTCTCTTGGCCCATTCTCCCCCTCCACTTACCTGTGTGACTAACCCTGTCTTCCTGCACATACCTAGATCGCTAATGACAGGGCCAGTGCTCCAGGGTCCTGCTCAGCCCCTTTACTGCCTCCCAGGGCACAGGCTGGGCTTTGTCCCCTGGGGGTGCCACCTGACCTTTCCCCCACCCCCCAGGGCCGCTGCAGTTGGGTGAACCCTCTGCAGAAATCAGAGGAAGAAGAGGAGCTGGGGGAGGAGGAAGAAAAAGCAGATGAGGTGTTGGAGGAGGTGGAGCAGGAGGTTGGGCCCCCACTGCTGACGCCGCTCTCAGAAGATGCAGGTAAGGGTCCTCCTCATCTTGCACCCACCAGCCTTCGGGGGTGGGGAAGGAATGCAGGGGCAACGGGACTGCTGGTAGTCATGTGTCTGATCTACTTCTCCAAGCCTCAGTTGCTGTCTCTTCCATAAAATGGGCATCACAGGGCTGGCCCGGTGGCTCACTCAGGAGAGTGCAGTGCTGATAACACCAAGGCCACGGGTTCGGATCCCATATAGGGATGGCCCGTGGCTCACTTGGGAGAGCGTGGTGCTGACAACACCAAGTCAAGGGTTAAGATCCCCTTACCGGCCATCTTTAGAAAAATGGGCATCACAACAGTTCCTCCCTCATGGGGTTATGGGAATGCCCATGCTGTGAGCCATGTCTGGCACATGCAATGGCCCAGATCTCAGGATATAGTATTTTGAGTCCCACATGGGCTTGAGGGAGAGAAAGATAATTAAGGAGCCCTTCCGAGAGGAGGTGGGACTTGAGCTGGATTTTGGATGAATGGACAGGAATTTCCTGAGGTTGGGGCCTCACACACCTGGAGGAAAAAGGATAGAGGGGATGGGAAGTGGGAAGAGACTGGATTTGTACCCAGATTCTGTGAGCCTGGAGCCTGTGCCCTGCCCTTTGCACCCTGGTCCAAACTGATAACCAAACTGGGAGTAGAATCACAACAGCTGGCCTGTCTGGGTGCCCTGCTACGTGCCAGGCACTATCACCAGGCCGAACTGCCATCCTGCAAGGGAAGTGAATGTGTATCCCCATTTCCTAAATGTGGTCACTGAGGCTTAGACAGGTGAAGTGGCTTTCTGGAGCCAAACAGCAAGAGAATGGTCTGGAACCAGAGTTGGAACCCAGAAACCCATGCTATCAGTTGTTACAGCTCCCTTCATGCTCCTCCAGTCCTCCCTCTTTGCCCCCTTCCTTCCTTCTCTACACCTCCCCTCCAAGGGGCTGTGCAGGAGTGGGGGCCCCCTGACCTCGCTGCCCCTCTCTCCCCTCCCCCCAGAAATAATGCACCTGTCACCCTGGACCGCCCGCCTGTCCTGCAGCCTCAGCCCGCAGTATTCCGTGGCCGTCGTGCGTTCCAACCTCTGGCCCGGGGCCTACGCCTATGCCAGGGGCAAGTAAGCTTCTCCCAGTCCCTCCCAGCAGTAGACTCCCTTAGGACTTCTTAGGGCCTGGTCAGGCCGGGCAACTCACCAGGATGGGCAGAGAGTGGGAGGACCCCCTTCAGGAAGCCCCCGGGACTGATCCCCTCACTTAGCTCCCAGGGGTCTCACTGGGGCTAAAATGAGAAATCCCAGACCAAGGATGTGAGTCCCTTGGATGAGAGAATGGAGGATCAGAGAGGGGAAGGGACTGGTCTAGGGTCACACAGCACATGCTGGATTCAAACTTGGATCTCCGCCCCCTGGCCATAGAGGCGGAGTCTCAAGCGGGTGGGGGTGGGGTGCCCGCTGGCAAACTCCTTCCCTGGGTCCCCTGGACAGTTCTTCCAAATTTGAAGGGTCTTCTCCTTATGGGGCAGAGTTCTTCCCCACCAGAATCCCCCGCCAGTGGCTCCCAAAAGCTTGACAAGCCGAAGTCACCCTGCATCCTCCCACTCCAGTTACGTACTCCCCACAGCCCCTCAGCCTCCCTCGCCAGGCACATCCCAACCTTTCTGCACAGCCACAAGAGGGCGCCGTCGGAAGCCAGGGGAGCGGGCGCACCGACCGGCTCTGTCCACAAGGTGGCAGGACGATTTTTTTTTCAGAGATCCTTACCCCTTTTAAAAAAAAAAAGCCAATCAAATTTAGCGTGGGCGGGGGGAAGGGGGATTGTGTAACAACTTTAGTGACAGTAATTAATCAGTTCTGATAACCCACTACCATCGGACCAGCCAGATTTCCCTTTTTGATGTCGATGTGAACCTGTACTGTATGTATTCTCGTATGATTCACAGTCGCGGTAGGATTCCGTATAACTTTGATACTTTAACCCCACTCTTGGCAATTCTTTTTTCTGCTCCAGAGGCTGGGAAGAGTCACGCTTGCTTTTACCAGCCCCGCTTCTTCTGGCCACGCCCTAATTTGCCAACATCCCTGTGAAAGCAAAATATCCAAACTTGGAGCTCTGTGCGCCCACCCACCCACCCATTCAACCGCCTCCCATCCACCACCCACTCATTCACACCCATCCATCCATCTGTTTTCTTTATAAAAGACTCTTAAATGTCACCATTTGCCAGCTGTGTGCTGGACCCCAAGCTCTTTGTTGAAAAGACAGATATGGCTCCGTCCCTGGGAGCAGGCAGAGGAAGCATAAGCGTCAATCATAGGACACACCCTCCGCCCCTCCCGCCAAATATCCTATTACAAACTAAGTAGTACCACTGCGACAGTGGAGGGACAAATGACAATTTATAACTGTCATGTCTTGAGGAAATCAGGGAAAAGACCGTTTTCCTGGGGAAAACAGTCTTTGATCTGAATTCTCTGGGGAAAGAAAGAGATAATAGGGAAAAGCAGGTGTAAGGGACATTCTAGACCAGAGCTTCCCAAACTGTGAGTGTGTAGGACTCACCTGGAGAATCTGGTTAAGATGCAGAGTCTGGTTCCATGGGTCTGGGATGGAGCCTGAGATTCTGCATTTGTAGCAAGCTCCCAGGTGATGGCATAGCCACTGGTTCAAGGGCCACATGAGCCAGGACAGGTAGGGATTGGGAGGCTTCCAAGGAAGCTGTACATTTGAAACCTCTGAGGAAGGCCTGGAGGAAAACAATTCTCTTGGGAATGTAAAAATAAGATCAAAATAAGACTGCTCCTCTATGGCAAGCAAACTCTGCATCCTCTCTCTCTCTCTCTCTTTCTCTCTCTCTCTGCCTGAACCCCCCCAACCCCACCACTTCTCTCCACCTCTCTACCTATCTTCATGTCTCCCTGTCTCTTAGTCTCCTCTCTTTTCTCCCATTTACTCCTCTTTCCTTCTCTGGTTAAAATTCTGGAGAGAGGTCGATTTGGCAGGGTTAGGACCTGACCAATTACCTCCTCGTTTTTCAATCTCCTCCCATTATAATGTAGGCACCATGGCAGGCATTTTTGTCTAATTTGCTTACTGCTGCGTCCCCAGCATCTAGACCATTTTATTTATGTTCAGCATACATAAAATATGACCCACATATGTAATCTAAAATTTTATTTTTCTTTCTTTTTTGCATCTGACCGGTACAGGGACCTGAATAATTTAAAATTTTCTAGTAGCCATGTTCAAAAAGTAAAAATAAACAGGCAAAATTAATTTTAATATATTTTATTTGCTCCCAAATATCTAGAATACTACAATTACAATATGAAATCAATAATGTAAAAATTATTAATGAGCTATTTTACATTCTTTGTTTCATACTAAGTCTTCAGAATCTAAGTGTATTTTCCACTCCATTTGGATGCTAAATTTTCTTTTCTTTTCTTTTCTTTTTTTTTTTTGGTGGCTGTCCAGTACAGAGATCCAAACCCCTGACTTTTGTGTTACAACACCATGCTCTATCCAACTGAGTTAACCAGCCAGTCCTGGATGCTAAGTTTTCATTAGAAATACTTGACCTGTATTCAGACTTCACAACATTTACAGTTGAAATAGTAGATTTTATGTACCCAAGTTGTTCAAGACATACTTAGAAATTACCCAGTAACCAAACTGAATGTCAGTTTTATTTAAACTGAAATTAATTAAAACTAAATAAAATTCACTCCACCCAATAACATCAGAATACACATTCTTCTCTAGTGCACATGGAACATTCTACAGGACAGACCATATGCTGAGTCATAAAACAAGTCTCAATAATTTTAAAAGGACTGAAATCATACAAAATGTGTTCTCTGGCCACATTGAAATGAATTTAGAAATCAATAACAGAAGGTAATCTTGGAAATTCACAAATATGTGAAAAGGAAACAACATACTCATAAACAAGTAATGGGTCAAAGAAGAAATCACAAGAGAAATTAGAAAATTCAATGTAATTTAAAATCCAGTTCTTCAGTCACACTAGCTGCGTTTCAAACGCTCCATAGGCACACATGCTGTCGGACCAGGTAACTCTAGACATGGCTTGGCACAGAGTAGGTGCTCAGTAAATATTTGTTGAGCGAACAAATGAACAGAGAAACCTGGAAGGCACATTTCACCCTACCACCCACAACTCTGCAGTCATGCTATGCCCACACTGGGCCCCATTTAAGGAAAACCCATGCTAGGCCCTTCGAGGGAGAATTTCACAGTCTCTTGGTGCCTCTCCAGGAAGTTTGAGAATATCTACATTGGCTGGGGCCACAAGTACAGCCCGGAGAACTTCAACCCTGCGCTGCCAGCCCCCATTCAGCATGAGTACCCCAGCGGCCCAGAGATCATGGAGATGAGTGACCCCACAGTGGAGGAGGAGCAGGCCCTCAAGACTGCCCAGGAGCAGGCTCTGGCCGCTGCAGAGGAGGAGGAGGAGGATGAGGAGGAAGATGAGGATGAGGACCTGGATGACTGAAGCCCTATAGCCCCTTTCCCTAAACAGGTAGATAGCAATTTTTCCCTTAGACATAGTTAGTTATGGATTGTATTTTCATTGTTGGTTTGCTTCCTGCCCCTGGAGGGCAGGGATAGAAGAGGAAGACGGCTGCTCCAAATAAAGTTTCCGTGTGGCATTATGGCCAAGTCATTCATTTGTTCATGTTTGTTGACATGGAATCCAAGCCAGGGCTGCTGGGCTCTGCTCCCGGCACAGACATTGCCTGGCAGAGGTCTCTCCTATCTGTTTCATGTATTCCATCTCTACATCAGAAAAGTTGTTGAAGTGCTTCCTGTGAGCCCGACCCAGTGCTCGGGACAGACAGAGAGGTGACCAAGCAGCCCCAGCCCTGTCTTCCTGGGGCCCACATGCTATAGGGGAAACAGACTTGTACCCAGACAATGACAACCCAGATGGGGGAGCCCAGAGGATTGATAGATCTCCTGAGCTGACTCTTTTTTTTTTTTTTTTTTTTGGTGGCTGGCTGGTACAGGGATTGAACCCTGGACCTTGGTGTTATCAGCACCAGCTCCTACCAACTGAGTTAACTGGCCAGTCCCTGAGCTGACTTTTAAAGGGTCAAAAAAAGAATGGGGAAAGACATTCCAATCATAGGGAACAGCATGTGCAAAGACCTGGGGCAAGAGAGAGTATGATGTGTTGGGGTAGTTTCTCAAACCTCATTTTAGGTGGCACATTAGCATGAGGGGTCAGTGGTGAGAGATGAGATTGGAAAGAGGTTGGCAAGAGCCAGATTATTCAGGGCTTAACTTTGCCCTGAGAGCACTAGGAAGCCACAGATAGGTTTTGAGCAGGGTAAGGCCTCATATTGGTGTTTCAGAAAGACACCTCTCAATGCCAAATGAAAGGTAGGTGGAAAGGGTGAGGCAGAATTTGGGAGACCAGAGACAAGGCTTATGCAGGGGGACCTCTGATAGGAGAAGAAAAGTTTGAACAGGGATGTAGAGAGGAAGGAACTCAGAGGAATTCAAGTGGTAGAATGCAAAAGGCTTGGAGACTAGAAAGTGGGAGGTAAAGAGAAATGGTACAAATCTAGGAATAGATTCTGTGGCCTGGGTTCTTGCCCTGGCGTCCATCCAGTTCTGTGGCCTGTGTGACTGGGTGGACGCCAGGGCAAGCACTAAGATGGGAGCACGGGAGAGGAGCAGGATTTGAAGTAGGTGACAAGTTCATTGTAGGACTTGGTGAGTATGAGATGCCTCTGGGACATTCCAGTGAGAAACTGGGAGCCCATTGCACAAGTGAGTCTAGGAATATCTATGATGGGGGCAGGGTGGATTCAGCAGAAGTGAGGGGGTGCTTAACAGCGGGGAGCGTTAGGACCAGGGGGAAACTTTGGGTTACTAGTGAATCATTGGGACACTGCGGACATTGCGGAGATCAATAAAATTTGGGTATTAGAGATGGATTTGGGAAGACAAGTGAGGTTTTGTTTTGTTTTGTTTTGTTTTTTAAAGATGACCGGTAAGGGGATCTCAACCCTTGGCTTGGTGTTGTCAGCACCACGCTCAGCCAGTGAGCAAACCGGCCATCCGTATATGGGATCCGAACCCGGGGCCTTGGTGTTATCAGCACCACACTCTCCCGAGTGAGCCACGGGCCGGCCCGACAAGTGAGGTTTTTGAAGATAGTGAAGTCATGGAGATATATATTGGATGTTGGAGGAAAATATGGAGGACGTTTGGGGTTAGCATTAATCCGTAGTGGGTCAGATGAAGTCCTTGGAATTTTGTGGAGACACTGGAGTCAGCGGGGACTTGGAGGTTCATCGAAGGTGGGGAGGAATGGTTGGAGACTCTGTGGTCAGTCTGGGACTTTAAGATGTCAGTGGGAAACACCGGAGGTCGGCAGGGTGTATGTTGGGAGCCTAAGGCAACACTAGGGTCACCTGGGGTCAGTCGTAACATGATGGGAAGGCCGGAATATGGACGAGGCCTTCTCTTGAGGGTCCCTCCGTTGCTAAGCAAACAGTTCCCAGGGCGCTGTTGCTAGGGACATGAGCTTTTTAACTGGTCACGCCCCCTCCTACTGCGGGTCCCGCCCCCACAGCCAACCACAAGTCGGTCGCAGGCACGAAGACCGCGCCCATCTTTCCGCCCCGCCCACAGCCCCAGAACCGTTACCCGAGCGACGGCCCGGGCTCGTCCCTCCTCCAAACCTGGGTGCCAATCGAAGAGGCGTCGCCCGAGTGACGGCCCCACCTCTTCCGGCGCGGGCTCGCGGCTTCCGGCAGGGGGTCCCGTGGCGGGCCGCGGTCGGGCAGCGGCGGGGCCCGGGGGGCGCCCAAGATGGCGGCGGGCGGCGCGGAGGGCGGCTCGGGTCCCGGCGCCGCCATGGGAGACTGTGCGGAGATCAAGTCGCAGTTCCGCACCCGCGAGGGCTTCTACAAGCTGCTCCCCGGTGACGGCGCCGCTCGCAGGTCGGGTCCGGCTTCCGCCCAGACGCCGGCGCCGCCCCAGCCCCCGCAGCCCCCGCCTGGCCCTGCCTCTGCCTCCGGCCCCGGTGCCGCGGGCCCCGCCTCATCCCCGCCGCCCGCAGGCCCCGGGCCCGGGCCCGCGCTGCCCGCCGTGCGCCTCAGCCTCGTGCGCCTCGGGGAGCCCGACGGCGCCGGGTCCGGGGAGCCACCCACCACGCCCTCGGGGCTGGGCGCCGGGGGAGACCGCGTCTGCTTCAACTTGGGCCGCGAGCTCTATTTCTACCCGGGCTGCTGCCGCCGCGGGAGCCAACGGGTGAGCGGCCCGCATCGTAGGGTCCTGGCCCCTGGAAAATGTTAGGAGGATCCCCGAATTGACATGGGGCCCTGAGATAGGCGTCCTAGATGTGATGGACATCCAGGAGGACATGGTTCTTGGAGGTAATGCAGGATTCTGAAAGGTGATGGGAGGCCCTCCTGGGGTGCTGGGTATCCTGGAGGTGATGGATGAATCTCCCCCATACGCCGTAGGCGTGTGGAGGTTCTGGGATGGTGAGTATTCTGGAGGTGATGGGGCATCTGAGAAGATATGGGATCTCCTGGGTTCTGGGGTGGCAGGCATTCTGCAGGTGATGGGGAATCGTGAGGTGATGCAGGCTCAGGTGTGAGGGAGAAACCAGAAGATTTGCAGTCTGGAAGTGTTGGGAGGGCGTCTTGAGACTTGGGGAGTCCAGTAGTGAGGGGAATTCTGGAAGTGATGGGGGCTTAGAGATTAATAGTATCCAGAAAGTGAGTGGGATGCTAGAGAAAATTGGAGTCTGTAGGTAATGAGGGTCCTGGAGGAAATGAGAATCGCTAAGCTGATGGAAGATCTGAAGGTGACCAGAGGCCCTGGTAGAGGATATCCTCAGGTGTCAAGGGCATTTCTAAAGTGATGAGGTCCCAGAGGGGTCAGACCCCTGGAGTTTATGGTTCCCAGGAGTAATGAGGATCCTGAGAGCCTAGAGGAATAAATGTATCTAAAATGTGGCAGACAATGAGGTTTGATGGGTCCCTGTGCTATGATAGGGTAGTAAGGTTTAGGGATTCCAAAGTGAAAGGAATCCTGGGATGCTGGGCTTTAGAGTCTGGGGGATTTGGGTGATCCTGAGGTTTTGGGGTCTTGGAATATTGTGGTGCTGAGTCCCAAGGGAGTTTCTGAAATTACGGGGGAGGGGACTGGCAAGGAATCAAAACTCAGGGACTACGAGGACCCTAAACCCTGATGCTGTGGGCAAGGGTGTTGTTGAATTAAGAGTGGGTTGGGGGTCCAACTTTGGGGAGGCGTTGTGGTCTGTGGGGTGGGGATCCTTACAGTCGGTTTTTTCCCCTACTCTGTGATTCAGGTCCCCTTCCTGTCTGTGGTTGCCCCCTCCCTCCCCAGCCACCTACCCACTTCCCTCAGGGATTTAACCTTGCTTCCTCTTAGTGGTTTTCCCCAACCTCAACACCCTCTTCCTTCCTCTTAGTGGTATAAACCATTAACTCCTTTTCTCCCACCACTCAAGTCCATTGACCTCAACAAGCCAATCGACAAGCGGATATACAAGGGCACCCAGCCCACCTGCCACGATTTCAACCAGTTCACTGCTGCCACAGAGACCATCTCCCTGCTGGTGGGCTTCTCAGCTGGCCAGGTGCAGTACCTGGATCTCATCAAGAAGGACACCAGCAAGCTATTCAATGAGGAGGTGATTGTAGACTCCCAGAGCCCCGAACTGCTCCCTCTTCCCACCCACCCACACACTCTTTGCCATTAGGCTGCAGCTGCCTGGGGAACAGTGTAGGCCTGAGAGAGGCAGGATGCGGGAGAGATGGGGAATGGGGTGACAGACAGCAGCTAATAATGACAGCTGTGCTTACTGTTCCCAGGACAAGTTTTCATCAACTAACAGGTAAAGAATTGTGATGTCCATTTTGCACATTAGAGAACTGAGGCTAGGACTGGCTGGGATTTATTTGATGCCCTTGCTCTTCAAATTCTTGACTTTGTGGTCTTTGGACTCAAATCCCTGCTGTATTATTTACTCACCGTGTGAGTTTGGGAAGGTGACTATTCTCGGACCTTCAGTTTTCCTCCTCTGCCTAATGGGATTCTCATCCCATCTCACAGGACTGTTGTAAAATCATACATGGAGATTGCTCAGTCCTGGGCCAACTTGGCAGAAGAGGAAATACCAACAAATGACTTTATCCACCGGCAGGGACTGCTCTTGTCCTGTATCTTGTTCTCTCTGGTTCAGAGGAGGTGTCCCAAAAATATTCTCAGAATGAGCACATGGCTGAAGGGAGTGAGTGGAACAGTGAATGGATTAAAATTTTATTAGCTCATTCATTCACAAAATAGATATTGAGCATTTGTTCTGTGGCAGGCATTGTTCCAAGCACTAGAGGTATCACATCTCAGTGAACAAAACAGCCAGAAGGCCCTGTCCTTGTGGAGCTTTCAGTCTAGTTGGGTGAGACAAAGTTATCAAGTAAGTTCAGTATGTGTCAGCATGGAGAAAAAACATCAGAGAATGGGTGAGAGGGCTGCTTGGTGAGCTTAAATAGGGTGGTCAGGAAAGGCCTCACTAGAAGGTGCCATTGAGATAAAGACCTGAAGGAGTGGGGGAAGGACATTCTGCATAGAGCAAACAGCTAGGGACAAATGCCCCGAAGCGAGACAGCAAAAAGGCTGTGTGGCTGGAGCAGTTATTGAGGGAAAGAGGATGGTAGAAGAGTTCTGAGAAATAACGGGAGGGCCGGTTCTTGTAGACTCTGGAAGGCCATGGAAGAGACTTTGCCTTTTACTCTTAGATGGAATCCTATGGAACAGCCTTTCTCCTTTGAGGCTCATAGGAGCCACAGAATACAGACATGATTTGAGTGATGATTTTCTCAGTTCTCCCAAGAATGGGCGGCAGCTTGGATCCTTGGGAGAGAAGTTCATCCATCACATACAGTGGCTGCCTAGGGTTTTAGGGCTTCATTCTCTGTGGAACCCTGGTTGAGAAAGGCTGAGAAGTGTTCAGAGCAGGACAGGGCCAGGTGCTGGCTTATATTTAACAACATCTCTCTGGAGGTGGTACAGAATAGACCCTGGGGAAGTGGAGGCCTGGAGGCCAGTTAGGAGGCATCACAGGGTTGATGGGACAAGACTGGTTGGGGTGGGGTGGTGAGAAGAGGTCAGATTCTGGATATATTTTGAATTTTGAGCACACAGGATTTGTTGAAGGATTGGATGAGAGTTGTGAGGAAAAGCGAAGCAACGACACCTAGAAGGTTTTTGATCTAAGCAGGTGGCAGGATGGGGTTGTCATTTATTTGTCTAGGAAATATTGTTAAGGTGTCTCCTGTGTGCAGTGCTCCACGTGCTGGGGCTAGAACAGGGAAGCCGATGGACAGCGATCCCTCCTCGGGGGCGCTGACATCCCATGAGTAAATTTCTTGCCTGTAGCCTGACATGGTAAAGATGGGAGAAAGGGTTAGGCAGTTAGAGGATAGTTCTCTGGTGGGCAAGACTATCCCTCCTTGCTGAAGATGGGATATCAAAGCTCCATGGTGCTCTCTGTGGCCACCTCCTAGGCAGCCCCTATTCCCCTTCGTTGCCATGATCTGCTATCCACCTGTCTCCCTCAGTTTGGGAGCTCCTCTCCAAGGAGAGCCAGCAATGTGAGCGGGGCCACGTCTGAAGGCCTTGGGGGGACCAGGTTGGGGAGGAGGTCTGCCAGGGGGTTATCGCCTTCTCCCAACCCCCACCCTGTCTCCCCTGGCAGCGGCTGATCGACAAGACTAAGGTGACATATCTGAAGTGGCTGCCTGAGTCGGAAAGCCTCTTCCTGGCATCGCATGCCAGTGGCCACCTGTACCTATACAACGTCAGCCACCCATGCGCCTCGGCCCCGCCCCAGTACAGCCTGCTGAAGCAGGGTGAGGGCTTCTCTGTCTATGCTGCCAAGAGCAAGGCGCCTCGCAACCCGCTGGCCAAGTGGGCAGTGGGCGAGGGGCCCCTCAACGAGTTTGCCTTCTCGCCCGACGGCCGGCACCTGGCCTGCGTCAGTCAGGACGGCTGCCTGCGGGTCTTCCACTTCGACTCCATGCTCCTGCGTGGGCTCATGAAGAGCTACTTTGGGGGCCTGCTCTGTGTGTGCTGGAGCCCTGATGGCCGCTACGTGGTGACAGGTGGCGAAGATGACCTGGTCACTGTGTGGTCCTTCACCGAGGGCCGCGTAGTGGCCCGCGGCCACGGCCACAAGTCCTGGGTCAATGCTGTGGCTTTCGACCCCTACACAACGCGGGCAGAGGAGGCTGCAGCAACCAGCGGTGATGGGGACCGGAGTGGGGAGGAGGAGGAGGAGCCTGAGGCTGCCGGCACAGGCTCGGCCGGGGGAGTCCCGCTCTCCCCGCTGCCCAAGGCCAGCTCCATCACCTACCGCTTCGGCTCGGCGGGCCAGGACACGCAGTTCTGTCTGTGGGACCTCACTGAAGACGTGCTCTACCCGCACCCGCCCCTGGCCCGCACCCGCACCCTCCCCGGCACTCCTGGCACCACTCCGCCAGCCACCAGCAGTTCCCGGGGTGGTGAGCCTGGCCCGGGTCCCCTGCCCCGCTCGCTGTCCCGCTCCAACAGCCTCCCGCACCCGGCGGGTGGCGGCAAGGCAGGTGGCCCAGGTGTGGCGGTGGAAGCCGGCGTGCCGTTCAGCATTGGCCGCTTTGCCACACTCACGCTGCAGGAGCGGCGGGACCGGGGGGCAGAGAAAGAGCACAAGCGCTACCACAGCCTGGGCAACATCAGCCGTGGCGGCAGTGGGGGTGGTGGGAGCGGCGGGGACAAGCCCAGCGGCCCTGTCCCCCGCAGCCGCCTGGACCCTGCCAAGGTGCTGGGCACCGCACTGTGCCCACGCATCCACGAGGTGCCGTTGCTGGAACCCCTGGTGTGCAAGAAGATCGCCCAGGAGCGGCTCACGGTCCTCCTCTTCCTAGAGGACTGCATCATCACCGCCTGCCAGGAGGGCCTCATCTGTACCTGGGCCCGGCCAGGCAAGGCGGTGAGTCGTCCAACACCAGCCTGTCCGGACCCGCAGGACCTTTGGCAGAGAGAGGGCTTTGTCACTGAGGCAACTTCTGGCCCCATGGGGCGAGAGAAAGCCATGGTAACGTTAGAATCTCAGAACAAGAGCTCTCAGATCTTAGAGCAATAGGCTTCTAGAGCCCTTGGCCCCTGGTTAGCAGAGAGAGACAGTCGAGTGTGAGAGCTGGGAGTGGTGGGCCATGGCCAGCTCTCTGATGGACAGCCAACCTGGCCCAGCAAGGCCAGGACTTAGTGCATGTCTTTTGGAGCAGAATCTATTTTTATGGAAAATCTGGTTTTCAAGTGGGGAAATTTTTTTGAGTACTTTGGGCCAAAACTCTAGCAGCAAGATTGAGCCTGTGGGCTTGGCTTCCAACCTGGATGTTGGACACTTAGGATCTGAGCCCACTGCTGATGGCACAGGCTGGGAATCAGAGGCCCGGGTTCCAGTCTTGCACTCCTGCTCTTTATGTGACCCCAACAAGTCACTGCCCCTCTCTGACCCTGACTCATCAACTCAGAACAGAGCTTTAAGATGGGTGTTGGGTGGATGTATCCACCTCCTGGGGTAGCTGTGGGGTCAGAATGTCACAGTTGGTGAAGCACAGGCCTGGCACCTTGTAAGGTCGGAGCTGATCTCGCATGTCTCAGCTTTTTAGGATTTGGGCTCAGGTGCCCAGGATCCAAGGTCTGAGGGCTGCAGCTTGGTCCTTGGGTCCTTGGTTGTGGAATCTTAAGAGTCCTGAGTCCCTAGAACTTGAGAATACAGTCTCAGCCCCTCAGGGCAAGGGTGTTGGGATTTGGGGAGTCTGGTTGAGTCCTGAAAGAGACCCCTCTATCTCCTTAGTTCACAGAGGAGGAGACCAAGGCCCAGACAGGGGAAGGAAGTTGGCCCAGGTCACCCAGCAAGTCAGTGGTAGAGGTAGGACTGTCCCTGAGTTCTTTCCCCTCCAGCATCTCAGGATCCCCCACCCCCCAGAAGTAAGAAGGGTACTCCAGTTTTCCCCACCCCGCCCTCACACCTACCCCAGCGTCTCAGCCCAGGATCACCCAAGGACTGTAATTGTATAAAAGTGCTAACTGCCAGGACAGGAAGCTGGCTGAGATGGAAGTTCCCGAGCACAGAGCAGCAGTCTCTGTCTGGGGGGTCTGGGGTGGACTGAGGGGCAAGGCCAGGGTGGCAGTATCCTTGGGAACTGTGGGATGGCTGCCCCCACTATGGCACAGGCAGAAGTCCCAGGTGGTCTCTAACCCCTCCTGTCTCTCCCTTTCATCTTTCCCAGGGCATCTCCTCCCAACCAGGCAACTCCCCGAGCGGCACAGTGGTGTGAAGCCATGGATGTTGGGGTCTCCCACCCCATGCCCCCACCTGCTAGCCATAACCCTCCCCACTGACCTCACGGATCCACGTATTAACAAGACTAACCATGATGGATGGACTGCTCCAGTCCCCCGCTCTGCACAAATTTTGGGGGTCTCCCAGTCTGGCCCAGGAATGTAGCGGCCAGTGTGGCCTTGGCAGCTTTGTCCCCACCCACTGCCAAGTACAATGACCCCTTCCTCCGAAACATCAGTGTTACCCTCATCCCTGTCCCCAGCATGTGACTCGTCACTCCTGGGAGAGAAAATCCCCACCCACAGAGCCCCAGCTCTGCAGTGTGCCCCTCAGTTGAGAGGCAGGGCAGGGAGTGGCCTGCCCCTGCCTGGCCCCCACCCCACCTGCCCTTGCTATTGTCTGTGCTTTTGAAGAGTGTTAAATTATGGAAACCCCTCAGGGCCCTCCCTGTCCCCCAAGACCTTATTTATACTAAAGTTCCCCATTTTCACAGCAGCTCTGTTCTCTTCCTCAGAGGTGTAGAGGATTTTTGTGTGCTTTGCTGTTGTCCCAGAGTCAGTCGGCTTTAACCAAAGGCAGAGTGCAGGCCTGTCTTCTCCTGCCCCTTCTATTAGCAGTGACAGCTGAAGCCCAGGGAGGGAAGGGTGGACAGGGCTCACAGCAGGTGCACCAGCCACTGAACGTCTCCAGGGGAGAGGACAGCAAGGGCCCCTCTTCAAGGTCCTCATCAGGCGCTTTCAGAATTGCTTTCAAGTATCAAAACTGTCCAAGTCCACTGTTCCAGGGGCCTGCCCAGATGGGACTCAGCCAGGCAGCTCCTGAGGTGCCATTGCATTGGAGCGGGGTATGGGAGGCCTGGGAGTAGAGTCTGAGCTGTCTTGGAGACGCGTCTTTGCCTCCTGGTGCCCCAGGCTTGCCTCTGCCGTGGTGCAGTCTGGTGCCAGCTGGAGGTCATGATTTCCTCTCGGGAGAACTGTCCACTGGAGAGAAAAGCTAAAATCCCTCCTGGCTGGATCTTAGGACTCTTGGGGAGTGGTGTCTTCCCGCTCCACCCTCCACCCCCCGAAATGTTTCTGTTTCTAATCCCAGCCTGGGCAGGAATGTGGCTGTCTGGCCAGGGGCCAAGGAGCTATTTTGGGGTTTTCTTTGCCTGGGGAGGGCCTGGCTGCACCACTTGCCTCCCCAGGTTTTGGCCAGCTCCTGAGGGCGTCCCCTCCCGATCCTCTCCTCACCACCCCTTCCCCACCTCTTGCCAAAAAAAAGTCAGTGTAAAGCAGAGGGCCTGAGGGCTAAATTTAACTGTCCCAAAGTCGGAATCCGCGCTGAGTCACCCAAGAAGCTGCCCTGGCCTCCTGCCCCCCTTCCCAGGCCTCAGCCCCTTCCTCCCCGACTACCAAGCTCTAGGGTTTGGCGGGGGGCTGGGGGGTGGTAGTTACTGGGTCACTCTGATCCTCGATTGGTCCCCTCTAGGCAATGGAGGGTGCATCTTGGTATCTCTCACACCTGTAGCTTTCCTCTCTGCTCCACCTTTCTATTGGGGGGGACAGTGTGAGAGCTGGGATCCTCCATCCAGTCCCTCCCCCCAGTCCAACTCTGAAGGGTTCTGAAATGAGGGAGTTGGGGGGGCTGGCTTGTGAGGGGTTAAGGCTGGGAGGCGGGAGGGGGGCTGGACCAAGGGGTGGGGAGAAAAGGAGGAGGCCTCAGCAGCAGAGAGAAGTGGCCAGAGAGGCCCAGGGGACAGCCAGGGACAGGCAGACATGCGACCAGGGCTCCAGGGCCTGGACAGGGGCTGCCAGGCCCTGTGACAGGAGGACCCCGAGCCCCTGGCCCGGGGAGGGGGCCATGGTGCTGCCTGTCCAACATGTCAGCCGAGGTGCGGCTGAGGCGGCTCCAGCAGCTGGTGCTGGACCCCGGCTTCCTGGGGCTGGAGCCCCTGCTCGACCTTCTCCTGGGCGTCCACCAGGAGCTGGGTGCCTCCAACCTGGCCCAGGACAAGTATGTGGCCGACTTCTTGCAGTGGGGTAAGTGGCAGCCTACATGGGTTCCCCCAGGCTGCGGGGGTGGGGGCAAGTTGGGCATGGGGAGCTCCTCCCATACGGGGGCCCAGAGCTTGGACCCGGGTCTTGGGGCAACATGCCCCTACCCCCATGCCACCCAGCAGAGGCCAGAGTGGCCATGACTCAGAACAATGGTTTGTCTTCCTACATCCCTTCCCCAAGTCTAGGCCTAGGGGCATGCTGGATCCCCATCTCCTAGGACCTTCCCCCCACCCCAAATGGGCCCTATGGTCCTTTACCCTTGTTTCCCAGAGCACAGGGGTGAGCTAGGAGGGACAGTATGGGGCAGCTGCCAGGGGTGTGGCCGACAGGCAGGTGTTCGGCGCCAGCCTCTCCAGCTGCCCCAACAGGTGCCCAGGCACTAGGAGGGTGCGGTGACTCACACAGGCCCTGGGTAAGAACCAGCTCTGCAGACAGGCGCCACCCAGCAGCCCCTCAGTCTCCCAGATTGAGGAGGAACAATTTGGGTGCTCCTGGGTATGCCCACTTTCTCTCTTTTTTTTTTTTTTTTTTTAAAGATGACCTAAGGGGATCTTAACCCTTGACTTGGTGTTGTCAGCACCACGTTCTCCTAAGTGAGCTAACCAGCCATCCCTATATAGGGATCCGAACCCGTGGCCTTGGTGTTATCAGCACCACACTCTCCCGAGTGAGCCACGGGCTGGCCCTTGCCCACTTTCTCTGTAGGTTCTGTGCCCTTACCCCTACACCTAACATCTTGGTCCTGCTAAACTGCAGGGGTTAGCCTGTGATTCCCCTCTGATCCCCATGTCCTTCAGTTCTCCTAGCTCAGGACCTCCAACCTTCCAGCTGTCCCACAAAGTCAGGTCCAGAGCAAAAATGTTTCCATCTTCAGCCTCCTGCCTTGCATGCCTCCACCCCACCCCTGGCCCAGGACTCTAGTGTCTGCCATTCCTTCCCTCCATGTGCCTGTCCCTCAAAGGCTTGCTCTTGGTCCTTGGCCTGTGTGTGTCACTCTCTCTCATTCACTGTCTGTATCTCTGTTTCCTGTCTCTGTACCTTCTGCTCCCTCTTGTCTTGTGTCCACCTCTTTCTCGCCCAGCTCCATGCCTTTCCCTCCTCCTTCTATTTCACAGATGGGAAGGTGGAAGCCAAAGGCCAGGCCACTCAGCCTCTGGAAGAAGCTTCCCTCCATTTCCCCCCCATCCCCCTCAGCCCTTAGTGACTCTCTCAGCCTCTCTTTTGCAGAGGATGAAGTTGGGCTGGCAGGGTAAACTGAGACCTGGGGTGGATGGAGGTCAGGGTCTGTCTCTCCTGTGAGGAGCTCTCCTTTTGTGGCCTGAGCTGCATCCTGCGGTCCCTCCCCTGCCAGGCCTCCCGGGCGGGGGAAGGGGCCTGGGTTCCCGCTGCCTTAAAAGGGCTCAATGTCTTGGCTCTCTCCTCCCTCCCCCGTCTCTGGCCCTGGCTGGTTCTTCTCTTCTGGCCCACTCTCTCTGAACCCCCCAGAACCTCATGGGGGGCCCACCATCCTCTCCATTACCCATGCTAGCTCCATTCTTTCCTGCTCAGACCCATCCCTCTCTCCCTCCTGTCTTTCGAAGTCCCCCCTTCTTCCACCCCTGGGAGTACAGGCCTCCCTCCCCCCACTGTCCCTGAGTCTCTGGCTTCCACCCCTGGCCTGTCCCCCTCCCACACTGCCATGTTTAGCGTTCCTAGCTGTAGGACCTTAACTCTTGGAGACTTGATTACCATCTGTAAATAAAGGGTAGTGTGAAAGCCCTCCTCCTGGAGCTGTGGGGAAGACCGGGGTAATGCATCATGAACAGTGCTGGAGCGCTTGAGCCAGGATGTGTCACGCAGCCTTTGTCTCTCTCTCTCCCAGTCCTTCTCCCAATCCCAAGTCCAGTGTTTACCTAAGTGTGGTCCAAGAACCACCTGCATCTGAATCTACAGGGACTGGATACAAACTGCACATTCTGAACCATAACACAATGAGAACCTCGGGGTGGGGCCTGGGGACCTTAACCCTCACCTGGATTGGGGTGGAGGGAGGCCTAAGTACTGACTCTTATTTTCTTCTCCCTCTGTTCTTCAGGGCCTCCCCTTCTGCAGACGTTTGTTACCCCACCCTCTAGATCCTGCATCCCACTGGAGCCCTCTGGCCCAAATGCCCTGCCCCAAAAAGGGGTTCTCAGGCATTTCACCTCTATGGGAGGGCATTTTGGGATCCCCAAAATCTCACACAGTGTTTATGTTGGCAAACCCTTGGGAGATAGACAGTCCTAAGGTGAAGCTGAGAGACAGAGGGTGAAATTTCCCTTCTTCTCCGGTATCTGTCCCAGTAACTCGTTTCTTCCTGCCCCCCACCCCATCCCCAGCGGAGCCCATCGCGGCGAAGCTTAAGGAGGTTCGACTGCAGAGGGATGACTTTGAGATTCTGAAGGTGATCGGACGCGGGGCGTTCAGCGAGGTGAGCCCTGAGCAGCTGCTGGAGTCGGAACTTTACTTGTGGTGGGCGGGGCATAGAGGTTCGGGGCGGGGCCTTAGAAATTGATGAATGACTGAGCGTTAGAACTAAAGACTGGGCAAGGGCGTGGGGGCGGGGCTTGGGGCCCGTGGGCGTGGCGGGGGCGGGGCCACAGGCTGGGTGGACATAGGGGTGGAGTGCGTCCTGGGCGAGCCCTTCTGTTTTCCCGGCCACCTCCGCCGGTCACTCTGTTTCGGCTTTCAGGTAGCGGTGGTAAAGATGAAGCAGACGGGCCAGGTATACGCCATGAAGATCATGAATAAGTGGGACATGCTGAAGAGAGGCGAAGTGAGCCCCCGGGCTGGGAGTGGGGGCGTTGAGGATCCGCCCCCCTCACCTGCTTCAGTTTTTCTGGGTGCCCGCAGGTGTCGTGCTTCCGTGAAGAGAGGGATGTGTTGGTGAATGGGGACAGGCGCTGGATCACGGAGCTGCACTTCGCCTTCCAGGATGAGAACTACCTGGTGAGCTCCAGACCCGGGTGACTAGGAAGCGGGACAGACCCCCACGCTCTCGATTAAAGAGGCAAGGGGTAGGGAGAGGAAGTTCTAGGATTGGGGAAGCTGCTCCGAAATGCCTGCGGGGGTGTCTCTGTGTGTGGTAGGAACTTGTCCCAGGTAGATGAGGGGCCTTCATTACCTGGGATGGGAAATGATGTCATTCACTGCTCTTTTCCTGGGCCGATTCTGAGGACTCTTGTATGAACGTGCCTCTGCTGGGAAATCTCTTACCAGGAATGGGATTGTTCTCTAGGATCTCTATGTGGAGACCACTGACTGGGCAGGGATGATTTGTCATCTATACCCTGGGCGTTAGGAGGTCTCTGGGTTCTTTTTCCCTGAATGTCGCATAGGAAGTGAATGTCCAGTTTTGTGTTTTCTTTTTTTGTGTGTGGGGGGGTGGCAGTTTGCTGATTTGGCCTGGGAGATCTCTGGGGCTCTCTCGGGGCTGGGGCTGTGCGGTCTCTGCTCAGGAACGCGATGTCTCTGACAGTCTTAGTCCTGGGCGATTAGCGCATAGGGGGACTACCGATCCCCATGACACGCCCCCTCCCAGTACCTGGTCATGGAGTACTACGTGGGCGGGGACCTGCTAACGCTGCTGAGCAAGTTCGGGGAACGGATCCCAGCCGACATGGCGCGCTTCTACCTGGCTGAGATCGTCATGGCCATAGACTCGGTGCATCAGCTGGGCTATGTGCACAGGTGGGCGTGGCAGGGGCTGAGGGGCGGGGCCCAGAGAAGTACCATGAAGTTTGGAACCCAGAGGGGGCAGGGCATAGAGAGGGACTTCGTTGGTTGGGGGCGGAGAGTAAGGAGTGGGGTTCAGAGTTGTAGAATCCCTGCAGGGGCGGAGCCCGAGGTGTGGCCCGAGGCGGTACTCCCAGAGAGCCAGAGCCTGGCTGGACGGTGGTGGTAGGAAGGTTCACTTATCCTTCTCTATCCTTTCCTCATTGCAGAGACATCAAACCGGACAACATCCTGCTGGACCGCTGCGGCCACATCCGCCTGGCGGACTTCGGTTCCTGCCTCAAGCTGCGGGAGGATGGAACGGTGAGTGGGTGTGCCCGCTGCGGGGCAACTCGGGCCACCAATGAGGGGACAGGGAGGTGCAGAGTATGGGGTGGGGCTGGGGCACGTAGGCGGAGCTGGGGTTGGGGGAGACTAGATTTGGAGTGAGAAAAGAAAGGAGGCGATACGTGCGCGCAGGGGTTAGACCAGGCAGAGGGAGACTACGCGTTCCGGGAGTGGTTAGAAGCAGGGGGTAAAGCTTGTGGGCGGGGCGGAGCCAGAGCCTGGAAGAGCGGGCCAGAGCTCAGCTCTCCTCTTGTTGGTGCAGGTGCGGTCGCTGGTGGCTGTGGGTACCCCGGACTACCTGTCCCCCGAGATCCTGCAGGCCGTGGGTGGCGGGCCTGGGACAGGCAGCTACGGGCCCGAGTGTGACTGGTGGGCACTGGGCGTGTTCGCCTATGAAATGTTCTATGGGCAGACGCCCTTCTACGCTGACTCCACGGCCGAGACCTACGGCAAGATCGTCCACTACAAGGTGAGCGTGGCCCCAAGGAACCCCTGATCTCTCTTCCCACGTGCTCCCAGGCTAACATCTTCCCCTTTCCCTCTCCCACGGAGCAGGAGCACCTGTCTCTGCCGCTGGCGGACGCAGGGGTCCCTGAGGAGGCCCAAGACCTCATCCAGCGGCTGCTGTGTCCCCCGGAGACACGGCTAGGTCGGGGTGGAGCAGGCGATTTCCAGAAGCATCCTTTCTTCTTTGGCCTCGACTGGGATGGTCTCTGTGACAGCATGCCCCCCTTTATACCAGATTTCGAGGGTGCCACTGACACGTGCAATTTCGACGTGGTGGAGGATGGGCTCACTGCCATGGTGAGCGGGGGCGGGGTAGGTACCTACGGACACTGCTTGGATGAGAGAAACTCCCATCCTCACTCCATAAAGTTGGGGTAATGACAGTGCCTACCTGTGGGGATTCTGAATTGTTCATTCCCTAGAGAACCTGCTCTGTGCCCACCCATTGATGGGGACCCAGTGGTGACCTAGATTACAGTCTGCGGGACACAGACCAGTTCCCAGACAGTGAGGCCTCAGACTGATCAGGGCTGAAATGGGGTAGTGCAGGGGAGTGCAGGGAGCAGAGCTCCTGACCCAGCATGAAAGACCCTGGAGGACTTCTTGGAGGTGGGGGCTATCTGAGTTGAGACTTGGAAGGATAGGAGGAGAGAGGCAGGAAAGGAATCTTGTGTGTGTGTATGTGTGGATTGCTGGTATGGGGACCCAAAAGCAATCTTTTTTTCTTTTTTTACATTTTTTATTTAAAATTTATTGTAATGGGATCTGCACAAAAGGAGGGGGTAAAGGGTGGGTAACATTTAGGGGACACAGGCACAAGATGACATGGCCAGGGTCACAGCTTCTGTCAGGGGGAAGAGGGATTAAAAAGACCAGGGCTGGAGCTGGGGTGGAACAGGGAGGGGGGAGGCACTCTGGCTGTGTTCCCCCCATCTCAGGAAGCACCTCTAGTCCCTGGATCCCCTTGGTTACCCTGGCCTTCTAAGATTTCATCTCTTGTTCTGCCTCTGGCCCTAGTGGCTCCTTCTTTTGCTCCTCTTGCTCCCCCCCCCCCCCCCGACAGAGCAACCTTCCTTCTTTAGGCCATCTCTCTCACCTGTTTAACAAGCTGTTCTGGAATGTTTGCTTAGCTCTGAGTGCCCTTGTGCTGGGCAGTTCTGGGTACACAGCACTGATCAAGTTAGCCCTGGTCCCTGCTGTCATCCACTTACAGTCTAGAGAATTATATAATTATAGTGCAGCAAATGTCCTGAAGGAAAGCAGAGGGATTCAAGAAAAAAATGATGGAGGGGCCACTTTAGATTAAAGCCCGAATTGGGGTTGGTTTGAGGGAGACATTTAAGCCAAAATCAGAAAGGGATAAGGGACCACCTCTGACAACTGCTGGTCACATCCGTGTTTCTCTTGTGTAGGAGACGCTGTCCGACATGCAGGAAGACATGCCACTGGGGGTCCAACTGCCCTTTGTGGGCTACTCCTACTCCTGCATGGCCCTCAGGTGAGCACTGCCCCTGGACAGCCTGTGAGCAGTGGGGTGGGGTGCCAGCCTCCAGAGCCCCGGAGGCTGCTTGGGGTTACTGTATCCTGGCTCTTCAGTGGCCAGCAGATTTGCAGGATCAGTCTTGGAACCTTATTTTCTTGTGACCAATGACTCTGAGGAGCCCAGAGTGGCAGGACATCAAAATCTCAGACTATATAAGTACTTTAAAATTTTAGATTCAGCTCTAAAACCTCAGAGCCACAGGTTCAGCCTTCCAGAATCTTGCAACTGTTGAGTTTTTTAATCACTCACATAACAATAAAGGTTTTAAAAATACATTGCTTATCACAAGTAAATTAGAAAAGTTGGATAAGGAAAAGGAAGCTGATACATGAGCCCACCATCCAGCAATGGTTCCTGGGTCACATGTGTGCAGAGGACACATATTTTGCAACTGTGAGAACAGGTCATTTTCTAATTGGACAATGTATTGCAATCCCCATTCTTTATCATGAATGAACTATAGCATGATTCTAAACCACTCGATCTGTGGTATCCTATTAAAGGGTGGATCAGGATTTAACCCATCCTCTGTTTTATGTAGTCCAGGCTGGATGAAAGGCCAGCAGGTGGTCGGTCCCAGTACATGTCCAGGAAAAAACAGGTTCTTGAGACATATTCTTATAAGGGGGGATTCCTGGGTTGGAAGGGCATCCACTTATATTGCAATTTCATATTCCTAGGGAGGGTCTGTCCCTGTCCCAGCAGCTGAGTAGAAGGAGGGTGTACTGCTATCTGGGGTCACAGTCTTGGGATCCCATACCCAGGCTTAAGACTACATCTTTGGAGGTGGCCAGAGCTGAGCAAGGTCTCCTTCATCTTGCCCCCCCCCTTCCTGTCCCCAGGCCCTAAGGAGAGGACTTTGCAAAGGTCATGTGTCAGGGGAGGAGATGAGCAGGCCCTATAACATGGGTGTCTAGACCCCAATCCCTGTAGAAGTTTTAGAAAAGGCAGCTCCCAGGGACCAGAGGCGTTTCCCAACTGGAGAAGGGTCTGTCAACCAGTCTGGCAATTGGTTCCCTTCACTCTGCCCTCCTCCCCGTCCTTGAACCATGGGGTTTTAGTGGCTGGCTGTCCTATGCCAATAGGCTAGGGAGTCCTGGTTCTAAACCCAGGGGATCGACAGCCTCTTGGGTGGGGATGGCTCTCCCTTCCCTCTCCCTCTTCCTCTTCCCAGGGACAATGAGGTCCCAGTCCCCATACCCATGGAAATGGAGGCCGAGCAGTTGCCTGAGCCACATATCCAAGTGCCCAGCCTGGAGCCCACGGTGTCCCCACCAAAGGAAACAGTGAGTGGAGGGAGGAGAGGATCCATCAGGGGTGATAGGAAACAAAAGGCCAGGGCTTCCAGGGTAGTGTGTGCTATGGAGTGCTGAGCCCTCTGGGAGTTTACAGGACAGAGATGACAGACAGCAGGTAGAGACAAGGTTCCTGCTGTCAAGAGGTGGTCCCTAGGAAGAAACCACAACTGGGCATTAATTGTGCGTACGTGCGACAGGCTCTGAGTTTATCCTTGAGCCGAGCACTGGTGAAGGGAGGAGGCAACCATGGGAAGAAAAGTGCCTGTTGGACAGTAAAGAGAACCTGCTAGGGGAAAGACCCTGAGGTGGGAACAGCGGGTTTGTTCTTGAAAGTGACAGGAGGGGAGGGGAGCCTCTGGAGAGGTCAGCAGGAAATAAACCAAGCAAGCCTTTTAGTAGAGCAGGCCTTGTCTTGAGGGCACTTGAGAGCTGGAGACATTTTGAGCAGGAGACGGACATGGTCAAGCTGAGCCTTTTGGTTCCCGTGTAGATGGGAGGGGACCAGACTGAAGGCTGCAGACCAGGGAGGGGGCTGGGGGTAGGGAAGGAGGGGCCTGGGATCATTGCTGGAGCTATGGGGATTCCAGAAATATCAAGGAGGTGGGGAAGTAGAGGACAACCGAGGATCGCAGGCCTGGAACCTATGCCCAAGTCCCGAGTGCTCTAGCAGCCACAGGCAGCCCTGAGCCGGGTCCCCGTACACAGGCTGAAGTGACAGTTCCCGCGGCTCTCCCTGTGGCCGAGGCCGAGGTGACGCTTCGGGAGCTCCAGGAAGCCCTGGAGGAGGAAGTGCTTTCCCGGCAGAGCCTGGGCCGGGAGATGGAGGCCATCCGCACGGCCAACCAGAACTTCGCCAGGTCGGTCGGGGCTCCGGGGCCTTGACAACCCTTTGCAGCCCCTCTTGCCTGGACCCGACGGGCTCACCGTCCTTACCTCCCCGCAGTCAACTGCGCGAGGCCGAGGCCCGGAACCGAGACCTGGAGGCGCATGTCCGGCAGTTGCAGGAGCGGATGGAGTTGCTGCAGGCCCAGGGAGCCGCAGGCGAGTCCCTCAACCGCCCCTTCCGCTAAGGCGCCGGGAGGAGGTGGGCCCGCGGCTCGGCGGGGCGTTTGTGGACACCTTGGGAAGGGGAGGGGCCCAGGCTGGGGCACGCCGCGCCACCGCCCTCCTACGGCCCTCCACGCGCCCTACGCCTCTCTCTTCTCCTTCCAGCTGTCACGGGGGTCCCCAGTCCCCGGGCCACGGATCCACCTTCCTATGTAAGACCCCTCTCTTTCCCCTGCCTCAGGCTTGCTGCCTTCTTTGCAGACCCCCTCGCCGTCTTCCCGTCCAGATTTAGGGCTTATCCTACCTCTTTGGGGCTCCAGCGGGCAGACGCCCCTTCATTCAGCCCCACATCCGTTACATCTTCCTCGCTTCGGGCCTCTCACCAATCCCCTCCGGGATCTCCCTAGATTTCCCCCCTTATCCCCGGGCCTCGATTACCCTCGCTGTTTCTCTTCCCCTGCCGAGGGCGGCGGGGCCCGGCTGGGCTCCGATCGGGTCACCTGTCCCTTCTCTCTCCAGCTAGATGGCCCCCCGGCCGTGGCTCTGGGCCAGTGCCCGCTGGTGGGGCCAGGCTCCATGCACCGCCGCCACCTGCTGCTCCCTGCCAGGGTACGTCCGGCTGCACATTCCCGCCCGCCGCTCTTCCCTCCCCCCGCCCCCCGGTGCCAACATCGCTTAGCTGCGCCTCTGCAGGGCTCGGCCCACCGCAGGGAGGGAGGATGCTTGGGCAGCCAATCAACACAAGGGACTAGGAAGCAGCCAATAACGAGTTGGGACGGGATTTGAGACGACCAGACCAACCACCACAGCCAGATGTCAGGGGGCGGGAGCGGGGTGGATGGATTATGGACCCCACCTATGGGCGTAGGCGGGGCGAGTCCCAGGAGCCAATCGGAGGCCGGCGTCGCCGGGTGCTGATCCCGCCCTCTCGCCCGCAGATCACTAGGACTGACCTATCGGAGGCGCGTTCCCTGCTCCTGTTCGCCGCTGCTCTGGCTCGTGCCACCTCCCTGGGCTGCACTGGGTTGGTGGCCCGCACCGGCCATCTCGCCTCAGTCTGAAGCCGTTCCAGAGCCGCCTTCGACCCCTGAACCCTAGAACTCCAGACTATCCTCCACTCGGGCCCCGTTGGAGGGTTGGGTGGCCCGGGTACAACCCAGAAACCGCTCCCACCGCCTTGCCGTTCACATCACTCCCAGCGTGGGTCTCCGCCCCACTCCAGTCCTGTGATCCGGGCGTGCCCCCTGGCGGCCGGGGAGGGAAGAGCCCGGTCCGCAGCCGGCGAATGGGGCTCGCGGGTGGCTTGTAGCCGGGAATGCTGCTGCTGCTGCTGCTAGGGGAAATCGCGGGCCACTTCTTTCCTCCGGCTGGGCTGAGGCCCCGACGTGGATGGGCAAACTGCAGTCATGAGAAAGCAGCAGGCCCAGGTTTGGCCATCCGTTTTTCATTCTCCACGCACCCCCCACACCATCGGCTCTCCAACCACAAACCCTCTTTGTGCATGAGGCCCTCCTCTCCGGGGAACGTTCTGTTACCGCGGCGAACGTCCGGTGCGACCTCCGTCCTCTCTCTCGGGATCCTTTTGCTTTTGCCGGCCCCGCTTTTTCGGGGACTCCCGCGCTCCCCTCTTCACGTGCGCTGTTGTCGGAGCCACAGCCGGCTCCGCCCGCCTCGACGGTTCGGCTATTTATTGACCTTGTCTTCCGACCCGCTGACAGGCTGCAGGACCCCAGCACCCTAATCCACGTTTTGGATGCACTGAGACCCCAACATTCCTCGGTATTTATTGTCTCTCCCCACCTAGGACCCCACCCCCGACCCTCGCGAATAAAAGGCCCTCTCGTCAGCCCAAGATCTGTACTCCGCTGTTTGAGTTGTGGGCAGGGACTGCTCAGCAAGCCAATCAGAAGGCGAGTGGAGGCGGCCAATGGCCTGGCAGGGAGCTAGCGGGACGTAAAGCGGACGAATCAGGATTAGGGAGGAAAAAACTGAAGGGGCGTGGCTTCGACACGCAGCCAATAGGAAAGAACGAGCGGAACAGCCGGAGGCACCGCCCCGCCCAGCTGTGGCCCAGCTGTGCCACCCCCGCGTCCAGGAGAAGGGGGCTGGGCCTGCAGCGCGCGAGGCCATCCTCCTTCCACTGCGCCTGCGCAGGCCACGCGCATCCGCTCCAGGGACTTACGCTTAAGAAAAGTTGCTGCAAACTTTCTAGCCCCTTTCTCCCGCCCCTCCCCTCTGCCAGACCCGCCCCCCTGCGGAGCCGGGAATTCCGAGGGGCGGAGCGCGGCCGAGATGCGGAGTGCGGGGGCCTTCAGAGGACCCTGGAGACGGAGGTGTGCAGAAGCTCAGTCTCCGGGCGGAGGTGCCTTCGCGCCCTTACCCCTCCTGGGCGGCCCGTTACCTTCTTCGTTGTCCCGATGGGGAAACTGAGGCCCTGAGCCAGAGGCACACGCGGGGGGAGGCAGAAAGCGAGGGCAGAGGCGGAGGGAAAACAAAGGGAGAATCACGGCCAGACGGGGAGGGGGACGGACACGCGCACAAACACACGGACAGAGACCCGAGTGAAGAGCTGGGCCTGGTTAGGGGCGGGGGAAAGGGGGCTCAGGGTCTGCCAGGAGAGAAGATCGGGAAGCGCGGGGGGTGGGGCGGAGAGGGGGGACAGGCGGGGAAAGGGGCTGGGGAAAACCCGAGGGAGGAGAAGGAGGGTGGAACTTCCCAAAGTTGCAAAACATGGCTACCTTGCCTGCGGAGCCGAACGCGGGGCCGGCGGCCGGGGGGGAGGCAGTGGCGGTGGCGGCGGCGGCGACCGAAGAGGAGGAGGAGGAAGCGCGCCAGCTCCTGCAGACTTTGCAGGCGGCTGAGGGTGAGGCGGCGGCGGCAGCCGGGGCCGGGGCGGGCGAAGCGGCGGCGGGAGCGGAGAGCCCGGGGTCCCCGGGCGTCCCCGGGTCGCCCCTCGAGGCCGCTACGGAGCCGCCCACCGGCCTCCGCTTCTCGCCCGAGCAGGTGGCGTGCGTATGTGAGGCGCTGCTACAGGCGGGCCACGCCGGCCGCTTGAGCCGCTTCCTGGGCGCACTGCCCCCGGCCGAGCGCCTACGTGGCAGCGACCCGGTGCTGCGCGCGCGGGCCCTGGTGGCCTTCCAGCGGGGCGAGTACGCCGAGCTCTACCGGCTACTCGAGAGCCGCCCCTTCCCGGCCGCCCACCACGCCTTCCTGCAGGACCTCTACCTGCGCGCGCGCTACCACGAGGCGGAGCGGGCTCGCGGCCGCGCGCTGGGCGCAGTGGACAAGTACCGACTGCGTAAGAAGTTCCCGCTGCCTAAGACCATTTGGGACGGCGAAGAGACCGTCTACTGCTTCAAAGAGCGCTCCCGCGCTGCGCTCAAGGCCTGCTATCGCGGCAACCGCTACCCCACGCCGGACGAGAAGCGCCGCCTGGCCACGCTCACCGGCCTCTCGCTCACGCAGGTCAGCAACTGGTTTAAGAACCGGCGACAGCGCGACCGGACTGGGGGCGGCGGCGGCACGCCCTGCAAGAGGTGAGGGGACGCGGGCGGCGCAAGTCCCGCTTTCCCGGGGACATTCTAACCACCAAGCCCTCTTCCCCCGTGCTCGCTGCTGCAGTCAGAGCGCCATACTCCTCGGACACCTCCCGCTCACACCCTCGGAGTGGAGGGACTAGGTGGGGACGGAACAGGGACACGCTCGGGTCCCTCTCTCCTCGGGCATCACTGCTCCGCCCTCGGAGGCTAGGAGACCTCTTACCGCCGCACCAAAGGTCTATCCTAGGCTCCATCCGTGTTAGACTACAGTGGTTGGAGGAGAAAATGGGGGGCTCTAGGAGATTGCGAAAAAAGGCAAGGGGCCGCTTTCAGGCCCCGTTTGCAGCCGGGCCCTTCCCTGACCGTTATTCTTCCCCCGCCCGCCCCCACCCCACCCTCCTCAGGGCCCAAACAGCATGGTTCGTCGTCTGTCTTTGTTGTGAAACGTGAACCTTCCGCAGCTCCGGTTTCCCTGTAACCCAAGCCCTTCCCCTCCCACCCTGTGCGCCGGCCTCTCACTCCCTTCTCTGACGCCCCGGGGAGGAGGGCACCGGGAACTGAGCGGGCCTCTGCTCCTCACTCTCTCCACGCCACTCGCCTGCTTTCCGCCTGACCCAGGAAACTTGGGGGCATCCTGGGTGCTTATCCCCTGGGGCCCAGAGATCCAAGACGGTGGGGAAAAACAGGGCCTCTTCCCTCCCAATCCCGTCCAGCTTTAGCTTTTTTTCAGTGGTGTCAATGTAGGGCTTGCAGAGGACCCTGGGATCCTTGGATGGTCTCAGGTTTCATAACCCCTGAAAAGGTCCACAAAAACCAAGCAAACAAAAACGCTTGGACTGGAGATAGGTGGGGAGGCTGTGGTCAGCTGTGCTCCTGCAGAGCAGCTTGCAGCCGGCTCTGTCCAGGAATGGGGCTGGCTGATAGGGAAACGCAGCGTTCAGAACCACAACTTACAATCCTTTCTCCTGCCAGCGAGTCTGATGGGAACCCCACTACTGAGGATGAGTCCAGCCGAAGTCCAGAGGACCTGGAGAGGGGGGTGGCCCCAGTGGCCCCAGAGGCTCCCACCCAGGGCTCCATATTCCTGGCTGGGGCCACTCCTCCTGTGCCATGCCCTGCCTCTTCCTCCATCCTGGTGAATGGGAGCTTCCTGGCGGCCAGCAGCTCTCCAGCAGTACTTCTCAATGGGAGTCCAGTCATCATCAACAGCCTGGCCCTGGGCGAGGCTTCCAGCTTGGGTCCCCTGCTACTCACAGGGGGCGGGGGTGCCCCTCCACCTCAGCCAAGTCCCCAAGGGGCCAGCGAGGCTAAGACCTCTCTGGTTCTGGACCCTCAGACAGGGGAGGTTCGGCTGGAGGAGGCTCAGCCTGAGGCCCCTGAGACCAAGGGGGCCCCAATGGCTGCTTCAGGGCCAGCTGGAGAGGAGGTTCCAGGTCCCCTGCCCCAAGTGGTGCCTGGCCCCCCACCAGCTGCCACCTTTCCTCTGCCCCCAGGACCAGTGCCTGCTGTGGCTGCTGCACAAGTGGTGCCACTCTCCCCACCACCTGGGTACCCTACGGGCCTGGGCCCTACCTCCCCATTGTTGAACCTGCCTCAGGTGGTGCCCACCTCACAGGTGATGACCCTGCCCCAGGCTGTGGGGCCACTGCAGCTGTTGGCAGCTGGGCCAGGCAGCCCTGTGAAGGTGGCAGCTGCAGCAGGCCCTGCCAATGTGCACCTGATAAACTCCGGGGTAGGCGTGACTGCTCTGCAGCTGCCTTCTGCCACTGCCCCAGGTACCCCCTTCTGCCTCCCTTGGGCCTGGGTAAGAGCAGGGGGGAGGAGGCACAGTTTTCTCAGATGGAGAGGGCTGTCAGTGGGCTTCTCGGGGGGAGGGTACCTCATCCCTGGCAAGTCCTAGTGCCCTTCTGTGCCAGGCCTGGTGCCTTCAGGCTCCAGCCATACAGACTTGACCCACCCCAAAGGGACTTATTTGCCTGCCTTCCAGCAGCTCAATCTCCACCTCCGTTCTTGGGCAGCTGCTCTGTCTCTAATCTTGTGCTTGGCTCATCTCCTCTCCCCACAGGAAACTTCCTCCTGGCCAACCCTGTATCTGGCAGCCCTATTGTGACGGGTGTGGCTGTGCAGCAGGGCAAGATCATCCTCACAGCCACCTTCCCTACCAGCATGCTGGTCTCCCAGGTCCTGCCACCAGCCCCCAGCTTGGCTCTGCCCCTGAAGCCAGAGACAGCCATCTCAGTGCCTGAAGGAGCCCTCCCAGTTGCCCCCAGCCCTGCTCTCCCAGAGGCCCACACCCTAGGCACCCTTTCTGAGCAGCAGCCTCCACCCCCTGCCACCTCCACCACCTCTGCAGCCAGCCTGTCCTTCTCCCCAGACTCCTCCAGCCTCCTGCCCAGCTTCCCAGCACCCCCGCCGGAGGGGCTCATGCTATCACCTGCAGCTGTGCCCATCTGGCCAGCAGGGCTGGAACTCAGCGCAGGAGCAGAGGGGCTGCTAGAAGCAGAAAAGGGGCTGGGGACGCAGGCCCCCCACACCGTGCTGAGGTTGCCAGACCCCGACCCTGAAGGGCTGCTGCTTGGGGCCACAGCTGGGGCCGACATTGATGAAGGACTGGAAGCTGAGGCCAAGGTCCTGACACAGCTACAGTCGGTGCCTGTGGAAGAGCCCTTGGAACTGTGACCTGGCTTGGCCTCATCATCTCTCCTGACAATGGTGCTCATGATGCAGGGACAGGACCTGGGAGGAGGGAACCTCTCAGAAACTCAGTTGCTGCAATCTGAAGATTCCACGCACACTGTGCCCCTCCTGCCCAGTTAACCTCTCCAAGCCCAGGAGGTGCCAAGGGGACTTGCCGTGTCCAGGACACTCACTCTCTCTGGATGAGAGGCCTCCTCTGTTACAGCCTTCTACTTGCTGTGTCCTACCATATATATGGGGAACTTGGGGGTCCTGACTAAAGAGCTCTGCCCCCCTCTACCTGGTACTAGCTGTGAGCTGAAACCCTGCCAAATGGCTGGATTTGCAACCCCCATATGCCCTCTCCCTATCACTCCCTAAAACACTATTAATAGCTCCACTGATACCCAGTGTTGTCAGAACTGCTGGGAATCCAAGGGTGGAGGGCAGGCAGACCTTCCTTCAAAGGGATGCAGGCGTGGGGAGGGCAAGAGTCTTCCTCCATTAGCTCTCCTGGACTAGAACCCTCATTCTTACATCCAGCCCCAGACCAAAGACTCCTTCATCACTGGGCAACCCTGATCCCTGTGTCTAGTTTGTATCCTAAATCTTTATTTTTCTAGGACGTGTTACGCCTCCATTTCAGTTAAAATAAAGTTGACAGACAACAGACCTACCAGGGGTATGGGTTATCTTCCAAGCAATTTGCCCAAAGAAAAGCTGAACAATGGAAAGCACAATTTAAGATTGTAGCTTTCTGGACACTACTTCCTGAGGGAGAGGAGGGGTTTGACTCAGATTTTTGGTGCAGTTCAACAAGGTGTGAGCAGTGAGGTTTCTTTCAAACTGTAGGCCTGGGACTGAGGGGACTCCAGATTTGGGTAGGACCACCCCAGGCCTAAGGGAGCAGGGGATGCAGGAGAGCCTGCCCTTGTCTTCCTTGCTGGTAACAAGGGTTCCACTTTATTTTGTTTAAAACAATAAATAGTATAAAAATAGAACAGGAGGGAGGAGGATGGTGAGATGAGAATGAACAGAGTTTGAACTATTTGATTCTGGAGTGGGGAAAGGGAGGGCAGAGGGGAGCCCCTCCCCTCAAAAACTTCATCTTCCTGCATTTCATGTAGGGTTTCGTTCCTCACACCCTGAAGTTCCTGTGATAAGCCACAGGGTAGAAAAGGAGCTGTGAGAAGGGCAGTTGTGCCCTGCTGGCAACTCTGCCATGTACAAGGTAATTGCACAAAGCATCAGGGGTCAATAAATATGCCCCCTCCACAACCTCATGGGAACTGGCCAAGGGGTCCTATATTAGCAGGGCCTTGAGGCCCAGGAGGGGACAACCTTTTCCTCATTGGCTCCTGGCTTCAACAACAGCTAGAGGAGCTGGGAGAGGCGAGGGCAGAGAGGCAAAGGAAGGGGGGTTACCCCTTCTCACTCATGAGGGGGCAGTGGCAAGGCCGGGTAGGGGGAAGAGTGGGCCTTCTTGGCCAGCAACTGGTAGAAGGGCTTGGGGGTCTCCCAGTCTTCGTCTTCGCTGCTGGAGCTGTCCTTCACGATGCGGTTGTGCTGGCGGCTAAACCTGCGAGCTTTGATGCTGGGGGAGACAGTGGCAGGACAGGCAGAGGTTCCTCACCCACCTCCCAGGCATCTCTGTCCCACTCCTAGTCCCCTGGCCCCAGCAGTGACCAGGGCCTGGACTGAGGAGGAGGCCAGAGTCTTAAGTCCTACTGGGCAAGCCTCTGGCCTTCAAGTACCGGTCTACAAGATGAGACTCAGCCAAAGACTCTTTGCTGGAGTCCCATACTCCTTTGAGGATCTGTTGAAAATTGTGCACATACACCTGTATTTCAGGGGCCAATTCAGAAACGGACAGGTAGCAGCTCTTTGAAGTTGGAGGAGAGGGCTGGCAGGTTAGCTCACTTAGTGTGGTGCTGATAACACCAAGGTGAAGGGTTCAGATCCCCTTACTGGCCAGCCGCAAAAAAAAAAAAAAAAAGAAAAGAAAAAAAGTTGTTGGAAGTGGGGGAGGGAGGGAGGATGGGAGAGAAGGAAGGAAGGAAGGAAGGAAGAAGCCAAGCAATAGGAAAATAAAACCATGCTCTGAGAAACTGTGTAGCAGAGAAGGGCAAAAGAAATTGAGAGCCCTGGGGTCCAAATCCCCAATTAAGCTATTTGCCCTTCTTAGCTCTCCACCTTTGTTAGCCCCAAGTCTTTCATAAAAATTTGCAACACACAAAACCCTCAGCCCAGTGAGCTCCCAACCTGTTTCCAATACCATGAAGCTTAAGGCTATAAAAATCAGTGGAGGGGCCAGCCCCGTGGAGCACTTGGAAGAGTGCAGTGCTTGGGAGTGCAGCAGCGCTCCCACCGCGGGTTTGGATCCTATATAGGAATGGCCGGTGCGCTCACTGGCTGAGCGCGGTGAGGGCGACACCACACCAAGGGTTGCGATCCCCTTACCGGTCACAAAAAGAAAAAAAAAAAAAAAAAAAGTGGAGGATTAAGGATCGGGCAGGCTCCTCTACTCCACCACCCACACCTGCTGGGCAGGAGCTTCTTACCAATATGGTCTCCGCTCCTGCTCGGTCATCATCTGCCAGAGCTGGGCCAGCTCCTTGGTGGCAGCCGTGGATGCAGTCCCAGGACAGGCTCTGGAACAGGAAGGAGGAGGAAGAGGAGGAGGTAAGAAGAGGCCTGCAGGATCCCCTGGCATGGTGGAAGCCATCAGTGTATCCACATGAAGGTCCCTTGCCCTCCTGGAGCATCAGTTTTCCCATCTGAGAACTCAGATCTTTTCTATCCCTGTCAGCCTGAAAGGCCTCCATTATGTATTCTAGAGCTGAACAGTCAAAGAAGGGAGATGGATTCAACAGTTGTTCACAAAGGAGCCCCCAGAGTCCCAGAGAGTGCAGGGAACCTGTAGCCACCTCCCCTCCCCTGGTACCAGCTCGTGGTACACAGCTTCTTCTCTGCTGTGGCTTTTTTGTTGTTGTTGGGCAAGGGGGTGGGGGTGGGGTGCATCCCTTGGCTTCAGGCCTGGCAATGACTGGTTCGATGTTAGGCACCTGATCTATCAGTCAGCCCTAAGAACTTTTGTGGGAAACTCTAGAGACAGGAGCTCCCCTCCCACAGGGAGTGGGAGGTAGGACATAAGCCTGAGCCTCCTGGGGGTTAGCCTGGCCCCAATATGGTCCAGCATGCTGGAGAATGATGTCAGCCTGGAATACAGCAGAGCTGAGAGAGGGGGACGAAGGTTCCAGAAGGCATTGTTGGATCCTGAAAAACAACCACATCTGAGGGCAGTCTATACGCACTTTTTTTTTTTTAAAGTTATATGAGCCAATTGATTTCATTTTTTTCTTAAGTCTAAAGTTGCTTGGGTTTCATTGCTTACAATTGATAGGCCCTGACTACTACAATGGGGCCAGGTTCGATTCTTGGGGAGAATTGTCTGGGAAAGCGTTGGTGGGTTCCAGGAAGGGGCAAATAATTTGGACAGCAATGAGGAATCACATGGTGTGGGGGGACAGAAAATGAAGGTGGGGCCTTGCCCACGGCCAAAGAGGACCCCTGACCCACCGGATATACTGCTTCCGGTTCATCCTGCAGAACATGATGAAGCCGTTGACACACTTTTTCTTCATCTGGGTGGAGCAGGGGACTTTCTTGTTCTCCTTGGGCTTCACGGGGCCCCTGCCTGCCCGGCCCTTCCTGGCCTTTCTTCCAGCTGTGGGCAGGGTTGAGGATCTCCGGGTGGGGGTCCACGTATAGTCTCTGTCCTCGCCACTGGAGGACTGCAAGCCCTCAGGGTCGGCCCGCATGTCCTGGGTGTGAGAGAGAGATGAGAGAGGGCAGGAGACGCCTGCCCCACCTCAGCAGATATTCCTCTCACCTCTTTTTTTTTTTTTTTTTTGTCGTTTTTTCATGACCGGCACTCAGCCAGTGAGTGCACCGGTCAGTCCTATATAGGATCCGAACCCGCGGCGGGAGCGTCGCCGCGCTCCCAGCGCAGCACTCTACCAAGTGCGCCACGGGCTCGGCCCTTCCTCTCACCTCTTGCTGCCTCCACTTGGACTCTGTGTTGGTGTCCTTCGATATGGCGCTGGACAGCACCTTGCTGTTCTCACTCAGTGAGAGGTAGGAGTGGTCCAGTGAGACTGAGGACTGGTACAGGTTGTGGGAGTTGCGAGGGTCTTCGGGAGCTTCTGAGGGTATGTCCTGGGCCACAATGAGAAAGACAAGAGGGGATGGGAGGAAGACAAGCAGTGTCCCTTCATCCCCCCACTCTCTGTTGTTCTAGGATATAATATGAGCATTACAAACATCTCAAAGAAAAAAAAGGCAACCTTATGGCCGGCCCGTGACTCACCTGGGAGAGTGTGGTGCTGAAAACACCAAGTCAAGGGTTAAGATCCCCTTACCGGTCATCTTTATTTTTTTTTTTAAAAAGGCAACCTCATCTCAGCACCCTTGGACATAATGTTCTGAAGTTCCCACAGAGGGCCCAGATTGGACTCGGCATCTGCTTCCTATTCTTGGGCAATATCTCTTAAGCCTGTCAGTTTACCAGTCCTTAGTAGCTGTGATGCCTTGGGCGAGTCTTAACTTGTCTGAGCATTGATTTCATTGACAAAATAGTGGTCACAAAATATGCCTCGCAAGATTGAGAAGCACCTTGCAGAGTGCCAGACGCTTACTTAGAGCTCTGCTAATGGTGTCTATTTTGTTTCTACTACCAATTTAGCTACTCACTGAGGCAATACTGGAGGAAGAATCAGTCAGGGACTAGAACTGGGGCTGCCTCTCCACCAGAAGATGACTTCCTGGAGTGGATGGTAGCTATAGAGGTTAGTCTAGAGCCCCAGGAGGGAGGCAGTCCTGGGTTTTGATCTCTATTCCAACTGAGGATTCCTAGGATCCCTCTTCTGATCTCCCCTCATCTGTAAAGTGGGATCACAAGAGACCCTGCTTCAAAGAGTAGTTTTAAAGGGCTGGCCCATGGCTCACTCGGGAGAGTGTGGTGCTGATAACACCAAGACCATAGGTTCGGATCCCATATAGGGATGGGCGGTTCGCTCACTGGCTGAGCGTGGTGCTGACACCACCAAGCCAAGGGTTAAGATCCCCTTACCGGTCATCTTTATAAGAAAAAAAAAAAAGAGTAGTTGTAAAATTACATGGGATCTTTTTATGGACACCTGATAGCTTTTAGCTTTTATCCTTTTTCATTGCAAATGCCCAGCACAGAGCTGGGCATCTGGTGACCAGCAGTGAATGTTCAAAGTATGGGCAGATGAGTGCATAGAGGTGGGTGAGTTTTTAGAACAATGAGGGGAAGCATGAGAGGATGGACAGGTGTGTAGGTGGGTGGGAGACAGCTGAAAGGTGGAGGAGATGGACAAGTGAATAAAGTAGTGAGTAACGTGTGTGGAAAGACAGATGGATGTATCTGTGGACAGATGGACAGACAATGCCTACCTTCCTCTGTGGTGCTCCAGGCATGCAGGCAGAAGGTGAAGACTCAGGATCTAAGAACACTTCTTCAAAGAGAGCTGTCAGGGAGGGAGATCAGAGAGTTCACTAGAAGGAAAATGTTTCTCTCACGGTATCATGCCTTGGCCCTGCTGTCCCCACTAGCTGGAATCCCCTTCTCTGGCTTTCTTCTTTGGGATCTCCTACCCCACATCCAAATCTGGCTCACAGGCCAGCTTCCTGGAGCACCTCCAGCCCCTGGGCAAAGCAACCAGCTCCCTGCAGTGGGCTCTTAGGAGCCTTCCACTCATCCCCTGCTAGGCTGTGGGCACCTTGAGGCCAGGCCTGGTGGGATTCACCTCTGGGTATCCAGCATGGCCCAGCACAAGCCTGAGCACCTGGTGAGCATCACCATATGAATGAACCAGGCATGAGATCTAGCACTGAATGCTCACCTTGGGTCAGATACTCAGTGCCATCCTCCAAGATGTGTTCTGGCAGCAGTTTGCCCGGGGAGCTGAAGAGGGAAGGGCTAAGTCCTAGGATCTCACTTGGGTGGCCTGTCACACTCCAGATATCGATCTGGGGATGCCCCAAGGCCAGTGGGCTCCCTGAAAAGGAAACATCAAACTCGAGGATATGATCAGAGATTGACCATATCTCTCCCCCAACACAGAAGCTGGCTTTGAGGAGATGGTGCCAGACACTGGGGAAAGATGACTGTTGATTTCTCATTTTGAGTTCTTGGTAGAGAAAATTAAGACAGAAGGGTGACCATTTAGCTCAGTTGGTTAGAACATGGTGCAGGTAACACCGAGGTTCAGGGTTAGATCCCTGTACCTGCCAGCTGCCAAAAATAAAATAAAATAAGCATGATGCTTGGCCTTATGTCAGGGATGGCAAAAAAATCCACAATATTATAATGTGCCAAATCTGACAAACTGATTATAGCTGCCTGCAGCTATATGTTAAGAAAGATTCATGGGCCAGCCCGTGGCTCACTCAGGAGAGTGTGGTGCTGATAACACCAAGGCCACGGGTTTGGATCCCTATATAGAGATGGCCGATTAGCTCACTTGGGAGAGTGTGGTGCTGATAACACCAAGGCCACGGGTTCGGATCTGTATATAGGGATGGCCAATTAGCTCATTTGGGAGAGTGTGGTGCTGACAACACTAAATCAAGGGTTAAGATCCCCTTACCAGTCATCTTTTAAAAAAAAAAAGAAAAAAAGAAAGATTCATAGACCATGTCTTGGCTCAGGGGCAAGGGTGATGATTGATTAGAGCAATGTCTGCCACAGCAACTGATGAAAAAGTGACAGCAGGCACACTGTGCGTTTGCCATTCCTGTGTTTAGTGGATCTCCACTCTTTTTCCCACTTTCCCCTTCCATAGACATCCTCAGAAGGAAGGTACAAGAAAGCCCCACATCAGCATATAAGGAGAAGAGACAGAATTCCAGTCACCATGGGGGCTGCTCCCTGGGGTCCAGACAGGAAGCCAAGGATCAGCGTCTGGAGACTCCTTATCCATCTCCTCACTGGAATCGTAGAGCACCAGCTTCTGCCTTCAAGAGATGGAATTCAAGAGGCAGACATAGGGCCCTGGGCTGGGGATTGCTGTGTGATCCCTTCAGGTGTCTCAGTGTGGCCAACTGTGAAGTGAGACATGGGTGGGCTCCCTGCTGGCCCCTGGGGGAGTACTGGGGGCAGAAAGCTTAATCAGCTGAGGCTCCCTCAAGCAGTCTCAAGTCTCGTGAGCAAAGACAGGCTGGTAAACAGACACTGACAATATAGGGGGAAGTGCTATGATTGAGGGGCTTTGAGGAGTATGAAGGAGTGGGTAGACAGAAAGGAAAGGAGGACCACAGTGAGCTCAGCCTGAAGGAGGGGGAGTTTTCCATATGGACAGGGGAGCTGGCTCTCCAAGAAGAGGGACCAGAGTGTGAAAAGCCCAGCAGAGGCCAGGGCATGAAATGGTGAATATTTGGTGGTGTTAAGTATAAGATTCATGGGTGAAGGTCAGAAGACAGGGCTGATAAGGTGAGTTGGGGGCCACAGAAGTTCCCAAATCTAATTAAGATATTTGGGCTCTACCCTAGGGGCACTGAGGAAGAACTTTAAGCCATGACTGACATGGTCAAGGTCTGTGTGTTAGAATAGCCACTTGGTCAAGTGAGGACAGGCTGGAGGGGCGAGATGGGAGGCAGGGGGACCAGTGAGGAGGCCGGGGCCACAGTCCAGGAGATGGGAAGTAAGGCTTTCCTGTGAGCTCACCACTACCGGCACAAAGCTAGGCACACAGCAGTGCTGGAGAGGCCCCAACAGAGGATGTAAATCCATCTCATTTCTCACTACCCCTCAACCACACCAGACCAAACCCCTCAGCCCCACCCACTTAGCGCCCTTGGGTTCCCTTACCTGGGGCAGGGCTGTGTCTCAGCACCTTCCAGGGCCACAAAGGTGGGAGAAGGCCTATTGTCCTGGGCACCATTTTGGCAACAGCAGCCTAAGGGGGAAAATCAGAGTGACCACTCTGTGGATTAAGCCAGATTCCAGGACTCCCAGACACAGGGGTGGAAGAAGTGCCAGGTTCTGCCTGCCACATGACCTTCCACTGCCCAAACCCACCAAAACCTCAGGCTGCAGGGCCTCTGCGTGAGGCTGATGGCACCCCAAATTGCCCCCAGGTTTCTTGAATACCACATCCCTATCAGAAGCTATAACATCCTGGGCCAGCCCATGGCTCACTTGGGAGAGTGTGGTGCTGATAACACGAAGGCCATGGGTTCGGATCCCCATATAGGGATGGCCGGTTAGCTCACTTGGGAGAGCATGGTGCTGACAACACCAAGTCAAGGGTTAAGATCCCCTTACCGGTCATCTTTTTAAAAAAAATAAAAAATAAAAAAAGAAGGGACCGGCCCATGGCTCACTCGGGAGAGTGTGGTGCTGACAACACCAAGGCCACGAGTTCGGATCCCATATAGGGATGGTTGGTTAGCTCACTTGGGAGAGCGTGGTGCTGACAACACCAAGTCAAGGGTTAAAATCCCGTTACCGGTCATCTTTTAAAAAATAAAGAAAGAAAGAAAGAAAGAAAGAAAGAAGCTGTAACATTCTTAAATGGATTAATGACAAAGACAATGATAATAGCAAACAAGTATATAATGCTTACTACGGCCAGCACTGTTTTAAACATTTTATGCACTATTCAATAACGCTTTGCTGAAGGGTACCATTATTATATCTATTTTACAGGTAAGTAAACTGAAGCATTGAGATATCAAGTAACTTGTCCAAGGTCACACAAATAGCAGGAAGATCTGAGAAGCCCTCCCTGACCCCCAGGCCCAGAATCCTCTGGGGCCCACAACCTCCTGGGCAACCCTAGGAAGTCTGAATCACTCAGGACTATCTGGTGATGTGGGTGACTCCTTCACTGGACTGCAAACTTGATCACTGATTGTCACCAGCACCCAGCACATGGCCTGGCACAGAGGTGCTTAAGGAGTTAGGGCTGAATAAATGAATAGAGGAGTAAGATGACTCAAGGCCTTGCAGCCGGTCCGGGCCTTGTGTTCAAATCTCCCTCTCTCTCACCCAGCTCTCTGCTGCATGTACCATCACACCTTTTCCAAGATGGCACAGTTATAGGCAGACAGGGAGAGACAGACTGGCTGTTTCAAAGAAAGCCTAGTGAGGAAGCTCTGCCCTTATCCCCAGTTCTTTGACCTGAAGCTTGCATGTGAGGGTGACACTGATGTTATTCCACCTTCATACCCACAACAGAGCCTGAAATGAAGAAGAAAATTGGGAACAAGACGGTAAGCTCCATGAAGTGAGAGTGTCTATCTGGTTCACCACTGTATCCCCAGCTACTAGTATTATGTTTAGGACACAGCAGGTGTCTGAAAAATAGCATCGAAATGAAAGACAAAATTAATGGTGAGGAAAGAGACCAACTTGAGATGTCACGGTAGACGATGTTCTCAGCCATATCCAGCAACGTCAGCTGGGATCTTCCTTCTTTTCTGCCACCTTGAGATGAGGATGGTGCAGCCTTGGGGTGACCACAGGAGTCGGGGCATCTTGGAGGGGTGGAGGTCCCCCCGACGTCTCCTCCTTTCTGTTCTAGGGTCACCAGCTTCTCAGGCTTGTCCAAGGCCAGAGAGCGGCGAGGCTTCTGGGCCCGGGTCTGATGTCCTGTAAGAGTAGAGAGATGTGTGTCAGAGAATTCTGGGGGCTTCCTGACTGTCACCAGACTATGGCTCAGGTGGGGGCCTTCTTTGCTCTGGACCTTACAACCTGTTTCCAAGCTTTGCCTGACTTGCTCATTCACCAGTCCTTCTAGGTATGCCCAGATCCTCAACTAGAGTTCACTCAGTCCAACCCATTTCCACGTTAGTATCACCTTGTGAGCTTTAAAAAAATATTGATGCCTGGGTTCTATCCCAGACCAATGAAACGTCCTGATTTCTTGGGTGTGAGTGAGGCACAGGCATAGTTGTTTTTTTTTTTTCTTTTAGCACCCTAGATAATCCAGATGTGCAGCCAGGGCTGGAAATCACCAATTAAGTCCAACTCTCATTTTAAAGACATGGAAAATGAGGCCCACAAAGGGGAAGGGAAATATAGTGAGTTAGTAACATAGCTGGGGCCAGACCTAGGAGCTTTGCTTCCCACACTTGGATCTTTCCACCACCCCACACTCCCTGATGCCCTGCCCCAGTGATGGATGACTGAGCACAATGACAATCAATCATAATAATGGCAGCTTCCATTCCTTGAGCACTGGCCATGTGCCTCTCATTTCTATTTGTTTGTTTGTCTGTTACACACTGTGCAACCCCCTTCAGTGCTCACAGCCCATAGGTAAGGAGGCTGGGCAATGGTTTGAGGCTGCAGTTTCCTCTGGCATGGGTAAACTAGTGCCTCTCACTTAACCATTACTTGAGCAGTATCTATACAGGCTCTTCTATAATCCTTAAGGCCACCCTGTGGCAGGTGCTACCATTTCCAGATGAGGAAGCTGAGGCTCTGAGAAGAGTGACCTACTCCAGGCTTCAGAGCTAGTGCTAGGAGGAGCTAGGAGTTAAAGCCAATCACAGATTGCTCAGTAGCCACCCAGAGTTAAGACAGCCCTGGAGAAGTCCTGCTCCCATCTCACCTCTGCTTCCCGTTTTATGTCCACTGACAGTTTGTACCTGACACTCGGGTCAGCTTCTTCTTCTGAGGTTTCCGGCAGGCCCCCTGAAGACGGGACTTCCAAGAGCACGGGGAGCTGGAGGGGGTGGAGTGTTTCCACCTGGCTGGGCCCGCAGCTGGGTTCTGACCCAGCCCTGCACAGGATAGAGGAGGAGACAGGTCAGATACTCCCCTCCTCATCCGATTTCATCTCCTGCCTTCTCCTACTTTTCAGACAATATTTCCCAAACCTGAGACAGGACAGGTACCTGGGTTGACTTTACCAATGTGGAAATAGGTGCCAGGAGGAGATAGGACTTGTCTGAGATTGCACAGCCCAGAAGCACAAGTTTAGGGCAAAAATTCAGGTTTCCCCAGTGCTATTCTGGCCCTCAGCCAAGGGGGGAAAGATTCAAGTCTTCCCAGATGCTTAATTATTCCCCACCCCAAACCAGTTCCTCCTACCTTCATCAACACAGTGAGGGTGCCACCACCCACCCTAGGGTTGCTCTAGGCCTCTGACCTCTCAATTCTTCCTTGTTAATATCTCCAAAATTTACCCACTTCTGTCCACATTCTCAGCTACAGTGCTACATTGGGCCTTATCATCTCTTGTCCAGACCATTCCTGATGGTCTTATCTGGTCTCCCTAACTCCAGTTTCTTTCTTCATAACCAACCCTCTACACTCCATGTCAAGGACCTTGTTCTAAAAAAAAGAAATCTGATCATGATTTCTCCCTGGCTTACAATCCTTCAGTAATTCTCATCTGCTTTATCTCCCTCCATAGGTGGGAGCTAGAAGCCCTTCAGGACCTTATCTCTGCCATCCTGGTCCCTGCCCAATCTCTCCAGCCTCATCGCCTATCATTCTGCCTGTGTATTTTACACTCCAGTAATGACAGCACCTGGCACATCCAGTACTGCATGACTGGTAGGTTCCAAGCATGGTGCTATGTTTCTTTACATGTATTAACTCATTTAATCCTCATGACAAACACAGAAGGAGAGTGCTAGTGTTAGTCCTTTCTTGCTGATGATGAAACTGAAGCACAGAGAAGTTAAGGTCACAAAGACATGTCTGAGTCAGGAACTGACTCTGGAGCCCAAACATGTCATCTCAATGCTACACAGTCTCTTCAATCACACCCAATGATTTGCCTGTCCCCAAACATTCCACATGTCTCTTCTCATGCCTGCACACTCTTGCTCATATTATTTCTTCTGCCTGCCAGGGTTCCCCCACTTCTCCTACTGTCCTTGAAGGACCAGCTCTAAGGCCCCTCTCCTCTAAGTTCCCACAGCATCTTGCACATCTCTCTGACTTTGTGCCCTCAGCCAGGCTGTGAGATTCTAGAGGGCCTGGATTCGTCTAAGTCACTCGCCGTCCCCAACAGCCAGGATAACACTTGGCACGTAGCAGGCACCAGAAAACATTGGCTGAACTACTTACCCCCAAGTCCACCTTCCCCATTGGTGGTGTGGAACTTGAGCAAGGCCTTGGCTACATCGATGCTTCTCTGGAGGTACTGAATGTAGTACAGGGCATGCAGCAGAATCTCCTTCTGCCCCCAAGAGAAAGACAGGGTTGAGCACAAGAGCCAGGGCCCAATCCAACATAAGGCTGCTGGAGACCAGAGACAGAAAGGTTTCTGGATTCATTCCCTACTCCAACCCCCAACAATTCCTCAGTCAACAGAGAAGTTCCTATTCTGCTGTTTAGCCCTCACTGCGGCCCAATGAGATAGAGTTTACAGCTAGGGAAACTAAGGCTCAGAGTGCTAAAGGGCCTTGCTAAGGTTAAAGAGAAGTGGCAGAGCTGGAATCTGAAACCAGGTCTGCCTGCCTCCTGGTCCACACACTGCTTGGCTTCTTGCCCCTGGCCCTTTGCTCATGCTCTGTTCTCTATCTGCAAAGCCCTCCTCTTCTCTCCACAAACTCCCTCTCCTGGCTTCTCCTCCACTGAGCCTCAGCACAGTGGTCTTCTCTCTAGAAGAGTGCCCACCTCCCTGACCCTCTGGCCCACACCGGGTCAGCTGTCCATCCTCAGCACTCTTGTAACACCCTGGGCCTATTTCCACTAAGGCACTTGCCACACTTTTTTATAATTATCTGTTTACGTGTCATTCTCTCCCATTGACTTTGAACTAGTTGAGGGTGAGACTGTAGCTAACTGACTTCTGTATCCCAAGTGCATGGAATCAAGATGTTGCTCGGCCAAGGACCATGGAAGGAATGAATCTCCCTCCCAGCCCCAAGCATGATGCCTCCTGTCCAGGAGGCTCCACCCATCCAGCCACCCAATGCCTTCTGAGTTGGTATTGGAGACAGAACATAAAAAAGACTACTATTCACTAGGGGGCCAACTAGATATGCTTTTATTTGCCATTGTGGAGCTTACGATCTAGTGAGGCACAGACTTTAATAAACTCTCAAATCATACAAAATTACTGACTGTGCAATAAGCATTTTGAATAAAAGAGTATAACAAGGGATTCTAAAATAAGGGTATCTGGAAAGCCCTCTCTGAAGAAGCAGCATTTACTTACTTATTTATTTATTTATTTATTTATTTATGCCAGTCAAATTTAGCAGTGGAGGGTTGTACAAGGGTACTTCAAAAAGTGAAAAAGTAGAATTGAAAGATAATACAAATCTTTCCATGAACTTTTTTTTTTTTAAAGATGACCGGTAAGGGGATCTTAACCCTTGACTTGGTGTTGTTAGCACCACGCTCTCCTAAGTGAGCCATAGGCTGGCCCTTTTCCATGAACTTTTTGAAGTACCCTCATATACTAACATTAGTGACACTAATGTGAATATGTTCTGATAACCCACTATCATCAGACCAGTCAAGAAGCAGCATTTAAACTGAGGAGTGGAAGGAGTTAGCCTGGTGAAAAGGTGAGAGAACACAATATATATACATTTTTTTTTCTTATTTATTTATTTATATTTTTAATTTTTTTAAAAGATGACCGGTAAGGGGATCTTAACCCTTGACTTGGTGTTGTCAGCACCACGCTCTCCCAATTGAGCCATGGGCTGGCCCTTAATAGTTGTTTTTTAGTGGCAGGCTGGTACAAGCACCATGGTTTAACCAACTGAGCTAGCCAGCCAGTGCCCAATAAGTATTTTTTTAATTGAACTGGGTCCCTAGAATAATGATAAAACACTTAGTAATCTTCCAAACCCCAAATCGAGAAACATGGTCTCATGAGGGAACTTATGTAAAACTGTTCCATAAAACATAAGACAGTCACTGAAATGGTTTAGAGTGATCCATAGAAGGAAGTTATGATCATAGTCAGATCATAATCTAACAGCCAAAAGACCACTGGTTTTGAAGCACCTGGATCCAATCTGCCACTTACTGGCTGTGTAGGGGTTCAGGTCATTTTATTTTTTCAAGCCTTGTTTTTCTCATTTGTGGAATGGGAATAACGATGTTCATTCAGGCTCAGAGGCTTCTCATTAGGACTAAATAAATTAGTGTGTATGAACTCACCCCACATAGAAGCTTATACATTTGTTACCTAATAAATGCTTGGTCAATGATTGAATGAAACCACTTTCACCAGATTCTCAAGAGATTAATGAGAAAAAATATACCTAGACCATGGGTTTTTCAAGAGCAGATGCCATCTTTTTTAGCTTAGTATACCTAATACCAGGCTTGGCAACCATATGGTTGGCATTCACTAAGATGAAGCCTTTGTAAACCGTGAAATAATATATAAATGTTATTACTACTAGTATGAAGACTTTATGCAGAAGGCAATTGGGCATCATCCCAGATCTCAGGAAGGCTCAGTAATTGATATTTCAGGAAGGTTAGCTTGGGGGCTACATCAGAGGTTCAAATCCCAGAGACTTTCTGAAGATAAGATCATCATGTCCTTGTCTTGTCTCAACAGAGGGAATTCATTCAGTCATTCAACAGACATCTATTAAGCATCAAGTGACAGCGTGGTTGAAGACACAGGTCTTTGGAATGAGATACACCTGACCCTCTCTCTCTCTCTCTCTCCCACTGCCATTACCCAGCTGTGTGCCTCTAAACAAATGACCCCTCTGTACTTCAGCTTCTTCAAACCAAAAAATGAGCATACCCATACATATCTCACCAATCTTGTGGGAGGATTAAATGAGAACATGTATATAAGATCCTTAGCACTCAGGGTTTGATACTTAGAACTCTCAATAAGTTGGGAGCAATTATTATTGTTATCTGCTCTAAGCAAGGTCCTGTGGGCAATAGGGATAGAGACTTACCCTTTGTGGCCCTTGCCCTCACAGAACTCTCCATCTAAAGGGACTCAGAAACAAGGAGACAATCTCAGTAATATGCTGAGGCTTTGATGGTCAGAGGGAGAAGCCACAGGATCATAGCATGACATGAATCTAAGCTGCATCCCATGGCTCAGACATGGGAGAGGCAACACACAATAGCTCTTATTAGTTCACTGAGCCCCAGACTGAACATGTCACACAGCCCTGGGACTGTTTGTGATGATGCTCTTCAGGCAGGGACGGATCAATTGGGAGTCTGGACACTAACTGGATGCAGGTTGTATGTGGAGCAGGGGGCCCAGGGTTGAACCTAAAGAAGGATGAAGAGGGAGAAGAAGAGGAATCCTTAGGATAGCAGAGGATAAATGGTAAAGAAAGTAGGCCGAGACCTGGGGAGAAGCCCAAGAGATGCAATAATCTGGTCAATTATAAAAGGTTGCCTGTCCCTTGACTAGACTGTCATTCCTTGAGGGGAGGGACTGTCCTTGTCATCAATGGCTCTCCAAAAGCCTGTTATAGCACCTATGCACACCAAATACTCAAATGTTTGAGTACAAAGGAAAAAATTCCTCAAATATTTTTGAGCACTGTGGTGAGCTGCATAATGCCTCCCCCCAGAGAGGTCCATGTCCTAGTCCCCAAAACCTATGAATATGTTGCCTTATATGGCAAAGGGGTCTTTGCAGATGTGACTGAGTTAAGGATCTTGAAATGGAGTGATTATTCTGGATTGTCTGGGTGGGCCCAATGTCATAAGGGTCATTATGAGAGGGAGGCAGGAATGTCAAAGGCAGAGAAGGCAATGTGACAATAGACAGAGTAGGAGACAACAGAGATCTGAAGATGCTATGCTACTGGCTTTAAAGGGGCCATCATGAGCCAATGAATATAGGTGGCCTCCAGAAGTTGGCAAACAGAAAGGAAACAGATTCTCCCCTGGAGCCTCTCAGAGGAACCAACCCTTCTGGCACCTTGAGTTCAGATCAGTGAGACTGATTTCAGAACTTCTGACCTCTAGAACTATAAGAGAATAAATTTGTGTTGTTTTAAGCCACTACATTTGTGGTGATTTGTTACAGTAGCCTTAGGAAACTCATATAAGCACACACTACTGAGAGACACTTAGGAGGAAGAACCAACATGACCTGGTGGTTGATGGAATGTGGTTGGCAGGGAAAAGGTCAGGGTTAGGGCCAGGCAAATCTGTCCCAAACACCCACTCTTCTGAACCTTTCTAAAGGCAAGTAGCGCATTCCAGCTAGGATCAGTTATTCACGTGTTAGAACCTTTATCTTCCTGACCAGATTCTGAGTTCCCAGAAGATAAAGACCAGGTCTCAAGTTTCTTTGCCTTCCCTTTTGTAACCAGAACAGCTTCTGGCATCCAACAATCTTTCCATTAATGGCTGATGAAGGAATGAATAAATGAATGAATGAGAGGAAATATAGCAAGAAAACATCACACTAAGACTTCAAGATCTCTGGGTTTCATATTAAGTTATTCCCACTGAGAGCAAGGTGTTAGCTCAGCACTACATACGTTTATTGAGTAGACTATGGGAACATACAGAGAACCCTTATCTATTCCTACCTTGTAGAGATGATAACCACAGGTCACAAAACAAGGGAGCCAACGTTTATTCAGGGCATGCTATGTGCCAGGCCTGTCATGGCTATTATGTCATTTTGGTCTCACAATATCTCTAGGTAGCAGGAATTATTTTTCCTTGTTTTGCAGCTGAGAAACCTGCGGCTTAGAAAGACTGAGTAGTTGGGCCGGCCCGTGGCTCACTCGGGAGAGTGCGGTGCTGATAACACCAAGGCCGTGGGTTCGGATCCCATATAGGGATGGCCGGTTAGCTCATTGGGTGAGCGTGGTGCTGACAACACCAAATCAAGGGTTAAGATCCCCTTACCGGTCATCTTTTTTAAAAAAAAAAAAAAGAAAAGAAAAAAAGAAAGACTGAGTAGCCTGAGGGACCTGCCCAGAATTCTGCAGCATGAAGCTGGAGGGCCCAAACCCATGGCTGTTTGACTCCCGAAGTAATATCCCTTTCCACTCCCCCTGCATCCTTTCCAAAAAAAATCCCCCAGGCTTGGGATCACAGACTCACAGAAGTTCCCATTCAGAGCAGGACCATTCCCATTTCAAGGCTATCGGTGAAAGGGTCTCTTTAAGTTTCCCAGGACAGCTTTACATGCTTACTGCTCTTTTAAGACCTGCCTCCCAAATCTGCCTCCTTTCCTCAGTCCCCATACCTTCGTGAGCTTTTTGGGACCAGTCTTCAGGGCCACGGGCAGCAGCAATGCCAGCTCTTGCAGTTTTCTGGCATGGTTTTTCTTCTGCTTCCTGTTTGGGGACAAGAGCTATATTGGTTAGAATATACAAAACTGGGCCGAGCCCGTGGCGCACTCGGTAGCGTGCTGCGCTAGCAGCGCGGCGATGCTCCGGCCGCGGGTTCGGATCCTATATAGGAATGGCCGGTGCACTCACTGGCTGAGTGCCGGTCACGAAAAAGACAAAAAAAAAAAAAGAAAAAAAAAAAAAAAAAAAGAATATACAAAACTGAATTTAGCATCTGACTTCCTAACCTCCTGTCTCAGTGTTCCCCATATCGGGGCTGCCCATCCGACCCCACTCTGGGGCATCCAAGACAGAATCTGAGGCATCATTTGAACTCATTGGTCTCCCTTACCCCCTTGACCAATCAATCACAAAAGCTCCATTCCTCCTATCTCCTTTTCTTCACCCTTATAGCCCCTGCCCTAGTCCATATGTTGACATCCTTACAGATCTCCCAGTCCCCCATCTGGCCACCTCCATCCACACTCTCTACTAGAGTCAGGGTGATCTTTCTGAAACACAGTCTGACTACGTCACACCCTTGTTTCAAACCTCTCAACGCCATCCCATTCGTTGTTAAGGATCAAGTTTAAACCCCTAACGTGGCTTGTAATGCCTTTAATGGGCCTGGCTGATTATTCTGGTCTTATTTCTTTTGGCTCTCTCCCATCAACTGACCCTCACTCTACAAGACAGGTGAGGTACCTTTGCTGAGGTTCCCCAGCTCCTGTGCTCACATGTCTCTGATCCCTGCACTGAGATGTTAACAGAGTGGGGGACACCACTGAATCCCTAGCATCTAGAACAGGGTCTGGCACATTACAGCAACTCACTGCACATTTGCTAAACGAATGAATAAATAAAGGCATAAAAGAAATTGACTCCTGGGAAGCTGCAGAACTTCCAGAGCCTAATCCCTGAATCCATAATTCATAATATACCCATGCACACACACCTCCACCCCTCTCTCCTAACAGATGGAGAAACAAAGATGCTAGTGCCCCTCTTCCAAATTACACACGACTGTCACTGCTCATTGACTCCTTGGTGCCCAAACACTTTCATTGCCACCAGTTCTTGTCCCATCTTCCTTCAGGGCCCAGCTCAACTGTTACCTCCCTTGTCTTCCTCCCACACTCTGAATGTCCATAACACTTTTTGTTACCTGTGGCACCTTCCAGCATGGCTAAGCCAAAAACACTCTCTTGATTACAGATGTATGCTTAGTGCTGACTCACACACGTGGAAAGGGAGAAGAATCATTCAGTTACTGCCTTCAAGGAGATGGGTGTGCGGTATGGTAGACACATTTATCTCCCCAACCAAACTCTAAATTCCTAAAAGAATCTTTCTCACTCATTCGTTCAACAATTACTTATTGACCACCTACTATGTGCCAAGAACTGTGATAGATGACAGGAACAAAAGTATAAAGTACAAATATAATCTTTTCTTCTAGAGCTGACAGTATAGTCAGTAATCAAATTGTCACAAAAACAAACATAAAATTGCAACTAAGACTAGAACAAGCTACGCAATTTGCTCGGATGAGGAGGCATTGCAAATGGAAATGTGGGTCCTCTTGTTTGAAAATAAAGAATTTCAAGATGGCATGATCAGAGCATTAAACCAGGCATTGGGCCCTTCTAAGTGCAAGGCCCTCTGTGACTACACAGGTTGCATGCCTATGAAGTTGACGTTGATGAGGACAAGGAGAAGTGTTGCTTGGTGTTATGAAAGCTTGTATTAAGGGGCTTTGACCTAATCAGTGAGGTCTTTCCTGAGGAAGTAGCTTGACCAGAACCTGCTCTGAAGGATGAGTTCAAATGTATAGGTGAAGAGGGAAAAAGAACATTCCAGATAGAGGGAATATGTGCAAAGGCCCTGTGACACAAGAGAGCATGGAGAATTCAAAGGAAATAAAACTGGAGTGTCTGGAGTGTCTGGAGCACAGAAAGCAAGTTCTGTGGGGTGTAGAAAAGGCTAGAGAAGGAGATGGTCTGGATGAGGCAGGGACTTGTAGGATTATAGCACAGAGGAGTTTTGCCTTTATCCTGAGACCAATGGGAAGCCACTAAAGGGCTACTTACAGGAGATGACATCATTAGTTCGCCTCCTCAAAATGTTTATGAACCCAGGAGACTGTACAAACTAGTCAATTGAATGAAGGAATGAAAGAAAAAAAAAAAAAATCACCAATTGGTCTCCAAATTACTTCCCAGTAGAAACCATAACCTTGAGAGGAAGAGATGTTGGGGTGCTAAACTTAGAGAGAAATTTAGTAGGCTGACCTCTAAAGTCCTATCTATCCCTAATATTTATTTTTTGCATACCACTTTTCGTCTGTTCTAGAGGGGACTTTCTAGGCCCCAGCAAGAAACAACATAAGGAGCAAGGAAGAAAAAGCATCCAGGTCTATTTAAGTTCAAGGTGTTATTTGACTATATCTAAGAGGGCTTCATATCATCCCTGGGTATTTACTCTGGGTTTTGCAAAGTACTGGAAGAGCCTTCTGGGCAAACACAGAAGTAAGAAAAAAAAAAAAAAATCTGGAAGGAGCAAAAAAGTGGTTAGGAATCCCCAAACCTTGGCACCCTCTGGGCAGCAGTCCTGAATAAGAACAACCTGGGCTCTGTTCTCAGGTGCCTTCAGGAGCCGAGTAAGCCCTTGTGATGCTGCCTCTTTCCTCACAGTCTCCGTAATTTTCACTACTAATCCCAACTCTACCCTTGGTGTCTGCAGGGAACAGGTCAGCTCCAGCCACATGGGTCCTCTGTTTCTTTAAACGGCCAAGTTTATTTCTGCCTTGGTGACTTTATTATTCCCTCCGCCTGGGATGTTCTTTCACCCTGAGTTTTGCGTGGCTTGTTTCTTCTTTGCCATTCAGCACTTAGCTTAAATGTAACCTCCTTAGAGAGGTCTTTCCTAACCACCCAGTCTAAATAAGCACATTGTCACATCCTCTATCATTTATCAGCATCTGAAGTCTTATTTCTTTAATTAATTATTGATTGTAAATATAAACTCCATTAGGGCAGGGTTTTTTATTTACTGTTATGTCCCAAGCTGACTTACTCATTAGGCACAGTAAGCACAGTGTCTAGGAGCTGTGATACATTTAGAGGCTCATGAAAATGTTTCACTTTCTTTTAAATTAGAAGAAAAAATGAGGGCTGGCCTGTTGGCTGAGTTGGTCAGAGCACAGCCTTATAACCCAAGGTCCCGAGTTTGGATCCCATACCAGCCAGCTGAAGAATAAATAAATAAAATGAATTACTTCTTAGCCTTAAAAAAAAAAAGAGGAAATGAGTATAATCAACCTGTATATTTGTCTTTATATCAATGCTATCGTAAATGATAATTTATATATATGTGTGTGTGTATATATATATATATATATATATATATATATATTTTATGGAGGAAGGGGACCAAGAAGGCAAAATTACCCACAGAAGTCATAATGCAGCCCTGGCTTTATATCTAGCTTCTCAAATAATGACTGGCATTTAGTAGGTGCTCAATAAAAAAATTATTGAATTAATGTATCCTGCTTCCGTCTTGTTATGATGGCCCCTTTTCCAGTGGCAAATGACTCTAATTCCTGAGTTTCCTCTTCCCTTCACTAATCAGCCTAAACACACCCTAGTTACTTTACTGTTTTTGTTTTCAGTGGCTGGCTGGTATCTGCTGGCCAGTACTGGGATCCTAACCCCTGATGTTGATGTTATAACACTGTGCTCTAACCAACTGAGCTACCTGGCCAGCCTCTAGTTAGTCTATTTTATAGGAGCTAGAAGGAGCCCTAATCAAGGGCCAGTCCAAATTTCTCAGATTAGATATGGAAAAAACAAGGTCCAGCCCTAATTTGCTTTAATATGTGAAGGAACTTAAGAGTAAGAGCTACCCCAAAGTGGCGCAAAGCAGGGGAAGTCCTGAGAGGTGGCATAATAGTTAGTTATAAGCTCCAGCTTTTGAAGCACAGAACAGGATTTAAATCCTAGCTCTGCCACTTGCTGTGGGATTTTGGGCAAGTGCTTTCATCCCTCTGAGTCTGTTTTTACCTCATTTATAAAAGGGAGGTGGCTAGGAAAAATCTGACCTTGTCTGAAAGGTGTTTAGCATAGTACCTGGTACACAGGGAATGCTCATGAAATGTTAGTTCAGGACAGTAATTTGTCAGAATAATGTAGGGGTAAGGGATGTTGGAGCATGGGGTAGAAGAATTATATTGGATGACTATGGTTTATTTTATTTTATTTTTTTAAATTTTTTTTTTCTTAAAAGATGACCGGTAAGGGGATCTTAACCCTTGACTTGGTGTTGTCAGCACCACGCTCACCCACTGAGCAAAACGGCCACGGCCTCGGCGCTCCCAGCGCCACACTCTCCCGAGTGAGCCACGGGCTTGGCCCGATGACTATGGTTTATAGTCATAGTTTTTGCTCGACCAACATCCAATCCCACCTCAATTTTCCTTTGGGCAACCACTCCTCCTCCACTCTCAGTCCAAGTGGTTCAGAGAGACTGACCCCATCTTCCCCTTCCACTAGGAAGCACAGAACCAAGGTCAAGCCAAGAAGAGTCATGGTGATTGGTTCAGGGTTGGAGTTGTGACCCCCGGTTTAGCCAATCAGAGTCAATCAATCTTGGAAAGAGGATCTCTCTGCTGGAGTTGTCAAGTTGGCAACATATGGACCTGGAGCTGCTGAGAATCATCTTGCCCTCCCAAAGGGAGAGCCTGCATGAGAAGGAGGGCAACACAGACAATAGCAGAGCCAAGAGAGGCAGTTTCCTGGAAACATCATTTAACCCCCACCCTGGAACTGGCCCAGACTGATACCCCTGAATTTTTTGTTTAAATGATCCAATAAATCCCCTTTCATACTAAAACTGGTTTTAGCTTGGTCTGTTCATTGCAACTAAGAGTCTTTATTAATACAAGGACCCCACATTTCAAAAGGGGGAAAAGAGAATGAATTGTTGGTGACCTCTGGGATTCCAGATGGAATGGGCAGCAGGATAAACATTCTTCATTTTCTTCACGGTGCTCCTTCTGAGCACAGGACCTAAGTAGAGAACCTGAACAAAGTATGTGCTTAATTTTGGAGAATAAATGAATGAAGAGATGGCTCAATGGAAAGTCATAGGGGGAAACAGTAGGGGATAAGATGAATTCTATCTATTTTTTTCCTTCTTTTTTTTTTTTGGAGCTGGCTGGTACAAGGATCCAAACCTTCCACCTTTGGCTATTTTTCTTTATCCAGATTTTGGAGGGAGAAATCTCACCTTGCTGTGAAAATCCCCTGTATAAGATTCCTAACACCTTGGTAGGTGCTTGATGGATGAATGAGTATCCATGGATGAAACTCAAAATGTCAAAGCCTGCAAGGACGTTAGAAAAGATCTTTCCCAATCACTTCAGAGTTCTCCCATCTGAAAAATGGTGGGATTATTCACACCTATTTTCTCAAGTGTTGTTGTAAGGATTAACAGATATCACACAAAGAGTTTAGCAAAGAATCTCAGTAAACATTAAATGCTCAAATGCTCAATAAACATTGTTGTTATTGTAATTATTACTAGTATTATTTTTTTGGTGGCTGGGCAGTATGGTTGTTATTACCATTCAGCCAGAGTGGCTGGAGCTATAGGAGAGATGGGGGGAAGCCCTTACCTGCCACTGTAACCCAGTGCACTGTCTCTGGGCTGTTCAGGGAAACACTTGTGCCTGCTGGAACCCCACATCTATAAAGAAGGAAAAAGAATAATTAGTGACCTCTGGGATTCCAGGAGGAATGGGCAGCATGATGGGCACCCTTCATTTTCCCCACGATGCTCCTTTGGGCACCCAGCAATCCCAAAAGAGTCCCCAACCCCCACAAATATGGACTCAGAGCCCCAAATTAAAACCCCAAACCTATAAACTGAAGTCCATGAGTACCAAATTGTAAATCTGGGCCCCTAAATCATGATCCAGACCTAAAACTAAAGCCAGCAAATCCCCAAACTTGACTTCAGAACTTAGATCTTACTAGTGAGATGCCAGACCCTGAGATAGAGACTACCAGGCCTGAAAACTGTGGCTTGAGACCTCTAGACTATGATATTAAGATACTAAAACTATTACTTTAAATTCCCAAAGTGAGGGCTGGCCGGTTGGCTCAGTTGGTTAGAGAGCAGTGTTGATAGCATCAAGGTCAAGGGTTTGGAACCCCTTACCGGGCAGCTGCAAAAAAAATAAAAATCCCCAAAGTAAGGACTTAGAACCCAAAAAGGAGCTCTCCTAAACTTACAAACCCTAAACTGAGACACCCTAGATCTCCAAACTGTCAATTTCTGGTCCCGCATATGACTGACTCCAACCCTAATATTAAGATCACAGACCACAAACCTTAAAAGAGAACCCAAATCCTAAAATGATAAATCCAGGCCTCTCTAAAACAAACCTCAACCCGCCAAATTGACCTCAGATCCTAAAGTAAAGACCTCTAGACCCCTAAACAGTCACTTCAGGCACTGAAATTGTGATCTCCAACCCTAACACTACGATTTCACATGTGAATCCCACTCTGAGGCTCCAGACCCTAAAACTGAAACCCCCATATTCAATGTGGGGACACCAGGCCCTATAACTTAATTCTCAAGGACCAAACTGTGACTCCAGACCCTAAATCTCATATCCCATACTTTACATTGAGAGTTTAGGCCCAAAATCTATACTGATGATTCCATCCTCCCAAATCAGACCCCAGACCCCCAAAACGATACTCCAGAACTCAAAATTGAGACTCTCAGATCCTCAAATTAGGATCTCTGCATTCCAATAGGAAACTTCCAGTCACAAAACCTAAGACCTCCATGTCCAAAACTAGTTATCTCCAGACACAAATCTGAAGACCACAGATCCTAAACTTGAGAGCCCGGTTCCCCCAAACTACTCAAAAAGAGCCTTCAGATTTTAGCCTGCATCCCCAAACCTAGGCCTAGCCTCAAACTCTGCCTCACCCACGGCCCTGCACCCAGGGCATGTCCACCCTAACTCCCTGAGACCCCCAAAGGGAGGCCGCGGCTGCAAAGTGCCATTCCTGTGGGGATCACAGGCTTCCCTCATGCCCACTAGTGCAAGGGAAGTCTCCCACCCCATTCGCCTTGGCCTCCAGCACCCGCCTTGGGAAGTGCAAAATGGCGTGAGGCGGCCCTCTTGGTTTCCCGCCAGCCCCACACTTGGAAGCTCGATCAGACAGGGTCTCACGCCTGTCCCAGTAGTCGGGCCGCGCGCACGCGAGCCCCAGGCCGCCTCGTTCCCACTTCCGCTGTAGGTGCGGATCCCCTGGGCGCGAGGCCCCTGCGCGAGGCCCCTGCGCGAGGCCTGAGGAGGAGAACAAGAGTCAGTTCCTGAGGCCAGGCCACGCCCCCACCAGTTCCCGCCAAGGTGTGCGGGGTGAGAGACTGGAAAGGGTTTAAAGGGCAGGGTGCAAGTGGCCGTGCGCACGCGCGCCTGGGGATTGGCCCTGTCCTCTCTCACAGCGGAGATCAGCCTCGCGCCTCCTGACAAGGCCTATGCTGGCGCGCGCCAAAGTGCTGACCAATCAGCGCTCACTCTGCTACCCGCCTTTTTAGCAGGCCACGCTCCCTCCTGACAAGACCCACCGCCCCGCCCCCACGACTCCCAAGGTCCAGGGACTTTGGATCCTAAGAAGGAGGTGGGGTCTCTCCAACTGCCAACTCTCAGGAAGAGAGACCTCGCGAGTTTCCCTTCTGGCCCTCTGGTGCCCCATTTCCGCCTTTTCCCTTCAGTGCATTTCTAATGAGGGCCTACTGTGTACCAAGCAACGTAGTAGATGCTGGGAATTTAGCCACTGTCTTCCCAGTGCAGTCGGGAAGGCTCACAGACCATGAGAATCCACTGGAATTAAAAGAGTCTAGTGGTTTGTCTGTATGGGCACTGTAGCATTCAGATACCTTATTCTGCCACTCCTTTGTGACCTGGACACAGTGAGGGAAGCATCAGCTAGGCTGCCTCCTTTTTCTTCTCTGCCGGGTTGCCCCCATACCTGACCCTAGCAGTTCTCTGAGCCTCAGTGCCCTTATCTGTTTCATGGGAACAACAAGTATGCCAGTGAGAAGAGAGCTAAAGGGAAGCTCATTAAAATTGTTACAGGGCTGGCGGGTTAGCTCACTCAGAGCGTGGTGCTGATAACACCAATAGCACCAGCTTCAAGGGTTCAGATCCCTTTAAGCTAGGCAGGGCTTAAGGTAGAATTTACATGGTTTTTTTTGTTGTTGTTGTTGTTTAAAAAGATGACCAGTAAGGGGATCTTAACCCTTGGCTTGGTGTTGTCAGCACCATGCTCAGCCAGTGAGCAAACCAGCCATCCGTATATGGGATCCGAACCCGGGGCCTTGGTGTTATCAGCACCATACTGTCCCGAGTGAGCCACGGGCCGGCCCTCAGAGTTTATATGTTAGCAGAGAATAATGAATTGGAAAAGGATTCAGTGAAGAGGGCCATTAGAATTGGGCCTTAGTAGCAGTTCCTCCCCCAAAGATGTAAGTTCCTTGAGATGTAAGCAAACTATACATTTTAGAAAATTAGTTCTCATAGTCCATGAGAAGAATGGACTGGAAAATAACTTTTTTTTTTTTTTTTTTTTTGCAGCTGGCCACTATGGGAATCCAAACCCTTGGCCTTAGTGTTACAAGGCTGTACTCTAACCAACTGTACTAACCAGCCAACCCTGGAGAATATATCTTAAGAAGAGGTGATCTAGCAACCTAGTAGAGTGCAGAGGCCCTGGAGTCCAACACATTTCGGTTCAAATCACTTTGCTGGCATGGACAAGAGGCTTAATCTCTTTCTGCCTTAACTTCTACAAATTTGGGACAATAATTCTTACTAGGGTTGTCTGTAAGGTGTCTGGCATATACTTAACATGCAATATATATTTATTTAACATATTTACACTGTTCTAGGTGCTTAAACGAGGTACACAAAGATCCCTGCCCTCCTGGAGCTTCTATTCTAACTGTAATGTAGACTACCTAATTGTGCATGGACCTCGCCCCCTCCTGAGGCTTAATTTTCTCATTTGTAAATAAGGAGGTGGTGGTAGGTAAAATACAGGGCGGTAGGTGGTGGGATCGGAGAAGAAAATAGATGGGACAATATTTGGGAATGTACAAGGCACTGTTAATTACTGTGTTAATCAGCATAAGCAAATCAATAAACTTGCCCTTCCCCAACTTCTGCCTCTCACCAACAACCCTTTACAATTTTCTCTTCCCTCTCCCAAGGCCCCGGGACGAAATGGAGGAGGCTGGACTCCATTTCCCAGCGCGCCTCGCGGGGGAGCTCCCTGCGCCTGCGCAGGCAAGAGCTCTCTTTTCCTCCTGGGAGTTAGAGTTGATCTTTTCCTCGCCCGCCTAGTTTGCTTCCTATCCGACCTCCAAGCTTCGTAGTGTTGCCTTCTGGGAGGTGTAGTCCGTGGGCGCCCGGACTCCAATTCCCAGAGGGCTTCGGGGCTAGAACCCGGAAGAGGAGGCTGGAGAGGAGCGAGTGGGGGAAACCCGCGTAGCCGAAGAAACTGCATGCAGCGCGAGGAGATGGTGAGAGCCCCAGGCACGGGCCGGGGGCGCTTCAGAGTTGGGGCGGGGGTTCGGGACCGGGTGGCAAGAGGGAAGAGGCAGGGACTAAATAAGGGGTTTGGCGAGGGGAGATCGCTTGGGGCAGGGGATTGGGAGGAATGGGAGCCGGAGGGAGTAGAAGAATGGGGGCTAGGGAGGGGTTTTGGAGGCAGGCAGGGAGTTTGACTTTGGGATTGATTTGAAGGGTGCTCAGAGCTGGGGAACGGGGCCCCAAGTTGGAGACGGGGTTGGGCGTCCAAGCAGAGGCCCTGAAGGGGGCAGTTTCGAGGGAGGTTAGCCTGGGGGATGTGGAAAGGCATTGGGGTGAGTGAGGGATCTGGAGGATCCAAGGGAGAGACCAGCCGTGGATGTGATGGGCTGGGGACTCTGGATCGGATTGGGAGCAGGAGGGTAAATTGAGGAGGTGGAAGAGAGAAATCAATGGTACGATAGAGTGTGGGTTTAGGCTTCAGGACTGGACGTGCAGTGGGGAGCGTGAGATTAGGGGCCTGAATGTAGAGATTGCCTAGTCCAGCCAGAAACTCCTGATAATTTGGACAGTCACAGAACTCTAGATTAATATGGCCAGAAGGGGCCCCACTTCCCTAGAGAAATTAAAAGAGTGTAGTGGTTTATCTGTATGGGCACTGTAGCATTCAGATACCTTATTCTGCCACTCCTTTGTGAACTGGGCACAGTGAGGGAAGCATCAGCTAGGCTGTCTCCTTTTTCTTCTCTGCCGGGTTGCCCCCATTGAAGTTCTCTGAGCCTCAGTGCCCTTATCTGTTTCATGGGAACAACAAGTATGCCAGTGAGAAGAGAGCTAAAGGGAAGCTCATTAAAATTGTTACAGGGCTGGCGGGTTAGCTCACTCAGAGCGTGGTGCTGATAACACCAACAGTACCAACTTCAAGGGTTCAGATCCCTTTACCGGCCAGCCGCCAAAAAAAAAAAAAAATTTACTGTTAGTGGGAAAGCAAAGTAAGTCCGAGTCTTTGAGGTGTTGGTTGGAAGTTCCGTACCCCAGGAATGTGACTGGGTCATAAGTGCTTATGGATTCCATCCTTTTCAGTCCATCCCAAGGGTGTTTTCTCCAAACCTGGCACTGATCTGGGCATACCCCAGTTCAGAAGCATGCAAGGGTTCCCCACAGTGATCACAGCTAACACTTATTGTTTTATTGTTTTATGACATGCCTGGCCCAATTCTTAGCTGTTTGTGCACGTTAACTCTAATTCTGACAACATCCCTAAGGTGTAGGTGCTGTTATTATCTTCATTTTACCAAGAGGAAGCAGAGGCATAGAGAAGCCAAATAACTTTCCCAAGGTTAACGAACATTAAATGGTAGACAGGATTCCAGCCCAGGCAGCCTAGCTCAGAATCTGTGCTTTCACCACTGTAATCTAGTCCCTTCTCCTTGTACTGAAGTACAGTGTGGTGAGTAGGGACAGAGACCAAGCAGTCTTCAGTTAAAATTTTGGTTCTGCCATTTATTTGCTGTGTGACCTTGGGTAAGTCTTTCGGCCTCTCCTATCCCATAAATGGGATCAGTAACCCTAAGAATGTTAGAGGGTTCAGAAAGAGAATGCACATAAATTGCTTGGAGTAAATGCTCAATACACTTGTGCTGCCATCTTTTAACGTGAATGGGAAACTGAGATCCAATAGAAAGGCAGTAAAGAGGAACCAGTGAGAGAAGCATCAGTCAGCCTGTCTCTTTTTCTTTTTCTCCCAGGTTGCCTCCATATCCTGACCCTTCTAGTTCCCTGCCCTCTACCCCTGGGTTCCTAAGTCTAAGCATGACTCCCCAAGAGGTTGCTCAGAAACTCAATATGTCCCCATTCCTGTCCTCAGCCAGATATACATAATTCATAAGTCAATGCCCTGAATGGCCCAACTCCAGTTGTTACAGCGAATAGGAAATATTCCTAACTTCCCCCACCCCCGCAAGCCTTTGGTCATTCCCATCTCACTGGGCACTTTGGCAACTTTGTAATTCACCTTGAAACAGTTTATTTCATTTGCTGTGAGCCTTCTGGAGTTAATCGCATAAATTCAGTGACTCTGATAGTAAAGCTAGTGGTTAAAAGTATTCCCTTCAGATAGGCCCAGATTCAAATCCCCGCCTCTATTGCTGTGTGTCCTTGGCCAAGCTGCATTCCCACTCTGGGCCTCTGTTTTTTTATTTGTAAAACAGGACCATATCAAACCATGAGATTCTCCTAAGGCATCGATGAGGTAATTTGTACGAAATGCCTGAGGTGTATTAAGTTCTCAATAAGTGTGAGGTCCTTCTGTGATTTTTATTCTTTCAAGAAAAATGTATTGAGCATAGACTCTGGAGCCAGAGTACCTGAGTTTGTTTGTTTGTTTTTTAAAAGATGACCAGTAAGGGGATCTTAACCATTGACTTGGTGTTGTCAGCACCATGCTTTTCCAAGTGAGCTAACCGGCCATCCCTATAATAGGGATCAGAACCCGCAGCCTTGGTGTTATCAGCACCACACTCTCCCAAGTGAGCCATGGGCCGGCCCTCCTGAGTTTGAATCCTGGCTCCATCTCTCACCAGCTGTGTGACTTTGGGAAAGTCACTTAACCCCTTTAGACCTCAGTTTCCTCTTCTGGAAAATGGAGATTCATTCCTTAAATAGTCCACAAGTGTTAATAGCGCACCTACTATGTGTCAGGGCCAGTACTGGGTGCAAACTGCCACCCCACCCTTGGGGAGCTGCCTGTTGACTTAGTGCTGGGGCAGTTTTGCAGTGCTGGTGGCATTTGTGCTCATTTTTCAGGTTTGGGTTCATTTTCAGCCTCTTATGCCAGCTTTGTCTGTTTGTCATTGCTTTCATGGATTTTTAACATTCTCTGTAGCTCTCATTGAGTAATCTGAAAACCTATTGGTTTAAGGAAAAGTTGCCAATCTCTCACTTGTCTCTGTTCCTGTATGTCACATCTGGATGTCTTGGGTGATCTAATGCTTTTTTTCTTTGACTTCATTTGTTTGTCTCAGAAAACTTGTCTGCTTCCCAAGTTATTTTGCCTTTTCTTAAAATCTTAAATTTGTGTTCGGCCTGTGTCTGTCTGAAGCTTACTCATACAAAATGGTATTTTTATCATTTTTACTGGTATATTTCTAGCTGCTTTGGTAAAGCTGTCTTATTCCTAACAGCACAGGTTTTCTAAAATATTTGGCTCATGGCACCTGCTTGGTGATGTTGTCCCTCATCTCTCGATTTAGAATCATAACCTCCACTGTCATACACTCCCAACCCTCCTTACCTGCTATATTTGTTTCACCAGAGCACTTGCCACCTTGAAACTTACCATGTATTTATTGTCCCTTCTCCAGTTAGTATGTCAGCTGTGTGAGGATAGGGATTTCTGTCTCCTGTTCCTTGTGTATCCCCAATGCCCAGAACTGTGCCTGACACAAAGTAGGTGCTCTGTAAATATATGTTCAGTGAATAAGTGAGACCTAGTACCCAACACTGACAAAGAAATGAACATATTATGGTTTCTGTGAGTCTTTGGAATCAGATTAATTTCAGAATGTGAAATAAAGAGGGAAGAAGTCTTTGGCTTGGCCATTGACTTTCAAGCTCTTCAGCAGCCTCACTTTTTTTTAATAATCCCAGTGCTAGAATATTGGCACTGGATGCTCTACTGAGTTGATATCAATGAATCATCAGCCAACCCATGGGTGAATGCTGTCATTACCTCCACTTTATAGTAGAGGAAACTGAAGCATGGAGGATTAAGCAGCTTGCTTAAGATCACACCCCCAGAAGTGGGAAAGCTCGGATTCAGCAGGCCCTGCCTGGGATTTTTGTGCTTCTAGGATCTCTAGGTCCTGAGGGTTTGGATGATTCCTACCTTCAGGGAGCTACTAGTCAGAAAAGAAAACTTAAGAGGGAGAGAGGCTAGCAGACCCTGAGGCCAAAAAGCCAAGGGAAAGGTATGAATGGGTCAGGATTATGTACAAAAGGGCAGTGGAGATGGGGGATAGAAGCTACAGGACCAGGAATACAGCCCTGGTGTCCTGTCACCAATTTCTGTGGGACTGGGCAAATGATGACAGTAATAGTCCCAACCCTGGGATGGAGAGGGTTCGGGAAATCTGCTCTTTATCATTTTTCCCTTCTTTCTTTGGTTTATTCTGTTATGTTACCTGCACCCCCCCAACTTTTTTTGTGTGTGTGGATGGTCAGTGCGGGAGTCTGAACCCTTGACTTTGGTGTTACCAACACCGTATTCTTTTTTTTTTTTTTTAATATGACTGGTAAGGGGATCTTAACCCTTGACTTGGTGTTGTCAGCACCACGCTCTCCAAAGTGAGCTAACCAGCCATCCCTATATAGGGATCCGAACCCGTGGCCTTGGTGTTATCAGCACCACACTCTCCCGAGTGAGCCATGGGCCGGCCCTCAACACCGTATTCTAATCAATTGAGCTAATTGGCCAGCCTCCACCCCACCAATTGATTACCTTGTTAAATTTCATCCTTTCTCCTTTCTTTGTACATTTATGGGGACAGGCTGTCCCTAGACTTGCTACAAAGCTGTCCTTCTATGATCTCTTTTTACCTTCACCTGGAGATTCCTTTTGCCTTTCTTCTGGGTTAGATCTTACTTCCTTAATCTGATATCTCCTTTTTTCTTGGTTTACTCCTTCATTTTGGTGAAGCAAATCTTCCAGCTGCTTCCTGAGAAAGAGTTCATGGGACATATATTTTTTTGAGAAATTGTACCTCTCATGGAAGAGTTTTAAGCAGGGAAGTGATATGGTCCAATTCATGTTCGGAAAGGTCCTGCTGGCTACCACAGAAAGGATGGAGGGGGAAGAACTAAACTAGCTCCATGAGCCAAGTGCAGAGACAAGAACAGCTGTGCCTTTGAGGAGAGGTCTCAGCCTTCTAGAAATTCACAGGCAAGAGGGGAGAGAGGCCTTCACGCAGGTCATTGTCATTCAACAATGAGAGATGGCAGAAGCTGCAAGAGGAAGCCTCAGGGGAAGAGATCCCATGCAACTTGGGAAGGCACCAGACAACTCCCTAGAGGAGATGGCTTCTTGCAGGGAGCAGGATTTCTGCAGGTCGTGTTTGCTGGAACCAGCTGGCTTTTCACAAGAGGTCCCCAGTTGCAAATGGGCGGAAGCTGGACAGTGTGGCTAAGTTAATTCATTCAAACAAATGTGCATTGCACATCTATAATATGCTGAGGCATTGCTTCTAAAACTTTAACATACACACATCTCCTCTGGAGAGCTTGTTGAAGTACACATTCTGACTTGGCAGGTTGGGGATAGGGCCAGAGATTCTGCATTTCTAACAAATTCCCAGGAGATGTCATGAGGCTGCTGCTCCAGGGACCACACTCAGTAGCCAGGTGCTTGGCACTGTTCTGAAAGCTGGGAATACAATGGTTAAAAAAAAAAAAAAAAAATGCCGGCTCTGGGAAAGCTTTCATTTTAGTAAGAGGAAACAGACAATAAACTTTTTTTTTTTTTTTTAAAAGATGACCGGTAAGGGAATCAACCCTTGACTTGGTGTTGTCAGCACCATGCTCTCCCAAGTGAGCCACAGGATATAACAAACTTTATAAACAAAGTTTATAGTTTATTAGATAGTAATATGTGCTAAGGGAGAAAAATCAGGCAAGGGGAATGAGAGTGTGTGTGTCTGTTGGGTGGAGTGGCTGCAGTTTTAAATCAAGGAAGGTCACAGAGATGATTTCTGAGCAAAATCTGAAGGAAATACAGGGAGAGCCCTGTGGATATTTGGGGGAGAGCATTTTAGGCAGGGGGAACATTGAGTGCACAGGCCCTGAGGACTCACTAAGATAATTGATGCAAAGTGCTCAGTATGCTCATTCCATGATGCTGCCCTCACCATCTTTATTGGGATGACGTTCATACTGTAGTTTAGACCTTGATCTCTCAAATCAGCCAAATTTTGATTCAAAGTTCTGCCACAAAGCTGTAAAGGAACACAATTACTTAGCCATTCTGTGCTTCAGTTTCCTAATCTTTGACATGAGATTAAAAATAGTGAGAAGATGTGAGAATTAAATGAGTTCATATTTGACAGGTGCTTAGAGCAAAGCCTGGGTCACAGTGAGTGCTCAAGTGTTAACTGCTGTTGTGACCATTATTTTCTTTCTAATATATTCATGTTGGTTGTGATTGTTTATTTGGATGTCTACCCCCTTTCCCATGAGCTATTCCTGGTGAGTTCAATATCACCTATGTGTCCCCAGCACCCAGCCCAGGGCCAGCACGCAAGAAGACCTAAATGAATGTCAAAGACAAGTTATTGCAAGTGCTCCATGTAATCTAGGGGTGTTAAAAATGTGGATTCTCAGGGCCGGCCCCGTGGCTCACTCGGGAGAGTGCGGTGCTGGGAGCGCTGAGGTCGCGGGTTCGGATCCTACATAGGGATGGTTGGTGCGCTCACTGAGCGTGGTGTATAGGTCAAAAATAAAGAAATAAAATGTGGATTCTCTAATTGTGGAGGGCATTCAATCAGGGGTGTAGATTGTGTTCTTCAGGTCCTTACTAATTTTATTTTCTCAGGTGATGATCTCTTCTAAGAGATATGTTAAAGTTTTCCATTACAGTTGTGGATTTGCCAAACTCTTGTCATTTTAAAAGGTTTATGGCTGTCATGTGCAGGGATGGTTGTTTTTGCTTTATATATTTTGTGGCCATAGTATTAGGATCATGTATGTTGAGAATTTTTGTGTATTGGGTCAGCTTGTTTTGTCACCATCTTTGTTCCTAATCCTACCTTTTGCTGTTGTCAGTTTTTTTGTTTTTGTTTTTTACGGTAATGTCACTTCTCTGCTTATCTCTTGGTTCTCCTACTGCAGATCAGACAGAGCCTGAATATTCTAACTACTCTGTATGCCAGATTAGGTATCCACCAGGGCCCACTGGGGGTGTGAAGTGTGGGGAGGAGGAGTGGGGAGGGATGAGGCTGGACAGTTGAGGGCTTTTCCCAGAGGGCACAAGGAAGCCATTGCAGGTTCTGAGCAGGGTAGGGACAGGGGCAGGTTTAGAGGTTTATGCTTTACCAAGGCCCTTCTGGTTGTCATGTGTGGAAGTGGTTAGAAACAAGCAAGGCTGGGCAGGGTTGTAGGGGGACAGGGAACACCTGAACAGGGGCCTGCACTGGAGCCACCTTTGGGTGTTTCTGGAAGTAGCCCGGCATCGAAAGTATCTAAACCAGCCCTATTCAATAGATATATAATGCGAGCCGTATATGTAACTTTAAGTTAACAGGTAATAAGTACTTAAAAATCATTATTGAGGTATCTCTTATTGTTTTCCTGTACTAAATGTGAGTCAGGTGTAGGGCGTCTGGTTGGAAAGGCTGAACCGACAAGTCCGCACACGGCCCGAGCCTTGAATGGCAGGCCCAGAGGCTTATGAATGCCATGGGAACCGTCGCAGGGTTCTGTCCATTTGTTTTTCAGGGTGAGGTGATATTAGTGCCCAGTTTCCCGAGCTGGAAACTTCGGCTCCCACGGTTGCCAGTCAAAGCTGGGCACTCTCGGATATCTCCGCCCGCTTCCGTCCTGGGGTTCTCAATCCCGGCCTGGTCCTTTAAATCTCAGCTTCAATCAGGACCCCTGTTTAGAGGGAAGGTCGTATAATAAGCCTCCCGGTGAGTGTCGTGGCCTCTGCCTTGGCCTTGTTCCTCCGTTTAGCTGGACGGTGGGTATTGTTCCACGCTCCCTAACATCCGGCTGTTTCCACCCAACCACCCCCTCCCGTCACCTCTCGCCTACTCCCTATTTCGAAGTTGGGCTCCTTCGCCAAGTCCTTCCTTATATGGTCACGGCTCCGAACGGCGGCCGCTCATTGGCTGGGGGCGTCACGCGCGCGTCTTGTCAACAAAGGGGCGGAGGGAGCTGGTCGTGTGCCTGCCCGCGCGGGGGCCGGAGGGAAAGGGCGAGGGGGATGGACCCACTTCCCTGTTGTGCGCATGCGTATGTGCTGCCGTGCGCTCCCGCCGCAGCAGAGGGAGGGTTGCGGGTGAGGGCGCTTCGGGGGCGTGTCTAGGTTTCCAGGGTCACTTGAGGGTCTTGGAAGATTCTTCTGGGTGGCGGTTACAAGATTTGGGGGTTCCCTTTGCATTTAAGCAGTATTTGGGGCTTGGGAAAGTTTTTGCATGTGTTTTGGGGATAGTTTGGTGTTCCTTTGAGCTTAAGGGATCTTCTTGCTGTTTGGGTTCTTTTTTAAAGTGCAAGGTGCAGTTGTTTTAGGGGTCTCCTTTGTGGCTTGGGGTGTTCAGTGGATATAGATTTGGGCCACTCCTGGAGAGACTTAGAAGCAAAGAATACCAGTTCTGGAGCCAGAATGCCTGGGCTTGCATCTGTCTTGTCTTCCTACCTGTCGGAGCCCCGACAGGGGATTTAACCTTTCCCGTGCCTTACCTGGAAACTGGGACTAACACTCTGCTTCCTAAAGACAGGGGAGGATTAGCAAGAATTGTTAGAACCGCACTTAGTAAACTCACAGTGAGCATTCAATGAGCACATGTCTGCTATTGTAACATTTGTGGGGTTTCTTTTGGGGGTTCTTTTGGCTTTGAGAAATACTTATGTGGTTGGGATTAGTTTTAAGTGTTAGGGAGCTTTTGTGTTTTAGTAAGTTCTTTTGCGGTTGGGGGAACTTCTGTGGAATTAGGGGATAACGTGTGGGGGTTGGGGGTGAGTATAGAATTCCGGGAGACCTGTTGTTTGAGATATCTGTGAGGTTGGGAAACTGCTGTGTGTGTTGGGATCTGTGAGAAGTTCATTGAGATTGGGCCCTTCTGTGCTGGAGGGGATATTTTTAGGTTTGGGGGTTTAAAATAGGGTTTGAAAGGGACTGGATATTTGGGGGAGGGCATGGAGATTCTGGAGATAAGGGTGGGAACTGATTAGGGGATTTTAGGGCATAGCTAAGTTATAGAGTTATAGCATCTATAGAGAATGGCGTTTGCTGTGTTAGCTTCTATCCCTGAGAATTTAGATAAATCTGAATTGGTAGTTGATAAATTTAGCCATCTATAGGTATTGGGGGCTGTGTGATGATTTTTTTAGCAATGAACTGGTATTTCAGCAGGGGCTGTAAGTATTTGAGAGGTAGGTAGGATTAGGCATTATAGGGGTAGGGTAAGGATTCTTAAGATTAAAACTTTTTGTTACCAGTGTCTGTGAATGTTTGGAGGCTGTCTGAATTTTGAATGGTGTCTACAGGACCAGAAAGTGAATGGGGTGTCTGTGGAATTACCTGAAGTTAAAGGGGTAGTCTATACTGCAAGAGTCAGCAACATTTTTCTATACAGGGCCAGATAATGAATATTTTAGGCTTTGCAGGTCATATGGTCTTTGTTGCAACTGTTCCAACTCTGCTGTTATAGTATGAAAGCAACCATAAACAAATGAGCATGTTTCAATAAACTTTATTTACAAAGGCAGGCAACAAGCTGGATTTGGCCTGTGGGTCTTCTCTGATCTGCAGGCAGGGGACAGTCTGAAGTTTGGAAGGTTATTTTGGTTTCAGTGTGTCTGGAGGGAGATGGGCCAGGGAAAGAATGAGACTGAGGCATATGCTACTTATTGGTAAGTAGAAAGTTCAGTGGAAAGTGGTCATATTGGATTTATTACCAAAATTGCCTCCAGATTAGGTCATGCACAGAATGTCGTCAAATAAAACAATCATTAATAGATTTCTGAATTGAAGAGTCCAGAAACCAAGTCTGAGAGCCTGGTTTTGCTCTGGACCCACTGTGATCTTAGCTATAGAACCCTTCCCCACTCTGAGCCTCAGCTTACCTATGTGCAACTTGAGGAAAGAACTAGACTAGAACAAGCCTTCTTATTCCAGGGGTCTGGCTGTGCTTCGGGGAATTACCTGCACAGTCTTTGCAAGGGTGTGCATTTTTCTAGGTGAGAATATACAGCTTTAAGAGATTTAAGAGCCCCACAACCTGAAAAAAAGTGAAGAACTGATTTCTTAAGGGCCCGTCTAGCTCTGACCTCAGGTTTTCCTTCCCTGCCCAGCACACCTCATTCCTCCCTCTGTGGGCTCAAGTGGCTATAGCTGTGGGCAGAGCTGGGAATTCCTGTCTTTTCAGAAACTGGATACTGAGGGAGCAAGTAGAAAAAGGAAGAGCTTTTCTGTCAACTGGTACTTTCACTTAAGTTTAAAGGTTATGGCAGGGGCTGGCGGGTTAGCTCAGTTGGTTAAAGTGCAGCCTTGTAACACCAGGATCACAAGTTTGGGTCCCCCTACCCAGCCAGCTGCCAAAAAATAAAATAAAATAAAGTAAATAAAGGTTGTGGCAGCAGGAGGCCTCTGGATCGTGAGCAAAGCAATTGGACAGTGGTGTAGGATGTGTGGAGTTGGAGCAAGCTGCCAGCTAGGGGCACATTCTGTGCATTAAAAGAGCAGGTCTCATCCCTCCTGTAACCCACTGTTTGCTTACCTGAGCAGTGGGGTGGGATAGAGTTCTTTTCTTTTTTTTTTTTCTGGTGATGCCTGGCTGGTATAGGGATTCGAACACTTTAACCTTGGTGTTGTAACTCTGTGCTCTAACCACCTGAGCCAACCAGTCAGCCAAAGTCTTGGTGTTCAAATTTGGTCTGTCCCCTTGGGAGAGGTTGAGGTCAGGGTGGTCCTGGGAGGGAAGGGTATTCCCCAGCTCCCCAACCTCCTCTTTTCCTGTCTCCAGGTGGTATGTGGAGTCCCCCACCACCATTCAGGTCCTGAGATGCAGTGAAGCCCTGCCTATCTGCCGTCATCCCCCAGAATGGACCGCGGTGGCCTCCTGCCCTTCCAGCTGTGGTGCCCCCGGCCCTTTGGCACCTACTCACAGAACCAGCCGCGCCCACCTTCCACGGCCCTCAAGTCATCAGCCTGTCCTGAGCCTGGCAGCGGGGCTGAGCCAGACCATGGTCCTGCGCACTCAGAGAACACACCACCGGCCTTGGCCACTGAGGCCCCCACCACCCAGCCTGCTCCGCTTCTCTCCACAGCAGCTGCTGGTGATGAGGGTCGAGTCCTACTGGACACATGGTATGTTATCAAGCCCGGGAATACAAAGGAGAAGGTGGCCTTCTTTGTAGCCCACCAGTGTGGTGGGGGCAGCCGCGCCAGCTCCATGAAGGTCAAAGGGCACTGGGGCAGTGACAGCACCAAGGCCAAGCGGAGGAGACGCTGTCTTGAGCCCACCAAGGCTCCTCCGGACCCAGGGGGCCGGGAGGGGCCCCCTGCTGCTGAGGGGGGCCCTGCCTCAGCTGGTGAGGACGTGGACCTGCTCTCTGTGGCAGAGATGGTGGCTCTGGTAGAACAGCGGGCTGCTCTGGCCCTGCAGAGCTACCCGCGTCCCGCCACCCCAGCACCTGTGGTCTTTGTGTCAGCTGAGCAGGGCACACCAGCCAAGGGGCTGGGGTCTGAACGGCGCTCTGGTGGTGGGGACTGCAGTCGTGTAGCTGAGGCAGTGGCCCACTTTGAGGCCCAGCGGGACAACCCTCCGACCAAAGGCCTTCGCAAAGAGGAACGGCCTGGGCCAGGCCCCGGAGAGGTGCGCATCGCTTTCCGCATCTCCAATGGCCGGGAGCCACGTGTGCCAGATGGCAGTTTGCCCAGTGGGGGCGGGGGCCGGCCTGGTTGCGTCTACCCTGGCAGCCCAGGTCCAGGGGCCCGTGCCAAGGACAAGATCACCTGCGACTTATACCAGCTCATCAGCCCCTCACGGGATGCCCTCCCCAGCAATGTGGAGTTCCTGCTGGCTAGGGCCGATGAAGCCAGTGAAGGTGAGACCCCAGCCCCCTCCAGGCCTGAGGACACTCCCCCAGCTCCCCCTCCACCCCCTGCCCGGGACTGTGGAGCATCAGGCTTCCATGTGGATGTGGTAGTGACGGGTGTAGTGGATGAATGTATCTTCTTCGGCAAGGATGGCACGAAGAACGTGAAGGAAGAGACAGTGTGCCTGACAGTCAGCCCTGAGGAGCCACCCCCACCTGGCCAGCTCTTCTTCCTCCAGTCCCGTGGGCCAGATGGGCCTCCTGAGCCACCTCCAACTGACTCACCAGCCACAGTGCCAGGCCCAGACGATGCTGAGGGGACAGCGGACACCTCCCTGTGCCGTCTGTACCGGCATGTGTCGCATGACTTCCTGGAAATCCGCTTCAAGATCCAGCGGCTGCTGGAGCCACGACAGTACATGCTGCTGTTGCCTGAGCATGTACTGGTCAAGATATTCAGTTTCCTGCCCACGCGGGCCCTGGCAGCCCTCAAGTGCACCTGCCACCACTTCAAGGGCATCATTGAGGCATTTGGCGTGCGGGCCACAGACTCACGCTGGAGCCGCGACCCACTCTACCGTGATGACCCTTGCAAGCAGTGCCGCAAGAGATACGAGAAGGGCGATGTGTCACTCTGCCGCTGGCACCCCAAGCCCTACCACCACGACCTGCCTTATGGACGTTCGTACTGGATGTGCTGCCGCCGAGCCGATCGCGAGACGCCCGGCTGCCGCCTGGGCCTGCACGATAACAACTGGGTGCTGCCCTGCAATGGGCCAGGTGGGGGTCGGGCTGGCCGGGAGGAGGGAAGGTGAAGCCGGGGGAGGGGGGGGCGAGCCCACCATATCCGCCCCTCCCCCTCCCCTGGAGCTGAGGTCCAGGACTGGGTCACCAGCCCATAGCCCCAGTCCAGGCAGCATTGATCCCCCGCCAGGACTGAGGCAGCATTTGGGGGGATGACCCAAGAAAGCACTCTGATTTACCCCTGTTGGTTTTCTACTCTTCAGACCCAGGGCCAAGGACCCTCAAGTAGGGTGTTTTTTATCAGCATCTCAATTTCTTCTCCATTCAGTCCCAACACCCTCCCTGCCACTCTCTACACCCCAGCAACTCACTAGCAGGGAGCAGACGGCAGCTAATTTTGGTACCACTTAAGGGGTCCCTCATTATTCTGGCCCCCTTCCTCTCCCTTTTCTAATTCTTGCTCTCTGGAGCTGTTTTCTTCCAAGAGGCTGTGGCACCCAAGGTTGATACTTCTCCTATCCTACCACACCAGGGCTCACCTCCTCTTTAGGAACTGGGGGCCATCAGATCATGAATTTGGCACTTTTTTCATGGCAGCCTGCCATTTCTAGATGTTTTCCCCCATGAAAGAAATAAAAATCACTGCTTTTTCCTTAAGCTCAAGGTACAGATCTTTCCCCTTCCCCTATAGGTGAAGAGAAGAAAAAGAAGTTGAAGCATAAAAACCCCCTCCTCCCATTATTTAAGCTATTGCCATTATCCCCCCTCCCTCCAATAAAGCTGTGAAGCCCTTGCCTCGCTCTTGACAGCGTGAGGGGCCAGTGGGCAGGGACTGTGGGTTTGAATTTCTGGGTTTTTCCTTCCATTCTGGGTACTTGTTCAGGTGTTGGGGTCTCTTCACCCCTAGCCATGTATGTTTCTTTAGAATCCTTTGGTCAACTGAGACCTTGATTTTTCAGGCAGTTTGGTCTGGGGTATTTTTGTTTGTTCTGTTTGGCTTTTTTTGTTGTTGTTTATTCATCATTGTGGTTCTGGAAGCTTCTAGCTTGTGGCATCTGACCAACTATGAATTGGTCCTTTACATAAAATCAATATTTATAAGGCTGGGCCCAGACTCATTTGTGTGTTGTTAAGGGAGAGGGGTTGGGGAGAGAAGGGAAATAAGGGCCTGTACATGGTGGGATGGAAGAAGTAGAGAAGGGGTCTGTAGCCAAGTCCCTTAGCCTGAGATTATTTTCGGCTCTTCTCATCTGTATCAGTTTGGATTTGAAAATCTCCAAATAGCAATAGCTTGAACAAGATTGTTTTTTAAATTTCTTTAAAAATCCCATGTTGTGCAAGTATGGTGGCCCTCAAGTGATCAAGAGCCCAGGCTCCTTCTAGCTCACTGTTCTATCAGTCTTTGGTTATGGTCCTCATCCTCATAGTCCAAGATGACAGCTACAATTCCTACCATCACCATTTTGCAGGAAGGGAAGCCCCCTTCCTCCCAGAAGTACTATACTTCTATTTAGATCTGACTGGTCAGAACTTAGCCAGACGATAGGGCTGCCAGGGAGACTAGGAAATGCAGTCTTTTAGCTGGGTACAGTACGCCAAACAAAAAACTCTACTAAAGATCCCTGTAATTAAAGTTTTAAATATGAATTTAATTATTTTACTAAATGAAAAGAGAAAATTAAGACATCTTTTAAATTTGGGTATAAAATAAGAGAGAAAAATGGATATTGAGAGGCAGCTAGCAGTCTGTGATATCCTTATCAGGGAATCAGAATTTCCAGAGAGACTAGGATATATCATAGTAGTTATTCAACACTTTGATTTTTTTTTTTTCATGGCTTGCTAGAATGGGCATCCAAACCATTGACCTTAACTCTTAGATTTTAGAGTCAAAGAGACTTGGGTTTGAATCGTGGCTTGGTTTTGTGGAGGGTGGTTGGATTATTTGGACCCTCCTGCTGAAAGCAACTGAAATTTAAAAAAAAAATCTTCTTAAAATTATCAGATAGTAACTGGCTAGTTAGCTCAGTTGGTTAGAGTACAGCCTTATAACACCAAGGTCACAGGTTCGAATCCCTGTACTGGCCAGCCACCAAAAGGGGGAAAAAAAAAAAAAGCATCAGGTAGCCAATAAAATACAGTCAAACATTTAAGGGAAAGGTACATAGGTCCTGAAGCCACTTTTGCTTTGAGGGCATTTGCTGATGTGGACAAACTTGGGTTTCCTATTTGGCAGCCTTATTGGGATAAGCAGGCAGAAGTCAAGGTGAAAGCCTGCCCAAGGTAGGAAACCTAACAGGAGCTGGGATCCCAGAGAACCACAAACTCAGGTAAGGATGATCCAGAAGACTGCAGAAATATCTAGAACGTTACGAGGAGCACAGGACCAAAGGAAAAAGAAAAATTGAGAATTTATGGTCACAGACACCCTTGGAACAGGTTTGTAGCCAGGTTCACATCACCCATGTGATCCAGGCTATTCTAGCTGAGATGTCTGGCAGAAAGAAACACCAAATCTGGTGGAAGAAACTGTCATCTAGAATCCCCACAAATAATTTTTCAGGCAGTGAGTAGTACACAACCAAACATACATGGAAATAAAGCAATAAGAGCAAGAACCAGCAGAAACAACAGAACAAAAACAGACCCACAAAGGCTTCAGATGAAACTGTCAGTCACATTATAATACAACATTTATTTTAAACTGTGTTAAAAATTTTAAAAAGAGCTTGGAATTATCAGCAGGAACCCAGAACTGTAAAAAAAAAAAAAAAAAAAATGGCCAGGCAGATAGGAATGGAAAAAACCCACCGACTTTATTTATTTATTTATTTATTTATTTATTATTATTATTTTTAAAAAAGATGACCGGTAAGGGAATCTTAACCCTTAGCTTGGTGTTGTCAGCACCATGCTTAGCCAGTGAGCGAACCGGCCATCCCTATATAGGATCCGAACCCACAGCCTTGGTGTTATCAGCACCACACTCTCCCGAGTGAGCCACGGGCTGGCCCCCGACTTTACTTTTAAAAATGAAAAATACAGTAACCAAAAGTAAAAACTCAATGGCTGGGATAAATAGCAAATTAGAGACAGCTGAAGAAAGATTTACTGAACTAATAACACTCAGGTCAACGGTTCAGATCCCCATACCAGTCAGCAGCCAAAAAATATAGAGCTGGGTGAAAAAAAAATGCAGAGACAAAAAGCAAACAAACAAAAACAAATATGAAAGAAGGGTTACAGAGGATATTGAGGTCTAACATTTCTCTTCTTTTGGTAGGTGTGCAGGGGCAGCCAGCTGGTACACAGATCAAACCCCAGACCTTGGTGTCATCAGCACTGTGCTTTAACCAACTGACCTAACTGGCGAGTTACCAATAACATATTTCATTGGTATTCCAGAATCAAGACAATGGTGCAGACAATGTTTAAAGACATGATAGTTTAGAATTCCAAACTGAAAGAAGATACTAATTAAATCCAATGAGTTATAAGCTAGATAAATAAAAAGAAACGTACCCCTAGATACATTGCAGTCAAGGTTCCCAGCTATGTGATCTTGGGCAATTGGTTTATCTGAAGCTCAGTTTCTTAATCTGAACAATGGGAATACTTAGCAGTTCCTCAAAAAATATGTGAGACATAGTTTGTATTTATGAAATACACTGATAGGGCCGGCCTGTGGCTAACTCGGGAAAGCGTGGTGCTGATGAAACCAAGTCAAGAGTTAAGATCCCCTTACCAATTATCTTAAAAAAAAGAAAAACACCGATGAACACTAGCTGGTTAGCTTTGGTTACAGTGTGGTGGTGTTACACTAAGGTGAAGAGTTCAGATCCCTGTATTGGCCAGCTGCTCCCCCCCACCGCCCCAAAGAGAAAGAAATACACTGATGGACCTTTCATAGGGTGAAGCGGGGGGAGCCCAGGTTTGGATGAGAGCCATAGGACCTGCTGGCTATGGGACCTGGGGAAACATCACCTTGCCAAGCATCAGCAGCCTCATCTGAAAATGGGGCTAATAATTCTTACCCTGAATTCAAGCCAAAAATGTGCATAAAGCCAATTAAAAACTTTGGGTTCCTTTTTGTCAACGAACTATTCATCCAGCACAGGTGACTTCTGAAAAGGAGGTAAGACATGGGGATTGGGAGCACAGACCTGGGTGAGAATCTGGACTCTGCAAACAACTGGTTCACGATTCTCAATCTCAGCCACCTCACCTGCAAGATGAGAACCGAAATTGTACCCTTGCAGGGAAACTAAATGAGTTGACATATGTAAAGTGCTTATGGTGCCTGGCACATATTAGGAGCCCACTAAAAAGCAACTGTGGAGGCACCTGAACTGAGGACCTTCTGTTTATCTTCTCTCATTGATATCTTCAGTTTCAGTCCTGGAGTTCTATTGAGTCTTCTGCAGCCTAGAGTTGGCTTGGAATGCCAATGCTCACCTTCAACATTTAATAGTCCTCTATCTTGGCCTGGCATTTCTGCCACCTACCAAGTCTCCATCGAAGTCACAAAACCAGCAGGCACAGAGCCCAGGACTCTTCTTCTAGGCTCCCTCCATCTTATGGTTTTCTTTTGAATAGGTTTGCTAAGCAGCTATATATCCACCAAACTATATCCTAAGTACAGCACGTCCCAAACTCTGTTCATCATGACACTCCCTCAGGTGTTTGTTACAGAGCCCCAGCCCCTCCCCGGAGTTCTGGTTCAGTAGGGCCGGGGTGAAACGTGGGAGTCTGCATTTTTTTATTAAGCCCTCCAGCTGAGTCTAAAAATTAGGTTGTGTTGGGAAATACTTCCTCACATCTCATACTGCTGTACACACAGCTGAAAAGGAAAGATGGTTTGGTATAACTACTTTGAATCTAGGTCTGTCTTACCCATTCCTACCATAAATGTTCTTAAATGGTCCAAACCCAGTGTTTCCCAAAGTATCTTCCGAGGTACCCTATTTTTGTGAGGTGCTTTCCAATAAAGGGGTTCCATGGTGAAATACTTTGGGAACCATTGCATTCTCAGTCTTACTCTTGAAAATTTACACCGTGTACTGAAGAAATTTAATGTTGTCTCACCCCATTTCTTTGATCTTGGATCCCCTTTTCCTTGCAACACCTATTTACACTATTTCTGCAGAATATATTTTGCATAAATACCAGTTTATTGCCCATTGGGTCTTGCAGAATCTGGAGTTCCTAAGTATTGGTTTCCATCTCCTCTTTTCCTATTTATGAGAACATCCTCTGTGGATCCCAGGTGGGTGGGAATTAGGTTTGGATTGGTGCAGTAGCAAGGCTGACATTCTGGAGAATGAACTAACAAAAAAACATAAGCCATGGAGAATTCATTTGGTTGGGTGGTGTTGCTTGCTGGAATGCCAGTCCAGATGCCAGTCCATGGTTTGCTGACTAAAAGAATAGCATTTGGTCCCTGCAAACTTTCAGACCAAGTATTTACCTCAGGGCAGGGGCCCAGCTCTTATTCCTTTGGCTGTCATCCCCACAAAGGTCTCTTCCATGTCCCTGAAGATAATCCAAGGAAAGGGGGTCTTCCAACTGGAGCACAAGTAGGAGCCAAAGGTATAAAAAAGGACAAGCAAGCACACCCACAGTGGGCGTGGCCTGAGATCCACCAGCTCCAGGTGCACTTGGCATATCCCCTGCTGGGCACTTCTTGCTCAGAGTAGGGTCCCCTCTTGGGCATTAGCCGGCAGGCTAGAGCCCCAGGTATTCAGCCAGGAACACTGCAAGGATGCGGCTCAGGTTGTGTACCGTGGGTGGGTGAAGATTGGCCTCAGTGTCAGCGGGAGTGTGCCAGACAGTGGGGAAGGGCGTGGAGATGAGATGAAGCACTGGGACGCCTGAAGGGGAGAGGGGAGACTCCATCAGTCCTGCTGTGGCCCACCACAGGCCAAAACCCAGCCTTGGGCTCTGGGTAACCTTGCCTTGCCCCCCTCCCCAACAGAAGATACTCTGTTCTGGCACTTTAAGAACTCTGAACCCTAACCCTAACCCTCTTCCTATTATCCTCATTTCCCAGATGAGGAAATTGAGGCACAAACAGGTTCAGCAACTTGCCACCAATCCCCAGCCCTGGGAAGGGTCATGGCCAGGTCCAATTTGTCGATTCCTTGGACCCCCACTCCCCATCCCTCCCTGCAACAAGTACCTCTGCGGAGGAAGGGGATGTGGTCATCTTCCACAGAGCCAGGTGGCTCTCCAGGTTGGAAGTACATCACTTCCTGGGGATGAGACTGCAGCAGGTTCAAATGGTGCAGACGCTTCTCTGGAGGTGGTGGGGATTAGAGAGTAAGAGTTAATCCTCAGCAGTCAAAGGTCCTCTCTTCACAAATCAGTAAAAGGAGGGACCTTAGAGATAAAGCACTAGTCATCCCAACAAGAACGAATGACAGTTACTCCAAACTGTGGGCTTACTGTGTTCCTGGTCTCATTTCATTCCTCTGAGTCTAGGAAGTAGATACCCCTATACTATCGTGTCCATTTTATAGCTAGGAAATTGAGGCTCAAAGACATGAAGCCATTTGCCCGTTTTCACAGCTGGTATGAGGCAGAGGAAGGATTCAAAACCAGGGCTGTCTCACCTCAGAGTCCCTGTTTTGTAATCACTACACTTGACTGTGGTGGGATCTAGGGAGGTGGAGGAAGGCTGGATGAGCCCTTAGAGGACAGGTGCCTGGCCTGCCCCGGCCCTCTCTCCTGCATCCCAGGCTGGTGCCCACCTCCATCTTCACCCTTACCAATGCTCCTCAGCCGATGGAACCAGCGGACCGTGCGGGGGAAGTGACTGTAGAAGGTTGGATTGGGGGCTCCCAGGAGATCAAGAAGCATAAAGAGCTCCTAGCGAGAGAAACCAGGACTGAATGGAACTGAGTGGGATTCTGCCAACCCTGCTTCAACTTCTCCCTTCCTCACCAGAACCCAGTGGGACCCTGGTCTTACAATAGCCTGGATCCTGGTGGGGCCGGGACTGTGGGGTATAGACTCCATGAGCTGGGCCAGGTGACGGGAGCCATAAAGGGAGTCCTTGGGTCCCCATTCCTTCAATGCCTCTTCACCATCCAAGAAGAGCAGCTGCAGGGTCACCGGGGCTGCCTGTGGGAACAGGTGGCCAGGGCCAGCTCAGTGCCAGTCCTCGGCCTCAAACCACCCACATTTCCTGCCTGCTTGCACAGCTGAATGAAACAAACTAGGTGTCCTCATTCAGAATGTGATGGCCAATAGCACAGTCTCTGAGCCAAACTGCCTGGACACAAATCTGGACTCAGCTGCTTTATAGCCAAACAGGCACAGTTAAGTTACTAACTTCTCAAAACATCAGTTTCCTCATCCATAAATGGGATTAATAACAGTTCTATTCACAGGGTGCAGGTCTTAGCCTGGCATATAATAACTAAATAAGGATTAGCTCATTTTGTTATTCCTCAAGCTCATTTTGGCAAAAGAGACAAACCCACGAATGAATATACAAACAGTGAAATGCAGTCGGAACAAATACTTCCAAGAACTACAGGGTCCTGAGAATAGAGAGAAGGGGGTTGGGGAATGACCTGGTCTGGGGAGGGCACTGGGTCTATTGGAAAGGGATGTTTGCACTGAGGGAGGGTGGGAGCTGGCCTGGCAAAAATGGACCAGAGGGAAGAGTGTTCCTGACCAAGGGAACAAGATGGACCAAGGCTGGGGCCAGTGAAGAGGCCAGAGAGGTTTGAGAGAAGACCAGAGGGCTTAGTAAAGTCCAAGGAGTTTGGGCTTTGTGATGGGGGCACTGGGGAGCCATGGAAGCGATTTGAGCAGGTGAGGAGCATAACGAAAGTTGTGTTTTCATTCCATCATTCCACAAATTTTTATTAACATCCTACATTTTGACAGGCAATATTCTGAGCCCAGGGGATATTGAAGGCAACAAAAGAAGGTAAGTTTCTGCCTTCATGGAACTTATTCTAGGTGGGGAGACAGGCAAACAAATCAACAGAAAGCACCATAAAGCATGTGATAGTAATAGGAAGCTATTTTAGGGTGCTTGGGAAGACCTCTTTGTTATGATTTTTTTTATTTTTGTTCACTGGCCTGGTGTGGGGATCCAAACCCTTGACCTTGGTGTTATAACACTGCGCTCCAACCAACTGAGCTAACTGTCTGCCATTAGGAAGAGTGCTTTGAAGAGGTGATAGTAGACTGGACACCTGAATGAAGGGTGGGAGACGACAAGGAAGACATCTGAGAAAAGCACATTCTACGCAGAGCAAACAGCAAGCGCAAAAGCCCTGAGTGAACCCTGTGGGCTTGAGGAACACAGAAGAGTTGGCCAGAGGAGAGTGAGCAAGGGCTGAGGAACTGGATGTGACACTAGAGAGGTAACAAGGCACACCTCATGGACCAAGATAAAGACTCTGGCTTATGCTTGTAATGAGGTGGGAGCATGGGCAGGTTTTGGGCAGAGTAAGGACAGGATCTGACATTCAGGAGGTAAAAAGATCCCTGTGGCTCTGTGTGTGGAGGAAGATGAGAAGGATGATAAATGCCAGGCAAGGAAGGATGATGGCTTGGACTAGGGTAGAGGTAGCCTACTGCTCCTCACCCTACCCCTGTTCCTCACCTGCTCTTTGGCCCTGCTCAGCTCCAGATCGAGGGCCTGGGCCAGCTCCAGTAGCAGGGCACAGGGCACAGCTGAATCTGTAGCCCCCACAAAGGGGGCCGACCCAGGTGGGAAGAGCTTTGAGTCATAATGGCAGGCGAGGGTGAGATGACGGCCAGCGTCTGGGTCCAGCGTGGCCACCACGTTGCCAAAGTCCAGTGGCCCCAGAGGCGTTGAGGCCATGAAGGGATCCAGCTCCACATGCCAGCCTGCTGTCAGTGCCCGTAGCGTGGCCTCCAGGAACTAGTGGCAAGAGAAAGGTGGGCGGGTGGACGGGGACTGGGGAGGAGGTAGGGAGAAGGGCCATGTGACCTGAGCCATGCAGAGTAGTAGGGTTGATTTGCAAGTCAAACTGGTTTAAGTCATTCTCTAAAAGTTCTGCTGAGTACCTACTGGGTGCCAGACATTGGGGTGACCCCGCCTCTTGATGCCAACAAGACTAATCACAGCTTACTCTTAAATAGTTCTCACGATATGCCAAGCCCTGTTCTAGGAACTCTATGCAATAGGGACTGCCAAGGAATTTTGCAGATGAGAAAACTGAGGCCCAGAGAAGTTAAGAAACTAGTCCAAGGTCACACACTCTAAGTGGGTGAGGCGGGATTGAAACGCAAGCAGTATTGAAAGGATCCTTGATATTTCCTGGGAGGCAATATAGAGATGTAACAGCACAAGCTCTGGAGCCAACCTGCTTGGGTTGAAACTCCAGCTCTACCATTTATTAGCTGTGGGATTTGGGCAAAGTGTATAAGCTCTGTGGGTCTGTTTCCCCATCTGCATAATGGAGATTATATTGATACCCACTTCATAGGGCTGTTTGTTGCTTGTGCCTAGCACATAGTAAGCTTTTGTTGGGGGCGGTACAGCCTGTTGGTTGGTTACCGGTGTGGGAATGTAGAGTCGGATTAACTCCGTTAGAGCCCCAGTTCTGCCTTTCAGCTGCTTTGGGATCTTGGACAGGATGCCTATTCCCATTCTTTGGCGGGCTGGAGCGTCAGGGATTGGAGGTGGGACCCCTTACCTTTCTGACTTGGATATTGCCGGGGCTGCCTGGGGTTCTCACAACCAGCAGGGGGCGCAAAAAAGTGCCCCAGAGACGCTGCGGGTCCAGTTGCCCCACTACCCTCCGCAGCCGGGCTTCGGATAGGCTTCCGATCAACGGGGCCTTGAGAGGGAGGTGGGAGAGGGAAAAGAATGGCAGCAACCTTTATACCGACCCTACCCCGGGCGCTGTCGCCCCCAGAGTACCGGTTCCTGTTCGGTCTACAGCATCAGAGACTTGGAAGATAAATCCTAGATTCAGGAAAACTCCCTCCAAGCCCATCCGGTCCATCCTACCCCAGTCCTGATGGGGAAATCTAGGTCCAGAGAGAGTAAGGGACTTTAGGAGTAGAACCCGGAATTCCCAGTCTTAGTACTCTAGACCCTTCTTCTTAAAGCCGAGCTACTGTTACAGAACAAGCCCAAAGCCTTATTCCGTTGGTAAGGGGCGTGCGCTCAAATAACGGAGACGGTGGTACCTGTGGCTAGGACCATGCGATAAAGCCACGTCAACCCGAGACTCTGGGGAAGAGAAGGAAGGGAATGAAGTCCCTCGAGGTGCCCGCTCCCCCCCCCCTCCGGCCTCACCCGCAGCTCCTGGCCCGGCGGCAGCTTCTCCGTCCTGCGGTGCCAGCCGCTCCAAATGATGTACAACGCCGAGCCCACGGCCAGCGTCAGCAGCAGCAGGGGCAACAGCTGCACCCGCCGTAGCAGGCGGCGCTTGGATGGTGAGGTTGGCTCCGCGAGGCCACGTTCCCCGAGCCGTAGCCGAGGCCGCCCGCGGCCCCCGGAACGCATGGCAACTTTGCCTGAAACCGATCCCGGACCGTGGATTGAACTTAGGCTCAGCCAATTTCCACCCCACGGAATCACAAGACCAATGAGCAGCAAGAGCGGCTGCACCACCCCACCCATCAGCGAACAGTGAAACCAATGGGAATGCTAGTCCTGAGGACACGCCTCCCTGCCTCCTTGGGGCATTAGGGTTGGTTCCCCCGAGAGTTGGCACAACCCAAAAGGGAGCGCGAAAGGGGTAGGTTCCACCTCAGCGGAAGAGGAAAGCCAATGAGCAGCGTTTGATCGTGGAAAACATTCGACCTCCGGGCGCAGGTCCACGCCCCTCCCGAATGTAGGCAAGGGATTGGTTGTGTGGGGTCTGATAGATCAATAGACACGTCAATAAACCGGCCCTGAAGGAAAAGGGGCAGTGCCCATCCCTGAAGCGAGGAGCGGATTGGCTTCGCGGAGGCCGCGCCCCCGAAGACGGGGTCGGCGGGCATTTGGAAATGGTGTGTCGTTTCCCTCCTTCGACCTATACCGTTCTACAAAGAAATGCTTTGAGTCGGATCCCCTTTCTTTTTCTCTCCATTGTCGTGAACATCTGCCCCGTATGATCCTGAATGGCCTCGAACCACACTACTCGAGGGTTTTACCCCACTACTACGCAGGGCGGACGGGGATCACTATGGCAACAGGCCACGCCCCCACCCTCTAGTCGGGTTTGCGCAGGCGTCCACGGAAGTGGGTTGCAGGAAGCGGAAGCCCCGCTTATCCCTCTCTCCCCAGAGGCAGAAGCAGCGCGGAGGAGACGGGAGTGATCTGTACGCGGAGCCACCATGTGAGGCCCGGCTAGGCTTCGGCAGCGGGAGTGAGGTTAAGGGTGTAAATTTAACCGATTTACAGTGGAAGGGGGTGAGCAAATCGGGGGCGGAGGCCCAGATTTTAGGGATAAATTGGAGTACTTTTTTCCTGATGAGTTTGAGAACCAGCATGAGGCCTTTGACGACTTATGAGTTCGGGAGAGGGGACAGCTTTATCAGATAACGGGCTGGGAGCTTTCCCATCTAATTAGTCTTGTCGAAATGAATTTTCAGGGGAAGAAATTTTACGAATAAAAGAAACCTGGGGAGAGAGAGTGCAGAGTTTTAGGAATAACGATTTGAGGTGAGGGACTCTGGAGATGGGTGGCTTTAAGACATAATTTGCGACTTTTATGGATACCGCGTCACTGGAATGATTTTGCGTATTTACTCATTCAGCAAATATTATATTGAGTGCCCATGTATCAGGTATTGCTTTAAACACATGGGCTATATTAATGAATAAAACCTCCCCGTCCCCAAGAAAAAAACCCCTGCTACAGCTTATGGGGGGGAGGGGTGGCAGGCAATAAATAGATAATAAACAAGCAAAGTATGTGGTGTGTTAGGTAGGTGATCAGGGCTCTGAATAAAGAAACAGTCGATTAGGGTAAAAATAATGGGGAATGTCAGAACTTAATAACTAGCACAGAAGGACACTTTGAGAAGGCAAAACTTGAGCAAAGACCTGAAGAAAGTGAGGGAGTAAAACACACAGATATCTGGAGGTTCCAGGCAGAGGGGGCAAATGCAGAGGCCCTAAGATGAAAGTTTGACTCATTTTCAAGGACCACTCAGGAGGCCACTGTGGCTGGAGCAGAGTGAAAGAGGGGGCACATGTAGGGCTTTGCAAAAACTTTGGGTTTTCCTCTTTACACTGAGATGGGAGGGTTTTGGAGAGTGACTTGGTATGATTTAGGTTTTAGCATAACCCCTCCTACTGCTCTGTGGAGACCAGTCTGTCAGGGAACATGTGTGGAGGCAGGAGACTCCCATTAAGACTCCAGGAGAGAAATAATAGAGATTTAGACCACGGTAAGAAATGGCCAGATTCTGGATATATTTTAGAGGCAGATGATATATTGTGCTGATAGATTTGATGTAGTTTGTGAGAGAAAGAGAGGAGTCAAGTTGACATCAGGGTTTTTGCACAGAGAACCAGAAGGATGGGGAACGCTGTGGATAGAGTAGGTTGGGTGATGTGGAGCTCAACCTGGGACGTGCAAAGTTGGAAGTGTCTAGCAGGCATCCAGGTGGTGATACCAAGAGAGAAGACTGAGCAAGAAAATGAGTTGGGGCAAGGTTGGGGAGACACTGAGGGCAAGGCCATGACCACCCATGCTCCCAGCTCCAGCTCTTCTCACATATGTGTTCCATATTTGCCTATTCAGGAGCCTCCTCAACAAGCCCAAGAGTGAGATGACCCCAGAGGAGCTGCAGAAGCGGGAGGAGGAAGAATTTAACACAGGTCCACTCTCTGTGCTCACGCAGTCAGTCAAGAACAACACCCAAGTGCTCATCAACTGCCGAAACAACAAGAAACTCCTGGGTCGTGTGAAGGCCTTTGACAGGTGAGCGCCTGGGTCCTGGGAGGTGTTCTGTCCAGGTCCTGAGAAGCAGCCCCAGCTCCAGTCTGAGGAGCCTGAAGACAAGGTTTCTCAGAAGGCTGGGGTGCAACTGTCTCTCATTTCTTCTCCAGTTGTACACTACAGTAGTTATGGACATGTACTTGGGAGCCAGCTCACCTAGGTTTGCATCTCAGCTCTGCCTTTTAGCAGCCAGTTGATCTTCAGCATGACTTTATCTTGTCCGTATAGTGGCAGTAATCATGGTGATTGCAAAGATTTAGTGACTTAATACGTGTGAAGTGCTTAGTACAACATCTAGCACACAGGTCACTGAATCAGCTTTTGCAGTCATTACGTAAGTAGAGTGTCTACCCATGTCAGGGACTTGTTCTAGGCTCTGGAGACACAGCAGTGACTAAAACAAATATGGTTCCTTTATTCACTGAACTTATGCTGTCCATAGAGAAGCCAACAGCAAGCACATAAATATAAGTGATGATGAGTTCTATGAAGAAAAATAAGGGCTGGCTGGTTAGCTCAGTTGGTTAGAGCATGGTGTTGATAACACCAAGGTGCAGAGGTCTATCCCTGTTACCTACCGGCCAGCCGCCAAAAAAAATAAATAGAACCAGGAAAGAGCATGGAGTACTGGGAAGGGGCTACTGTCTCAGATGGGATAATCAGAGAGGCCCTATCTGAAGAGGTAACAGTAAATAGACCTGAGTAAAAATGAAGGAGCAAGCGAGGTTTTTCATATTTAGGCCAGAGGGAACACCAAGTAATTTTTCTTCTGTGGGCCTCATTTTCCTTATCTGAAAAATTGCATCGTCATAATACCCCTCATAGAATAGTCGTGAGGAAAAAAGATATTATGTATGAAAAGCATTTGACGATAAACATATAACTTGCAACCTTTAATTAGCATTTAGGAGGTACTTCCTCACATCAGTGTGATAAGGCTTAATTTGAGAAAAGTTTTGCCAATACCTGTTATATGACCATAAGCAAGTCTTTCACTCTGAACCTCAGTTTCCTTTTTCTTTTTTTTTTTTTTTGAAGATGACCAGTAAGGGGATCTTAACCCTTGCCTTGGTGTTGTCGGCACCACGCTCTTCCAAGTCAGCTAACCGGCCATCCATATATAGGGATCCGAACCCGTGGCCTTGGTGTTATCAGCACCACACTCTCCCAAGTGAGCCATGGGTTGGCCCTGAGCCTCAGTTTTCTTAAGCTGAGTCTTTTTTTCCTTTTTCTCTAGCTTCTTCCTCTAACCCCATCTACCTTCCATCCCTCCACCCTACCTGGCCTGCACCCTAGTATGTATCCTGCCATGTCTGACTCATAGCCCTATACTAAATTTACTTAGGCCAGCCCGCCCACCACCATCACTCTAGAAATCTTCCAAGGATTCTGAATTGTACTGGCAAGTGGGCAGTGTATATGTTTCTCCCACCCCTTTTTTTCCTACTAAACATAACTTTCCATACATACTGTTCTCTACCCTGCCCTTTTCACAGTATCTCCTGGAGGTTATTCCATAGCAAAGCATATAGAGTTCCCTCATTCTTCTTTATTCTTACTACTTGGTAATATTTCCATCAGGCGTATGTACTTTGGCTTGGTTAAACCAGCAACAGTTGCGCTTCCTGTGTCTCCTGTCCTTTCATCTCCCTTTCCTCCATTTCCTTCTATTCTTTAAACTTGCTTTAATTTTTCTTCTAGCAGCTATCAACCACCTGACAGGTTATTAAAGGTCTCTTTGTTTACTTCTTTCTTGTTCTTCTCCCCTCACTAGAGTGCAAACCCCATGAAGGGAGGGATGCCATCTCTTTTATTCATTGCCATATCCGTTGTGTTGCAAGCTATGCATGTAGTAGGTGCTCAGCAAGCATTATGAGCTAATCCGTACTGTCATCACACATGCCCACTCAACACCCTGAACACAGAGACAAAGCACTACTGGAGTGGAGGTGTCAGGTCCCACCTCAAGCCCCAGCACCTGAGGAGCCTCTGGGGCCTAGAGAGAAGCAACTCTTTTGTTGCTGCTTCCCTAAGTACTCAGAGTTGAAAGGCACAGGCAGAACCATTTATTTGCCTTTACCCTGTGCCTGGCCCTGTTTTAAGTGCTTTACAAAAATGCTATATTAATTCATTTAATCTTCACAACAGCCCTATGAGGAAGGTACCATGATTGTTTTATTTATTTATTTATTATTATTATTTTTTTAATAAAAAGATGACCCGTAAGGGGATCTTAACCTTTGACTTGGTGTTGTCAGCACCCAGTGAGCTAACTGGCCATCCCTATATGGGATCTGAACCCGTGGCCTTGGTGTTATCAGCACCACACTCTCCCAAGTGAGCCACAGGTCGGCCCTGATTGTCTGTTTTAGAGAGGAGGAAACCGAGGCACAGAGGGGTGCGGCCTCAGCCTCAGGACTTGCAGAGGTGGCATTAGAAGCCAGGCCCTCCAGGCCCCAGGGCCTGCACCCTTTCCCAGGTCATGCTGCTGGAGGGGGACAGCAATACTGGGCAGAGGAAGGGTGATCAAAAGCTCCTTCCCCCCTCACTCCTGGTGCCTCCCCACCCCCTGCCCCCACCAGGCACTGCAACATGGTGCTGGAGAATGTGAAGGAGATGTGGACTGAAGTTCCCAAGAGTGGCAAGGGCAAGAAGAAGTCCAAGCCAGTCAACAAGGACCGCTACATCTCCAAGATGTTTCTGCGTGGGGACTCAGTCATTGTGGTCCTGCGGAACCCGCTCATTGCTGGCAAGTAGGGGTTCCCTGCCTGCTGTCAGAACTCATCCCCCATCCTGCAAAGACTGCCCTTTGTGATGGGAATAATAAAGTTGTGTGTGTTTTTTTCTAGTGGTATCTGTCTGTTCCTAGGCCCTTGTCAGTGGGGTGGACTCAGGGGAGGGAGGGAGGTAGCTGGACGTGGGGCTAAGCACTGGGACCAGGACCCCTGAGCAGGTGAAGAGGCCCTGTCTCTGCCCCATCCAGGCCTCACTTTCCCCATCTGTGAAGCAAATAGGTTAGATGGAAATGACCTCTCAGTTCTGATGCTGGAGGAAGTTTCCATTTGTTCTGTCAGCAGGCATCCCCCAACTGCCTCTTCTGTGCCCAGTCCTGTGTTGCAATACTGGAGACACAGCAAAGCTAAAGACAGCCTTCGACCTGCCCTCACAAACAGGAGGAATAGAGACGTGTTTCAAGCAGTCAATAGCCAAATACCGACAGGGATCATGGCTAATGCCTGCTGAGCTGTTGGGGTGCCAGGCTCAGTGCTTTTCAGTTGTCCTCCCAAGAACTGAAGCAGTCACTGTTATTAATTTCATTCCTAAAGAAGGAACAGAGGCACAGAGAGGTGATGTCACTTACCAGGGTCACCCAGCCAGGCAGTAATGATGCTGTGATTCAGCTTCCCCACTCCACGGCCTGTGCCTTAACCCATGAGCTCTGCTGCCCTCATGGTACAACTTAATTACCCTAGAGAGGAATTCTCTGACAAATGTGAGGAGACAGGTGGGAAAAGGAGGCCATATTTACTGTGGGAAAATTAAAGAAGATCCCTGTTTTGCTCTGGTGTGTACATGGCATGCTCTGTCTCTTGTCTGTCTTCCAGATAGGGCCAAATAGGAGTTCACAGTCCTGAGGTCAGGATTAAATGAGATGATCAGATGCACGCTGAGCTGTGGAAGGTACAGCTTGAGTACCCTGTGAGCCCATTAGTGGCAGAGCTGGGACCCTGTAGTAGGGAGAAGGCCTGACACACAGGATGACTACTGTGAGGTTGTAAAGGTGTTAATTTACTGAGTGGTCCACATCTAGCTGGAACAACTATCTGAAGTAAATACTAGAGCCATCCCATTTTACAGATGAGACAGCCAAGGCCCAGAGATTGTAAATGACTTGTCCAGTGTCACCCAGTTAGAAACTGATGAAGCTACATCCAAATCCAGGAAGCCAGGCACTCGTGAACAGTCTTAACTGTTGGGGAGCAGGATGGAGCTGCAATATCCTAATCTGTAAAGTGGGGCAGTGGTGCTGCTGCAGGAGGCCACCCTGGAGTCACAGTCTGGGGTTTGAATTCCTGCCCTCTTCCCCCTGGTTGTTGACTTGTACTTACCAGGTTTCCCTGCCTTGCAGGCTGGCATCAAAGATTCCAGTCTGGGGGCTGGTTGGTTAGAGCGCAGTTGGTTAGAGTGCAGTGTCATTACACCAAGGTCAAGGGTTTGGATCCCACTATCAGCCAGCTGCCCCCCCCCCCAAAAAAAAATCCCCAAAGATTCCAATCCTGGGCATCCTGTTTGGCATCAGTCTAAATTTTCTTCCTCAACTCTTCACCCACCCTACTGCCCCAAATGGTTTCTTCAGAGTGTGAAAGCAAACAGCAGTAGCAGACTGGCCAAGCACTGACGGTGCACCATGTGTTAGGCAGTGTCCCAAGAGTAACTCACTGGGATCTCAGGCAACCTTAAGATGTAGTTACCATCATTATACCCATTTTCCAGAAGTGGAAAGTGAGGTACAGAGAAATTGGGAATTTTCCGTAAGTCACACAGCTAACAAGTAGCCAAACTAAGGTATGGGGCTGGGAGGTTAGTTCAGTTGGTTAGAGCATGGTGCTGATAACACTAAGGTCAAGAGTTCAATCCCTGTACCAGCCAGCTGCCAAAAAAAAAGCTTATGAACCAGGCTGATTCCTACTACTTTATTATTTCTACACTACCTTCCTAGAGAAGCAGCCCTCAAAAAATATGACATGCGCATACATACACACACTGAAAATTTTAATTTTCATACGTTACAAATAGTCAAGTATCAGGAGATTACATGCAACATCCCCAGTTGGGGATTCTCTTAGGCAGGGGGCACAGTGGCAGCACGGGATCCATATTTTCTTGTGGCAACATATGGCTGAAGTTGAGCAAGGCTGCCTCAGGCCCCCACCCAGCCATGCAGCCCGCCACAGTCATTTCCCTTTATGGCCTAGCCAAGAAGATTCTCCCTCCACAGAAAGAAAAAAATCAACTCTTTCTCATGCTTTCTTTGCAAGGGCCCTACCCTAGGGCCCCCACATCACTAGAACCCACAAGGGATGCCCAGCAGGGCCACAAGCTTGAAAAGGCTCTGAGCTCAGCAATGGGCCACATCTATCCAGGGAGCCAGAGAAAATACTTGACAACCTAGGTACTGAGTCTAAGTGTGTGTATGTGTGGGGAAGGATTTAGGAATGAGGGTATGGTGTGTGTACAGGTGGCCCAGCCACAATGAGGGATCAGCTTCCCCCCTAATTCTCCCAGCTCCCAGGGGTTGCCCATCTCGGGAGGGTAGGACATGCATCCTCACTCCCCAGCTAGCAGTGGTCCTGGCTACTCTGGATGTAAGGATTCAGCTCTGAGGCCTGCCTTGAATTTCTGTGCTTATAGCCACACACCGAATCCTCCTCCCTAGATCCCAGTGCCTCTCACATTTCTATCTACAGCTCCAACCTCTCCCACGAGCTCCAGACCCTCATACCCAGCTCCCTCATGCCCCACTCCACAGCCTGTGCCTTAACCCATGAGCTCTGCTGCCCTCATGTTACAACTTAATTACCCTTGAGAGGAATTTTCTGACAAATGTGAGGAGACAGGTGGGAAAAGGAGGCCATATTTACTGTGGGAAAATTAAGAACGATCCCTGTTTTGCTCTGGTGTGTACCTGGCTTGCTCTGTTCTTGTCTGTCTTCCAGATAGGGCCAAATACCAGCAGGTGCAGGAGTTCACAGTCCTATGGGCATTACCAGGTTGACAGAGAGCACTCTAGGTTCTCCTCACCCTGAACCCAATCTCCCTCTTTCCCCTCTCCACCATCCCAAACCTGGAGTCTTCCTTGACTTCTCTCTTTGCTGCACTTTCCTCATGTGATCCATTGGCGAATCCTCTCAGCTCTACCTTTTAAATAGCTCCAGGATCCAACTGCTTCACACTTCTTTGTGGCTTCCATCCTGGTCTAGCTACCATCACCTCTTGCCTGCAGGCCCTCCTCACTTGACTCCTGACTTCCACCCCTGCCCCTGATAATCAGGGCAGACAAAAGTATCTGTTCAAAACATTAGCCCATGAGACACTCCTGCTAAGAATCTTCAATGCACCGAGAATAAAATCCCAAATCGTGCCCCTACCCACTTTTCTCTCCCCATCTGTTGGCTCTGACTTAACTCCACTCCAGCCACCTAGCGTCCTCGCTGTTTTTCAGCCACAACCAAGCTCCATCCTGCACCAGGGGCTTTGCATATGTTGTTCCTTCTGCCTAGAATAGTGTCCTCCAATTCTTCCCAAAGTTGTCTCCTTCACTTCTTTCAGGCGTAGCATAAGTGTCGCCTTGTCAGAGATGGCCTCCCAGACCACCCTAAGCCACCTTCTAATTTCCCTTCATAAACCATTCCACAGCATATACACAATTTGATGTTTTGTGTTCACGGTCTGCTCTCCCCACTCAATTGTGATCTCCAGGAAGGCGAAGACCTTGTCTTCTGTTTACTTCACCCCCATTTCCCCAGCGTCCCCCACACCGGGCCTCGCACACAGTAGGCACTCAGTAAATTCGTGCTAACTGAACGGACACAGGAATCTCTCTACCTAGCAGAAACTTTCCAGCACCCGATTGGCCTCGTCCCCACGTCCTGGAAGGACCTCCGAGGACAAGGCGCGGCCGGTGGGGACCTCGCTGCGGCCGGAGCCCAAGGGCAGGGCTCGGGAGACGCGCTCCTGGAGCTGGCGCGGCTCCTCGCTGAGGCTGCGGCGCAGACTGCAGTGGTGCCAGCCACGGCGGATCTCCGATTGCACCTGCAACCGGACGGCGCTCAGAGGCGGCGCCGTTCCCTGCACGGCCGCCAGGGGGCGCAGGCGGCGGGCCGAAGCTCTCCCTACCTCCTTATTGATGAAGCAGTAGAGGACGCTGACCAGGAAGCCCTGCCAAAGGAGGCGCGACGGTTAAAACGGGTGTGTGGGAGGGTTGTAACCACCCTCTTAATGAACTCGAACCCTTGCGAGGCCCCAGAGCACCTCGGCTGCCGCCACCTTTCGGTCACTTTCTCACTGGCTCCTGGCTTTCCCCCTGGCCCTCGCTGGTGTGCCAACCAATAGGGCTGGGGTTTGAGCAGGGAAGCCTGGAGGTAGGCTACCTGGGTGTGAAAAGAGCTTCCCCTCTTTCTACCCCACTTGGGCAAGCTGCTTAACCTCTCTGTGCCTCAGTTTCTTCATCTCGAAAATGGGGCAGTAATAGAGGGGTCTTCAAAAAGTTCATGGAAAGATTCATATTATTATTATTATTATTAATTTTGTGTGTGTGTATGTGTACGGCGCCTGGCCGGTACAAGGATCGAACCGCGGACCTTGGTATTATCAGCACCACGCTCTAACCAACTGAGCTAACCGTCCAGCCCCGTATTATCTTTTAATTTTATCTTTCCACGAACTTTTTGAAGTACCCTCATACAGTGGTGGTTGTGAGTACTGAGGTATTATTCATATGCAAGAAGCTGTAGTGCCTGGCACATAGCATTAACCTTTTTATTAATCTTATTATATTATATATTATTCATTATAATCAGCTGTTTTATATTTATAAAAATCTATACATGTTCTACATCTAAATTTAAATATATAATATTTTCTATTTTGTAAATAATAAATTAATTGATAAATTTAAAAAATCAATTATTTATATGTGCCATTACTATAATATTACTTATCTTATTACTGCTTCCTATAATCCTGTTAAAATCTAACTCCGATCACATCCCTTTGCTCAGAGCTCTTCCGTGGCTCCTGCTTCAAGCAGAGGAAAAGCCAAAGTCCTCGTCTGGCCCCCAAAGCCCGTCAACCTCTCTGTCCTCATCTTCCCTCACTCCCATACTGCAGGCACCCTGGCCTTCCTCTATCACACCAGCTACTCTCCCGCCTCAGGGATCTTGCACTTGGTGTTTCTCTTCCTGGAACATTTCCCCCAAATATCTATCTGGCTTTTCTCTCACCTTCTTCAGATTTCTGCTCCAATGTCTCCTTCTCAGGGAGGCCTTCCCTGATCCCCTGTCTAAAATAACAACCCCGGATCATATCACTGCACCAGCTAACCAACAAAAAAATAAATAATTAAAAATAAAAAACAACAACCCTATCCTTCCTTGGGCACTCCTCATCTCTCTTTTCTTGCTCCCTTCCTCCCCCCACCCCACTCCCTGGCTCACATTCGGTATATTTTGTGTATGTCATGTGTTTAGTGTCTGTCTCTCCCACTAGAGGATAGGGACCATTTGGTTATTGGTCGTATCCTCACAATAAGTCTGCAGATGTGCTTAGTACATACAAGGTACTTCAAAAAGTTCGTTGAAAATTTTAAATTAAAAGATTATATGGGGCCGGCCCGTGGCTCACTCGGGAGAGTGTGGTGCTGATAACACCAAGGCCAGGGGTTCGGATCCTATATAGGGATGGCTGGTTGGCTCACTGGCTGAGCGTCGTGGTGCTGACAACACCAAGTCAAGGGTTGAGATCCCCTTACCAGTCATCTTTAAAAAAAAAAAAATAGATTATATGAATCTTTCCATGAACTTTTTCAAGTACTCTAGTATAAATGCTCAATTCCCCCTCCCAAACTTAATGAATAAAATAACCTTGTGAGGTGAGACTGGTATTGTACCCACTTTAGAGATGCGAAAACCGATGCCCAACTAGCCGAAGTGGGGTGAGAACTATGGTAAGGCAAGCAAGTACAGTGTTGGCCTTAAATTTTTGAATAAGCACCTCCTTAAATTCTGCACCTTAGGCACCTCTCTTTCCCTAGCCTCCTGACCCAGAGGTGAAGGCCACACAGCTGGAAAGCAGCTGGCTGGGAAGTCATGGAACCCAAATTCGGCCCCAGCTCTGTCCAGCCTCAAAGCCCTTGCTGTTCACCAGGAGGCAGTACCACTGGGGCTACCCAGCCTCCTGTGTCAGTCCATGCTACTTTCCCCAGCCCAGCACAGCCCTAGCTTAAGACTTTGTGTTGAAGAATGAACGAACAAAATCCCATCTTTACAACCTATTCAGTGGCTGCCCCACAGGATGCCTGCAGCCCTTGTGCTCCTCTGGGGAGGAAGGCCCAAGGTGGCAGGGTGTAGCTGTTGCACCGCGCCTGAGCACCTGGAAGGAGCTTAGGAAGATCTCAAAGGCGAGCTTGGCAAAGCGCAGGGCACCTCGGGCCTGTTCCTCCGTCACCGGAGCAAACACCACCTCATGGACGCCCAGCAGGGGCACCAGCGTCAGCGTGGACCGAGCCAACCTGGGGATAGAGAGCAGCAGTGGTCCCGCAGCCCCGGGTCCCCCATCTCGCACGCGGCCCCCTTCCCCTTGATCCCTGCCGCCCACCCTCACCTCAGCCGGTAGTCCCGACAGCGCATCTGCCGCGTCCTCAGCTTGGACACGAGGATACCAAGAATGCGGATAAAGATGAGGAAATTAATCTGCGAGGTGAGATAGAGGCTGAGCCAGCCGCGATCCCATTCTGGGGGGCAGGAGGTGGAGTCCCACTTCCCAGACTGGGAAATCCCCCGAGGACTGCCTGGAGGAGGCGGGGCCGGCCCTACCAAGATGGTCGTGAGGATGGGGGTGCGTATGATCCACCAAATGGCCTTGACATCGTTTCGCTCCCAGCATCTAGGGGAGGTGGGTAGAGCCAAGAGACAGAAAACCCTCAGACTCCCCGGATCGCACACATTTATTGGCCAGGCCCCGCCCACTTCCTTTAGGGCCCCACCCACATTTCCCTTCCCAGTAGTCCTCGAACTCAACTTTTCCAAGCTCCAGATTCATTTAGACCCTCCCACATTTCTCCCAATCCCCGAATTGCCATTAGACCCCGCCCACGTCCCTTAAAGCTCCGCCCCCTCCCAGACCCCGCCCCAGACACTGCTACTCACTGCGTGTTCTCGTACAGGTACCTGACGATCACCCAGGGAATGACGAAAAGCGCGGGGGCCCCTGTGCAGACCCCGACCCCCGCCCCCCACCCCGCCGCAGCTGTCAGCGCGCTCACAGGCCCCGCCAGGCCCAAGACCCGCGGAACTCCTCTGCCGGGGTGGGGAGACAGAAGCCTAGAGAGGGGAGGAGACCCCCTGAGGTAGACCAGCTGGGCAGTTGGGGGAGCCAAGAAGCGCTGGGCTGGGTGGGGCACGGGGTCGAGGCTCACCCCAGCCGAGGAGCAGATAGCAGCGGAAGTGGCCCTCCTCGGAGCCTCCCACGAGCACCAGGAGACTGTGTAGGTAGACGCCTTCCACCAGCAGCCACGTGTAGTTGGCACCCACGCAGTACTGGGTCACGATCTGGGCTGTGCGGCAGGCGGCTGGGGCCTAGGGAGCGGCCAGACGGGGGAGAGGGCAGTCAAAGCCGCCAGGTTGTCCCCAAGTCTTCCCCCTCCCCGTCACCTTTCCATCCCCATCTCTTGCCATCAAACGGTTTCCCACTCTATATCCCCAGTGGATGGTATCTGTGGTTGTTTTCTCTCACCCTATTCTCTTTCCCTATGTGGACTCTCCCACTCTGACTCCCTTAACCATTGGTATCGTCCATCTTGCCACCAGAGTTCCCCCAGACCCCCCAAATATGGCCTCTGCTACCCTAGCTCCTTCTAAGAACTGAACTCTCTCAAGTCTTCTTAATTGGCACTTGGTAGCTTGCTACCAGGTAATTTTCCCCACCTCTGCTCCCAGCCTTATTGGTTCCTGTCAAATCCGCGCCCCCCGCCCCCGCCACCAATTAGTTTCTTCCATCCTGTCACTGCTCACCTCCAACGGGTGATTCTCTCATTTGTGGAAAAGTCCAATGATGGGTGAGATAATTAGGAAGAGTGAATGAAAAATTCCAATAATAAAGGGGTGATGGGGTGGGAGAGTTCAATTATGGGGCCCCTCTCTAAGCTGGCCGTCCCCAACTATTGCTGAGGTAGCTGTGGTGGAAGGGTGGGGGGCAGGGTGGAAGTAGGGGGTTTGCTGAGTAGTGGTTGCCCTAGAGCTGCGTTGGGCAGAGGCTGTCAGTATCACCAGGAGGGGTTAAGAGAGATAAACTGTTGGTAGAGTAAGAGGTAGTAAATAGTAACTTCCTGGTCCCATCAGAAGAGGCAGATTCCTATTTGGAGGAACAGAAGGATGATGCACACCTGGTTCCACAGGGTAGGGGCCCGGTCCCCAGGGTAGGGGTCAGGTGGAGGTAGCAGACGGTCTCGGGTGAGGATGGCCGCCGCCCGCAACACAAAAGACGTGAACAGGTTGATGTGGATGTAATTTCGAGTGCAATGCAGCCGCCTGAGGGATTTGGGAGGCAGTCTGGGGACTCCTGGAGAGCTGTCCCCAGTGACATAGAACCCTTTTCACCAACCCTCAGCCCTTCCCATAGAACCACCAGTGGGTGCTTGGAGCTGGTGGAGCCTAACCATCCCATCTTACTGGGCAAACTGAGGCCCATGTCTCTGCTACCACCACTCAGAGCTGGAAGTCCCACCTGAAAAAACTCAAGATGAGCAGAGCTAGCAGCAGCGTGGCAAGGGACAGGGAGTAGCCAACGGTGTACATGACCTGCAGCCGCTCCAAGATCAGCCTTTGGTCCTGGTGGGAGTAAGGAGGGCATGGGAACAAGACTCAACTCTTCCTGCAGGCTAGAGAGGGGCTGGAAGGATATCTGCTCTTTGTTCCTGCCCAGCACCCCAATTTTCTCTTGGGGAACCACATACCTTTGCTTGAGTGGGGCTGACTCCATCCTTCAGCTCCAGGCATATGACCAGCCAATCAGAGTATTCTATCTAACACCTGCCCCCCACCCCAATACTCACACAGTGATTAGTTCAGGGATGGCATATGACCCAAACCAGGCCAATGACAGTCAGTCCTGGGACATTATGTTGGAGTTATTGAAAACAAAGCTCAGTGTTCCCACAGTGTTGCCTGGTTGGTAAAATGTGAGTGTGATGCAAATGGGGATCACCTTTTCCACCCCACAAAAAAGATGAAACCAGGGCAGAGAAAAACAGAGGTGCAATATGGTGGGGGACAGAGAGAATCTCAGCCACATCATTTGAGCACCTAGATCTCACTGTGCCTGAAGCTGTTGGCTTGTACTTTTCTGTCACGGAAGCCAATCCATTTCTCTTTCTTTCTCCTTTAAACAAGTCTTTTTTGCGGGGAGTGGGGGAGGTACAGGAATCCAAACCCTTGACCTTGATGTTAGCACACTGCACTCTAATCAACTGAGCTAACCAGCCAGCCCTCTTGAGTTAGGTTTCTATCACTTGCAACCCAGAATCCTGAACAGTACAAGGGGTTTCAGGCTCGGCCTGAATCTGCCTCCTTTTCTCTGGACATCCTAACCTGAATCCCTCATCTCTTCTTACCTGAAAGACGCCATTCTTCTCTGGATTCTCACACTGGGTATGATCTCTCCAAGGTCCCCACTGGCCATCACTGCCACACTGGCGAAGAACGAAGCCTGCAGCCACTGTGGGGTAACAAGGGAGGGTATCAGGAGCACAGAGAAAGAGAGATGGAGACAGACAGACAAACTGTGAGACAAAGGCAGAGAGCCAAAGAGATGACGGCGATGACCATAAACACTTCTATAGCATTTTACATGTACTAATTCATTTAACTTTCATAACAAGCCTATGAAATTGGTATGATCATCAACCTCATTAACAGATGAAGAAATTGAGACATAAAGAAGTTAAATTCTCTGGCCAGCCAAAAAAAAAAAAAAAAACAGTTAAATAAACTGTCTGAGGCCACACAGCTAGTTAGACCAAGAAGACCAAGATACCCAGAGACGAACAGACTCAGGAAAAGGAGAAAGAAAAAAAGAGAAAAAACAAACAAACAAACAAAAAACAGTCCTCAGAGAGATAGAGACAGAGAAGGAGCATAATGTGACAAATACAAGGTTGAACAGACAGAAAACACCCAGCCTGACAGAAAGAGAGGAGCAGGAGAGGGGTGTAGGTGACCTGCGGCGGAGTGGTATCTGGGGACAAGGGTTGGGAGCTGTTTGTGTCTGGAGAGGGCCCGGGGATTAGGGGGCACCTCACCGTGGTGGTGCCAGGGCAGATACCAGGGGCAGGACGCACGGGCAGTGGTGTTGGGTGCAGCATAGTCCCAGCAGACGTACATATCGAAGGACCCGTTACAGGCGAGGCCTGGGGGTGGGCCAGATGCCGAGTGGATCTACTGCGCCGTGGGCTGCGTGCTTCTCCGCCTTGCGCACGCAAGCCCTGCTCTAGCCCCTCCCACCCGGAGCAGGTCTCATCCTCGGCCACGAGCTCCTCCCACCAGCCCTCAAGGCCCCGCCCATCATCTGAGCCCCACTCTCAGCTCCTCCCACCAAGCAAGGCCCCGCCCCATATTCTTCCCACCCAGCAAGGCCCTTCCCAGGCTCCACTTCAAACTCCGCCCCCTTCAAGATCCACTTCAGTGCAGGCGCCGCCCAAGACCCCTCTCCTTTCAAGCTTCTTCCCTGGCCTCTGCCACTGTCGTAGTCCCTCCCCAGTCCCCACCGCACTCAGGCCTAGGCCCCTCCCACCGATGCCACGCCCACCCCGGGCTCCCCGACCCAGCCCACAGCAACACCAGAGTTCTCCTCTTTCAGGCCCCACTCCAGGACCGCCCCCAGCCCACCCCTTTCAGCCCCAGCTCCTCCCACCTGCCCCCAGCCAGCCTGGTCACACCTGAGGGGTGCTCCGCAGCCTGCAAAGTCTCCTGGCATTCCCTGCGGTACCGTCCCCAGCGCTGGTACAACTCCCCCGCCGTCTGCCTCTCAGAGCCTGTCTACGAAAAGGGAGAAGGGAGGACCCCCCAGACCGACCTCCGCTCCCAGACAGCGCGATTCGTGTGGGGCAGGAACACCCTACAGAGCCTCGGATGGGCTGTCCCGATTTTTTTTGTTTTTTTTTTTTGTTTTTTTTTTTTTTAAAGATGACCGGTAAGGGGATCTTAACCCTTGACTTGGTGTTGTCAGCACCACGCTCACCCAGTGAGCGAACCGGCCATCCCTACATGGGATCCGAACCCGTGGCCTTGGTGTTGTCAGCGCCACGCTCTCCCAGTGAGCCACGGGCCGGCCCTGGGCTGTCCCGTTTTGCTCGGGAGTCTTGGGTGGCTTGGAAACGTCTGCGAAGTCTTGCGGGAGGGTGCCTAGGAAGTTGCTACGGGGGACTGAAAACCTTCAAGGAAATTGAGGAGGGGGTGGCTGGAACTCATCAGGAGGATCTGTGGGCGAAAGGGGGCTGGGAACAACCATCAAGACCTAAATCTGGGGCAGTCTTAGACTTAAAACCGTCTCCAGCCCTCCCTCTAAGCCTTGAACTCTTGTGGCTCCTCGGGTCCTCACCTCTGCCCTCCGGAGCAGCAGACCCCACAGCGAGAGCAGCAGCAGCAGTAGCCGCAGGGGCGGCGAGTTGGGCATCCTGAGAGCAGCGAAAGGTGCGATTACTCAGGGCCAGTGGGGCCTGGAGGGTCCCAGGGCAGAGTCAGCACCTCTGCCCTCCGTCCTCGGACTCCCACCCCAGCGCCATCCAGCCTCGGGGATTCAAACACGAGGACTCGGAGGCAGCGCCCGTAATGCACGATGATTTGGGGCGGGGGAGACGCGTGGAGAATGGGCGAGGCCGCCGGTGGGGGGCAGGGCTGAGATCCCGTAAGTGATTCCCAGGCGGTCCCCAACTGTGGCTGAGGCAGCTGTGGTGGAAGGGCGGGGTCGGGGTGGGAGAGGAGGTGTTTGCTGAGCGGGCTGTTGCCCTAGAGCTGAGCAGAAGCGTCAGTGTCACCAGGAGCCTGAACCTAGGAACCGCTTTGGAGAGGAGGGAGTAGAAACCGCCCTCCAAGACTGGAGAGGAGCTTGAAACGCCCTTCCGAATTCTAACTCTCTGAGCCAAAGGGTTTTCAAATCGCGAATAGGAAACCCGACGTTATAAAACTTTCTCCGCTCTGGGTAGATAAAGCCCAGAGTCAATGGGACAACTCTCCCAGCATCCAAACACTTAGGGACTAGAGACGTGTCAGACTCTGGGCTTAGGTCTGCAGAGGCCCAGATGCCTGGAAATCCTTCGATCTAACCCACCTACGCCCCCACCCCCGCGGCACCATGCAGGGGAAGGGGGAAGCAGGGAGGATCTCAGATGGAGCCCCAGAAAGACAGACACAGAGTCAGAGATACATGAGAACTATAGAGACGGAGAGACACAGAAGCTGAGACAGAATGAAACACACAGTGAGAGATCACAGACCAAAGGACAGAGAAAGACAGAGACAGAAATGTGGGCTAGGAGGCAAAGAGGAGATGGAGACAGAGAGAGACACAGAGAACGGGAAAAAGAGAGCTAGAAGTGCAGAAACAAAGCATGCCAGAGGCTAAACAGAGATTGAGAGACATAAAGATGGAGACACCAAGAGACAGACAGAGTTGAGGATAGAGACTGTGGCCACAGAGAGATAGAAAGAGACAAATTCATAGGTTGAGAAACAGAGAGAACAAGAGAGAATGCCAGAGACTTGAAGGGAACGAGGGGGTAGAAGGAATGAGCTGGGATTAGGGGACACTCACCTGTCCCCAGTCCTGCTCCTGATCACTTGCTCCTACAGCCCCTGCCACCCGTGTCTCACTCATGCTCTGGAAGAGGTGACAGGCACTGGCAGCCTGGGTGGTGAGAGGGGGCGGGGCCAGGGCAAGACAGGGAACAGGAGCGGGGAGCTGGGAGGGGGCAGTCGTGTGAATATCACAGTCATTCAAGGTCACTTAAGAAAGCAGTCATGGAGTTATCCTGATTGTGCTGAGGACCCCCAACCACGTGTGCACTATCTCTCATAAAACCCCACCCACAGCCCCCTGGTCACAAAGCACCCCAACTCTCCCAGTCACTCATACACAGAGCCTCAGTCACACACAGCATCACACACAATTCTGTACACCAAGCCACAGAGAGGCACAGTCACAGAATCTCACACACTGTTTCTCACAGTCACACGTTCATTCACAGTCATACAGTCCCATAGTCATACCCAGAGAGCCACAGTCTCTCACTCACAATTTGACAGTCATCCACAGTGACACATAGCCAATGCCTGGTGCCACATGTGGTCTCCTACAGTAACACAATAACAGTTCTCTACAGTTCCAATAACACTGTCAATCACACAGACATTCACACAATCACTAGGTCATGATACAAATACCCGTCTCCCCTGCTGGACTGTGTGCCCCGTGAGTACAGGGCCAGGGTAACTCAGTCACCAGTGGGTCCCCAGCTTCATCCAGAGCAGGGATTCAAGGAATGATTATTGATGAAATAAATGTACACGGTTATGTGGTTACTCACACAGTCATAAAATCCTTTCATGATGCAAGCTGAAAGTCACAGTGTTAAGCAACCACACCCGTTAACACTCTCACAGTCTCACCCACTTCATATATCATCCACAGAGCCCACCGTCACATCCCAACAACACACATTCCCTGTCACTGAGGCACACACTCTCACAAGCTCTCAGCATCACACTGTCACCCTCACTCACACAGTCACACCCAATTATATGGTCATACAGACACACAACTCTTCATCACAGTCCCACTCACACTCACAAGTGACATACATTCATACATGTGTCACACACAGGATCCCACTACCCCAGTCACACACATGTCACACAGCCACACATGTGTCACAGTCACACGTCTCTCATGCAATCCCACCACCCCACAGTCACATACAATCATACTAGTGTCACACTGCAATCCCGCCATCCCACAGTCACACAGAATCACGGGGTCACACACCATCATCCCACAATCACACACTAATCTACAGCCTCATGTGGTCTCATGGTCACAGTCACCACTGAATCACACACATTCTACAATCTCTCTTTCCAATCTCTTCCTTTGCCCCAAATATGGGGGACATCTGCACACTGAAGGGAGAGCTTAGAATCCAGTCCCAGCTCTCAGCACCTTCATTGCCCTTTAACACAAACCATGGGTTCATGCACATTAATCATACTGTTAACATTCATCATGAACACACACTCCCCTGGGACCTATAAGATAGGTGGGACAGAGGCAAGCCTGCCCATATTGCAGGGGAGAAACTGAGGCCCTAAGACACAGAGGTCCAAGGAGGGGCAAGGAGTAAGGAGTGGCATGAGGTCCCACACAAGAGGCTGGAAGGACACAGACAAGTCTGGGGAGGGGCCCAAGGTCCTTGCTTCCTGGCCTCTGGCAGGCCTCCCTGCTCTCTGCTCCACATTCCTGGCGCCCTCTGGGCCTGGGAAAGGCTCAGTTCGTGGAGTGGAGACGGAAAGGGGTCTGAGATTGCTCGACACCTCGGCACCTCAGGGAGAGAATGGGGCTGGGAAGGAGTTTCTCCTTGGCCCCAAGAGGACCTAGGGGGTCACTTCACTGAGGAGGAAGGGAGGGGTGGGAGGCTGGGGAGAGGACAGGGAGAGTCTGAGAGGAATTGAGGTGGAGTGAGAGACAGGAAAAGAAACCAAGGACCAAGAAAGGTGGAGAAGGGGAGGCAGGCAGAGAAAGACAGGAAAAGAAAGAGACAGAAGCATAGACAGAAATACATGGAGGGCTGTCAGGTTAACTCAGCTGGTTACAGCATGGTGTTACAACACCAAGGTCAAGGGTTCGGATCACCGTACTGGCCAGCCCCCTCACCCCCAAAATAAATGAAAAATATTAAATTTTTTTTTAAAAAAGAGACAGAGAAATACATAGAGAGACAGAGAGATAATAAAGAGAGGAGGGAGAGAGAGAAAGCTAAGGGAGAGAAAGCTAAGTGAGAGAAAGCAGGGACCAAGAGAGGGAGAGAAACAGAGATGGTAGATACAACTGAGAGACGGAGAGAATGAGAGATGGTGACAGGGCAGGGGAATGCGCATGAAGATGAGCCTGGTGGTCTTGGGCTCAGTGCTCCTCACCCCTCCCTCATCATTCCCTCTAGTAAAACACAGGCTGCGGGCATGGAGAATGGATGGTGGGGTAGGTGGGTAGACCAGGTAGATGCCTGGGTCCCTGGCTGGCCCCCTGCCCACCCCTCTGGGGTCCTTTGCAGTCTGCCAGGGTCTGAGGAGGGGGCAGCAGGGCCACAGGGGTGCCCACACAGGCTCTCTCCAGCTCCCATGCGCAGGGCATATGGAAACCAGGCAGGGAAGCAGCTATGCGCCCTCCTGGCTACCCAGCCTCTCCCAGGCAGCCACATGACATGTGCTACCCCCACCTCAGGGGACCCAGAAAGAGAGGAGCCTCATTCCCCGTGGCTTTTAACACTCTCCCCATTGGATCTCCATTTTCCTGCTCAATTCCTGTCTCTAACTTTAGCCTGCCACCTCTCCGCACCTCTCCATCCATCTCTCTTCCTCCCTTGCCTCTCCATGTCTTTCTCCCTCTCTGTCTCTGTCTCTCTCCTTTTCTCTCCTCCTTCCCTTCTTTTCTCTGTTGCCTGCCTCTCTCCATGCTATCTTCTCTCTTTCTTTGGTCCAAATCTCCTTTCTCTAGCCCTCCTCTCAGCCTGTCTCTGTCTCTCTCTCTCCTGTCTGCTGGGCTGTCTTTTCTCATTTCTCCTTGTTTCATTCTGCCTTTCTGCTTATTTCTATTTGTCCCTCTCTTCCTCTGGGTCATTTCTTTTTGCCTGTCTCTATGCTTTCTCTTTTGTCTTCCCCTCTTGTCCCATCTTCTCTCTGGTTGTCTGTTTGTCTCTCTCCATTGCCCCTGGTCCCAGGTCTCCTAGCTCTTCCCCCCTGCCCCCAACTTCAATATGCAATGGTAGGAGGAAGCTGGAAGGCCTGTGTCTCCCCCCATGGGGCTGCCTGGCCAAGCAGAGCCTTCAGGGAGCAGGAGGGGCCTGGAGAGCAGCAGATGGTTTAGGAGAAATGAGGCAGAGAGAGATGGGGAGAAGGGGCGCTCCATGGGGCCTGAGGCCAGAAATGGGAGGCCAAGAGGCCCCCTGAGATTCAGTACTGCAGAGAGATGAGGCCTGAAAGACAGAGACTCAGAGAGAGACACACACTCATAAAGACAGAGAGATACAGAGAGGGAGAGAGATCAGAACAGAGAGGAGACAGAGAGAGACACGCCCACAAACCAGAGGATCCAGAAAGAGGCAAAGAGACAGAGGCTCAGAGAGAGAAGACCTGGGAGATGGAGATTGAGAGAATGTGACACAGGGGACATGGGTTCCAGAGAAACAGAAACCCGATGAGAGACACTGGTTCAGGCACACACACGCAGGCATACAGACAAGACTCAGAGAGCTAGGAACCCTGGGACAGGAAGAGACAGAGATCCAGAGACAGTGGCCTGAAGAAACAAACACAAAAATATGGGGATCCAAAGAGACATGAAGCCCAGAGAAGAAAGAGACATGAAAAGACAGAAACACAGAGATGGGGACCCAGAGAGAGAGAGTGAGGGACAGAAAAAGAGACCGAGAGACAAGACCTAAGAAACAAAGAGCCCAGGGATGAGTACTCAGAGAGAGATAAAGGCAGAGACAGAGACTTGGAGCCTAGAGAGATGGGGGTGGGGGGTAAACACTCTCAAAGCCACAATCAAACAGAGATGAGGCAGAGACACACAGCTCCCCTCCATTTTCTCCAAGCCGAGAGGGGGGTATGTCTCCATAGCAACCTCCCCAGATCCTGAGGGCAAATATTGTCCTGGCCAAAAGCAGCGGGGCTATGTTGACATAATCTCATGCTGGGTGGGGTGGAGGCTCCAAGGGCCCAGAGGCCAGGATGGGGGTGGGAGAGAGCAGAGGGGCTCTCAGCTGGGGACCTACAGACAGCTCCAGCCTCCCCCTATGTCCAAATCCGGTAGTAAACATCCTGGCCCTGGGAGGAGCTGCTGAGACATCTGAATCTGCAGGGGTCCCTGGCTACCCCCTAGTGGTGGTGGATGAGCCAGAAGCCCCTTTCCAAGCATGTCAAGGAGAGCAGGATAGCCTGGGCATTTTCCTCCAGGTTTCTTTTTTTTTTGAAAAAGATGACCAGTAAGGGGATCTTTTTTTTATTTTTATTTTTTAAAGATGACCAGTAAGGGGATCTTAACCCTTGACTTGGTGTTGTCAGCACCACGCTCTCCCAAGTGAGCCACAGGCAGGCCCTCCACCAGGCTTCTTGAATCTGGTCCTATCCACCACCACTTGCGATAGTGCCGCCAGGCAGCCAGCATGGTCATGCTAAAGCGCAAACCGTATTCTGTCCTTTCCCTGTTCAGAACCTGCCATGGGTCCCCAGTGCCCTTGGGATAAAGCTCAGGCTCCTCTCCATGGCCTTCAAGGCCTTTGCTAAGCTCTTCCAGCGTTTTCTCCATGACTCCCTAACTCTTTAAACCCTTCCCAGCCCCCCAGCTTTTGTTCTAGAAATTTTCTCTGCCTAAAAGGTCTTCCCCTAATTTTTGTCAAGTCTTCCAAGCCCATCTCAAAGTTAGCTTATTCATTCACTCAACTAATAGTTCTTTCCTCTATTGGACTGTGAGCCCTGTGAGGGCAGGGCTGGGGTTGTCCCAGTCACTGCTGTGTCCCTGACATCACCCAATGCTGGTTCAGCAGAGAGCAGGCTTCAGTTCATTTTACTGGGTACTTGCTATGTCCCAGGCTCTAACCTTGGCAATGCTGGGGACCCTGGTGACTTGGACAACTTTTGCCTTGGCTTCATGGAGCTCTCAGTTCAAGCATAGACCCAAATAGGGAAGACTGACTGACAGAAGGAGAGGTAAAAAGAAAAACACAAAGAGTCAGAAAGACAGAGAAAAAAAGAGGCTGAGAAAAAAGGAGAGTCAGAGATAAGTAGCAATAATAATAATGGTAATAACACTGGGCATCATGCACGCATTAATTTCACTTACTCCTCATACTAGACCCGTAGCAGAGTTTTTTTGTTCAGTTTTTTTTTTTGGCAGCTTGCAGGGATCTGAACCCATGACCTTGGTGTTATAAAGCTGCTCCCCCCACCAAAAACAAAACAAAACAAAACAAAAGCTGTGCTCTAACCAACTGAGCTAAGCGGCCAGCCCTCTAGCAGAGGTATTATCCCCTTTTTCTAGATAAAGAAACTGAAACTCGAAGAAGGAAAGTAATTTGCTCAAGCTGACATAGCTCATAAGTAATGAAACAAGGACCCAGGACGTCCAACTTAAAACCCAATTTCCAGACAGAGATATAAAAGAGACAGAGACAGAGAAGAGAGAGAAAAGTGGCATGAGAAGGAAACCTAGAGGCAGAGAGAAAAGACAAGGAATGACTGTACGCTGCGCCTACTCCCATCCCCCTCCTCTAGCAGAGCTGCCTCCTCCCCACTCCTGTCTGGGCCCTTGACATTTCTCCCTGAGAAGGCACTTGTAATAAGACTAGCTCCATTAGCTGTGCCCAGAAGACACGGTGCTGAACACTTTACAAGCACGAGCTCATTGAACCTGCTTTTCTTCCCACAGAGGTGGGTGCTAGGATTCTCATTTTCCAGAGGAGGAAAAGCCAAGCCTTTTGGGCCAAGGTCACTTTGCTCACATGGATCCTGACAGTATCTGGTCCCTGTACTGAGGCTAGGAGCCTATCAAGGGCAAGGACTGGGTCTGACTCATCTTTGTGTGTCATCCCCCACCCCCATAACCCCCCATCCTAAATTTCTCTGCTTGTTGTTCCTTCATCCACACCCTGGCTCTACTCCCCTCCCTTGCCATATGGAGCCCAAGGATCTCAACTCCCTTGGGCCCCCACAGTCTTCTGGGGCACCCCAGTAACAGCACTAAACACATTGCATTCTGCTTGCTTCAGAGTTCTGCCTGTAGGAGTCTGACCTCCCCTCTCCTAGAATCTGATCCCATGGGGATTGAGGAATGGGAGAAGCGGGAGTTATTGTGGAGTGGGAGAAGTGGGAGTTTGGGAGGCAGGAAATATGGGTTCCTGCTTTGTTTCTCTCAGTAACACAATTACCTGTGATCATAGAATGATAATATTCCGCATCTATTTTGGTTATCACTTTTTTTTTTGGTGGCTGGCCAGTACAGGGATCTGAACCCATGACCTTGGTGCTATAAGGCTGTGCTCTAACCAGCTGAGCTAACTGGCTAGCCCTGGTCATCACTTTTGAACCCATCATTGATCTTGGTGACCCACAGAATAGGTGTTCACTGGGAAATGAAGAGGTGTTGCTATCATTTATGTGTTCCTACGGTGTGCCAGGCACTGTACTAATGTGTCATTTATATCTGTGGCCTCGTTGGGGCTCAGGGAAGACACAATGACAAACTGCAGACATTTTCCCACAGCCTTTGAGGGCCTACAAGACCTGGCGGGCACATCACCTCCTTGATCTCATTTCCTCCCACTCTCTTCTCCTTCAGTAGCTCCATCCTCACCAGCATTCTTGTTGCCCCAGGACTATGGCATACGCACACCCTCCTCAGGACCTTTGCCCTTGCTGTTTCCTCTGCCTGGAAAGCTTTCCCCCCTCACTCCATGCATAATTTTTTTTTTTTACTGGTAGGATCAATCAGGTATCTATGCATAATTATTTCCTTCCTGTCACGCACATGTCAGCTCAAATGTTGCTTCCTCAGAGAGACCTTCCCCATCTCTAAATTAGCCTCACCCCTTCATCCTTCTTCTTTTTTTTTTTTTAAAGATGACCAGTAAGGGGATCTTAACCCTTGACTTGGTGTTGTCAGCACCACGGTCTCCCAAGTGAGCTAACCGGCCATCCCTATATAGGGATCCAAACCCGTGGCCTTGGTGTTATCAGCACCACGCTCTCCCGAGTGAGCCACCGGCCGGCCCTCCCCTCATCCTTCTTGATCATATCATCCTGTCTTATCATCTTTGTACTTACCAGGATCTGAAATGATCTTACCAGTTGTATGCCTGTTTCTTCATCTGTAAAGTGATGAGGAAAAAAGAGCTTGTTTGAGGATAAATGAATGCTTGGCACATAGTAAGTGCTCAGTCAATGTTACCTATCATTTCTGTTGTATATGGTGGCTTACCTCCTCCATTAAACTGCAAGACCCACGAGAGAAAACTTTGACAGTGACTTGGTCACTCCTGAAACTCCAGCACCTAGAACAGAACTTGGCACATAGTAGGCACCCAGTAAACATTTTTGGATAAATGAAAGAGGTAGGCACAATTATGAGTCCCCACTTTCTAGATGAAGAAACTGAGGCTCAACGTCACACAACCAGACATTGGTGGAGTCAAGACTCAATCCCGGGACAATCTGCTTCCAGAGCTTCCACTGTCTGCCAGTGCGTCCAGAGGCAAATCTCTTTCAGCTCCTGGCCTCGCTTTCGCTGTCTATAAAACATGGTCTGAGTCATCGCTAGGTATTGCTCCTCAGTGGAGACTTGGAGAAGGCGGTCCAATATTCTTTAAATTAATTGTCAGGTTTTTTGACTTCCCCTCCTCCCCCCAACTTCAGAGCCGGCTCTGACTGACACTGCCAGCTGGTCCAGGCCTCACAACTAGGTCTATGTCAAAACCCGGACTGGATATTGCGGTTGTGGAAGACTAGGGCTCTAGGAGCAGAGCTAAGGGTCTGGGGCTGCAGATGAGAAAGTGGAAGGGAAGGTTTGGAAGGGACTACCAGACTCCGGGAGAGGGGTCTAAATTCCGAAGGCGGAACTAATCCTACTAGAAGTCCGGTCAAGAGTTCTGGGCGAAGTTTACTAAACCCTCGGACATTCAGGGGCGATGCTAATGGCTCTAGGGGCGGGAATAGAACTTCTGGGGGTGGAGCTAACAGCCCTGGGGGTGGGTCTAGATCTCATAAACAAGAGCTCTAAGGCGTGGGCTAGAATAGGTGTTCTGGGGTGGAGCTAGTGGATACCTGGGCCGGTTTGAGGATCTTAGGTCGGACCTGGTCTTGCGAGGGGGCTTTTGGGAAATCCAACAAAAGATTAGGGAGAAGGTTTGGGGGATAGGAGAGCCGGAGGCTACACTTCAGGCTTAAAAAGCAGAGAAGGCCCTGCCCCTTCCAATCCCTCTGCATCCCTATTGGCGGAGGGGCCTGCGCGACAGGCTTTCATTGGTTTTGAACAGGCGAGAAGGGGGTCTAGAGAAAATATGCGCCGGTTGTGGGCGGGACCAGACAGTACCTAGGAGAATCCCGGAGCAGCCAATCCTAGACCAAGGATTTTGTTGGGGGGCCTGGCAGGGGGGTGTCCCGACCCCCTTTTCTGGGCATCCTGGGGGATGACCCTGATGCCAGGCCCAGCGCCGGCCGCCTGATGCCGAGTGGGCCGAGCTGGGGATGCTGGAACGAAGGGCGTTGCTATGGCAACGGGAGGCAGGGCCTGGTGGGGGGGGACCGGGCACGGGCTGGGGCCGGGGGAGCTAGCGGTGGCTGTGGCGGGGCGATGGCGGAGCGCGGCCCGGCCTTCTGCGGCCTCTACGACACGTCCTCGCTGCTGCAATACTGCAACGGTGAGACCCCTTCTCAATTCCGACCCTAGCGCCGCCCAGGGCTGGACCCTCTCCTCCTGCCCCAACCTCTTCCTTCCAGGTCCCCATCGACCTCCCTTGCTGAAGACCCCCCCATCTCCCCCTCAGCAGGACCCTGACCCCAGAGTAAGGTCCGCATCCCCAAAGCCCTGATTCTGGCTTTCATCCTCTTGGACCCTTCCCTGCTCCCCAGGTGGTGGCTAGTGAGACAGAAGGGGAGTAGAACCCTCAGGAACCTGGGATTGGAAGAGGGTAGGCCTGGTGGTTGACAGGGCCTGGAACTCTCCCCTCCCTCTCCCCTCTCAAGCCTCTGGAACCCTCCCCTTTCTCCTTGGAAGATGGACAGACAGATTAGAGGGGTGTGGGGGTGGGATTGGATGCTGAGTTGAGGGCAGGGTGTGGGACCAGGTAGGACAGCCAGAGGACTTTGCCTCCTCTATACCCCCCTCCCACCCATTAAAACCCATCCCTTCTCCCTAGACAAATGGGTATGATACCAGAAGGGCCCTTGTGGGTGTCAAGCTCAGAGGAGGGGAGTTGGGGACAGAGAGGAGAGGAGATGGGAAGAGAAATGGGAAGTGGGAGGTGGTCTCTGGTCAAAGGGGCTGAGGGTAGGGGAATGATCAGGAAGGAGCAGAGGGCTTGAGTCATGGGGGATGGGATGGGCAAGGCCAAGGCCTCAGAAGGCAGCTGGCTTCTCTGGGTGGGGACTGAAGGATAAAGATGAAAGAACCTCCATTTCACTCAGGAGGCCCTGAGAAGTGACCATCTTCCAGTTTGGGGGCTCAGTCCCCTGAGCACACGCCCTAGTGCCAAGGACTACTGGAGTTGGCAGAGAACCCAGAGTGCTCATTTTGTCCTCTTCTGCCCCTCTAAGAGACAAGCTGGCAGGGTGCCTAAGCCTGGTTGGAGTTCTGCCCCTGAAACACTGTGTGTCCATGTGCAAGTTACCTCATTTCTCTGGGCTTCAGTCTCCTTCCTCCTCCTCTCCTCCTCAAATGGTTATAATACAACTACTGTAGTTGACAGGAGCATTAAGAACCATAAAAATAGGTAATTTTATTCTGGATTTATTGAGCACATACTATGAGCCAGGAAACATGATAAGTGTTTTTCTTGAGTGGCGCCTGGCACATGTAAGGTCACAATAACATACCCCTTTATTATTAATGGTAGTAAAGTAAGGAGAGCCTCAGCGCAACGAGGTGATTGGGTCCCCCTGCCTCCCACCTATTGGCTGTGTGACCTTTGGAGTGTCTCTGCACACTCCCTCCAACCTCCGTTCTTAGTTTCCTGGTTCGCAAAACGTGATGCCAACAGGACCCCGCGATTCCGCTTGTTATAAGTTCCAAATCTTGACAGCTTTCTCCTCTGACCTCGGGAGGCCCCCACCTTCCTCTGCAGGTCTAGCCACGGACTTGGGAGGCGCTGGGTGGGGGGCAGGGCGGGCGAGGCTCAGCAGGCGATTGGGCCACGGTGGGGAGGGAGGGGAAAGACCGGCGGCTGCACTGCGGAGCCCAGCGGGCAGGCGGGGAACGGGCAGGCTGGGAAATGTATGAACGCGGGATGGCAGGGGCGACCTCCATACCCCGTCCCTGTTTATGCTATCACCTTTACTTCCACCAGGCTGGGAGCCAGGGTCTTCTCGGTTGTGGTCAGCAATGAGTCTAGGTATGAGTGTTGGGGGTGGGGAAGAAAGAAAGGGGGACCACCTCGGTTCTCCGCCCTCTCACTTCGGGGAAAATGGGCTGGAGGGGTGGGGTACGATGGGGGAGTCATTTTGGCTCCAGTCACGGACTGCAGAGGAGGAGGAGGGCCGAATCTGGGGCGTGGGGTACAGAGGCGAAATAAAGAAGAGGAACAGAGGAGAGGAACTCTGGCTGGGGAACAGAGTTTGGGTGTCAACCCCTCCCGCATCTCCCTTCCTTGGGTCTCCTGGGTCTGCGACGCGCTGCCTGCAACCCCCAAGTCAGCCGCCAGGGGCCGCAGAGGCTCTGTCTTTGCAGTTGGCTCTAGGGTCGAACCCCTTGGTGAAGAGAGGAGGGGAAGAGCAGGAACCAGACGCGACCTTTTGCTTGGAAAGTCTTAGGGAACGTTAGTATCCCTGATGGAATATTCGTCAGAGAATGTTGGGGATCAATCCTAGGACATTGATGTCACTAGGAGTAGGTTGGTATCATCCCGAAAGTGTTGGTATTGCTCATAGATATTTAGCATCTTAGTCATAGAATCTTAAAACTAGAGTGAGAGGCTCCTGGATTCGTAGAATCTTAGAATGTAAGAGGGGAAGGGACTTCCCCAAGGTCACACGGCCAGGGCGCTGTGGCAGAGAGAGGAGTGTGGGGAAGGGATGGAGAGCTGTGGGGATTTCCTTCCCCCTTCGTGCCCCTCTTGGCCCATCTTCAAGCGTCCCAGCCCCACGTTACGGGACAGGAAAGGGGTGTGGCTGGCCCCGCTTAGACCCGGGAAGGCGGGAGGGACGCCTCGGGCATTGGAGCTCCTGGGTGGCCCCCGCAGCCGACGCTCCCCCGCCTTCCAGATGACAATTTGTCTGGCACGAGCGGCATGGAGGTGGACGACCGCGTGTCGGCGCTGGAGCAGCGGCTGCAGCTGCAGGAAGACGAGCTGGCGGTCCTAAAGGCGGCGCTGGCTGACGCGCTGCGCCGCTTGCGGGCGTGCGAAGAGCAGGGCGCGGCGCTGCGCGCGCGGGGCACCCCCAAGGGCCGGGCGCCCCCAAGGCTAGGCACCACTGCCTCGGGTATCCTCTTGAGACTGGAGGGGTGAGATGGGGAGGGCCAGGGGCACGGACCTAACACTCACCCTCTTCTGTCCTCTAACCCCCTCTCTCCAGTGTGTCAGCTCTTGAAAGGCCTTCCCACCAGGACGCCCCTCAATGGCTCGGGCCCCCCGCGGCGTGGGGGGGGCTATGCAACATCCCCATCCTCCCCCAAGAAGGAGGCGACCTCTGGGCGCAGGTAAGACGGCAGCCCGGATGACCAGCCTCTTCCAAGACCTTGTGGGAGAAGAAGGCTGTTTGCACGGAGAGGGAGGGACTCAAGTACCCGAGCTCCAGCAACGGAGGGTGCAGGGACGTTGTCGCCCGCCCTCAGCACTCACCTGCTAATCTAGAGCTCTGTCCCCAGCTGCGTGCTCTCTTTTCGCAGTGGCCGCCGCTACTTGTCGCCAGAGCGTCTCGCCTCGGTGCGCCGCGAGGACCCCCGCAGCCGAACCACATCCTCCAGCAGCAACTGTAGCGCCAAAAAGGAAGGGTAAGTATCGGGGAGGGGTAACGTCACAGAGAGTGGGGGCAGGACCCCAGATAGGCAGGAGAATGAATGGGGAATTTAGAATCATGCTCCAGGCCACGAGGTCATAACCTAGAGAGGGGCCAGCTAGTTCAGAATGCGAGGACAGTGCCGGAGGACGGGAGGGACGAATCTTGAGTTGGTACAGTCAAGGGAGAAGGTCTGAAAGGGCCAGGCCCATATTGAGGGGCGTAGCCAGATCCTTGAGCTAGACTGGAACACCGATCTCCCGGGTGAGCCAGAGAGGAAGTCTAGGTGGAGCCAGTCTTATGGGTGGCTATGAAGGTAGTATAGAGTCCCCATTGAGTTCCACGAGTGCAATCAGGGCAGAAGCCTCAGTTTCTGCAGAGAATGGGGGAATTGGAGGTGGGGATGTGGTTGGAATTTGAGGATGTGGCCAGAGTGTTAGCCTGGAGGGAACCAGAACCTGGGGTGAGGGTCACAGGAGCTGAGGCAAGTGGGGGCGTGTCAGATTCCAGAAGCACTGACAGATCTGAATCAGTGGCCAAGCAGAAGTGGACGGCAGGGCACGTAGGTGGATGTAGTCAAATATCAGGAGGCGGGGCTAACTTGGAGTCCTTGAAAGGACTCAACACAGGAACCGAGCCACGTGAAGGTGGACATGGTCTGAATGGGTGGCGGGGCCAGAGTCGGCGGAGGTGGGGGGAGCGGTCAATTATCAAGAGAGGGAGTCAACTCAGGGGCAGGGTTAGAAGGAGGAGGTGGGTGTGATCAGAGTGTTGGGCGTGGTCGACTCCCCGGAGGCGGGGCCATTCTGAAGGTGTGTGGGAAGTCAAAACTTAAGGCTGGAGTCACGACTCCGTGGCGTGGTCAGGGTTTGGAGGCCGGGCTAAGGCAGGACCAGGGTTCAAAACCACGGTTTTCAATTCCTCTCAAATGCTAGCAAACACGTATATAGTGTTATGTGTCAGGCAATACTCCAAGGCACTTTACATGAATTAACAGATGTCATCCTCGCAACCATCCGGGAGGTGTAGGTATTCTTATCCCCATTCTTAAAATGAGAAAACCAAGGCAGAGGTTGGGCAATTTGTCTACACTGCTAGGAAGCGGCAGAACTGGGGTTTGAACTCATGCAGGCGCCCTCCCGAGTCCATATTCTCAACCACTCTACCCAGCCCCACAAAAGAGCCTGATATCAGGACTCCACAGCCCAGGATGTGGGACCCGGTGGGACCTGCCGGCTCCAGGGGTCAGTCGCAGAGGGCGGGGCAGGGCGCGGCGGCGCGGGCACCTCCCAGGGCCGGAAGCGGCGGAGCCGGTCCCGGCTCCACCCCCGGCCCCGAAGCTCCGCCGGCCGCCGCCATGAGTAGCTTTGGAGCCGGGTGAGACCCTCTCGCAGACCCCCTCCTCTCCGCGCTCCCGGGGCCTGGATCTCAGGTCTTCCCCATCCCCTGGGACCCAGGCCGGCGAGCCTCACCCCTTTCCGCCGGCTGAGGGAATGTGGGGACACGCCCCTTCCTTTAAACTTTCACCGCCGCTTCTCCCGCTGCTTGAAGTTGGGGCGCTGAGGGACTGGGGGTGGGGAGCGTTGGGGAGCACCGTGTTGATTAGGAGGGAGGGATCCCCGCTGACTCCCCTCTTCCAGGATCGCGTCTCTGCTACTTCGTGCTGTGTGATCTTTGGCGATCACTGCCTCTCTGGGCCTGTGTCTTAGGCTCTGCAAGATCAACCGAGCAAAGCACACGGCCTGCAGAGAGGCAGCGCTCCGCCCCTTACTCGGCCCCCGTTATTCATCAGAGACCTCTGGGGAGCGGAAGGGCAGGGGAGTGGTTTCTCTCCTTTTCTGGCCTGCTTGCTAAGGCACTTTTTTTTTTTTTTTTTTTTTTGCTGTGTCCTTTCCTGACAGCAAAACCAAAGAAGTTATCTTCAGCCTGGGTGAGTGGGGAGAGGGAGAGGGGCTTGGTTAGAGGCTTGCTAGGGTGACAGGCCAGAACTGGAGACCTGGCTACTGGGCCTTTGTCTCTCTGGCCTCAGTTTCCCCACCTGTTAACAACAACAACAAAAAAACGCCCAAAAAGTTGAAGCCTGAAGAAAAGGAGAGGGAATAGGGATGGGAGATGGTGTCAGCGCCTGACCTCTGGGGGTATCCTGGCAGAGGAGGGCTTCGTGAAAATGTTCCTGAGGGGCCGCCCTGTGCCCATGCTGATCCCAGACGAGCTGGTGACCACCTACAGCCTGGACATGCGCTCGGAGCTGCCTTCCTGCCGGCTCAAGCTGGACTGGGTGTATCCTTTGCTTTAATCCCTCTCTTGGCGCTCCTGCCCCCTCAGGAGGAGGCAGAAGCCCTTCTGACTTCAGCAGGAGGGAGGGACTTGGTACTGAAAGTGGGACTTCCCAGGCCTCTGTGGCTGAGGGGTCAGGAAGACCATGGCTCAGGAGAGAGTGGAAGAAAGCAGGTTAGCTGAAATGAACTTCTATGATTCATTAATGCAGCAAATGTTTGCTGAGTACCTTCCATATGTCAGGTTCTCTCCTGCATGTGAACTGTGTTCATGGAGCTCACCTTCTAAAGGAAGGAGACAGATGAGAATACAGAAGCCTGTGATTAAACAATCAAGATAATTTCAGTTAGGAATAAATGCTTGGTGTACTGTAACCTAAGGTCATGTTAGGGGAGTAACTGGGTTTCTTTAAGGAGGGGATGCTTGAGCTGAGAACTGAATATATAGGAGCCAGCATAGAAAGAACTAGAAGGAGAGTGTTCCAGACACAGGGCACAGCAGGTACAAGGGCTCTGTGGCCAGAATGAGCTTGATGTATCTGAGAAATAGAAGAAGCTGGGAATGGTTAGGAGCCTTGTTGGATTTGGAGCCTGGCAGAAATGGGTTCAAACCCCAGCCCTGCTTTTGGCTGGCCATGTGACCCTGGATCAGTCACCTTACCTCTCTGTGCCTCAGTTGCCTCCTTCGAAAAATAGGTTTCATGATCTCAGATTCTTAGGACTGTGGAATAATGTGCAAAGGTGCTGAGCTCATAGTATGCGCCCCATACACAGGGATTGAAAAAATAATAACTAATTCCAATTTAAAAAATAACAACTAACCTTTGTTGATCATTTTCTATATGGCAGGCACTATTCTAAGTTCTTTCTTGTATAAATATGTTGAATAATATGATCCTTCTCTTTGGTAGCACTGAGAATGTATTTTTACACCAGTGGCCTCTAAGAGCTCTCTGAGGCCTGCATGTTGGGAATTATTATCCCCACTTTCCAGATGAGGAAACTGAGGCCAGAAGAGAGGGCTAAGCCCTGTCCTAGGGAGTCAGAGCAGATCTGAGGCAAGGACCCTGACTCTGGGACCCAAACTTTTCCAAAACGCCCATTGGGCTTGAAGTTTGCACCCCAGGAACTGCTCTCTGGGCATTGGTTTCTCCTCAGGAGGAGTCAGGGAGGTTGGTGAAATGGCTTTTCCTTCTGGGAGCCCAGAGCCTTCTCAGCAACTGGGAATATTCATGGGAATCTGTGCCAACTGTCCTGCTAGGTGGGACTTGATAAGCATTTGATGAGAGGTGGCTGAGATTGCAAAAGTTAGTGTGGACCTCAGACTGCCCATCTCTACAGTGACTGCAGAGTGGATCAGTTTCTGTGAAGTCAGGATATGCATATTGGCATCACTCAAATATTTTCTGAACATCTGGTGCAGAGGGCTAGGGACTCAGCAGTGACCATGACAGTGTCTGCCTGTCCTCCTGGAGTTCACAGTTTAATGGGGGAACAGCCTTATTGACAGTGATGACCCAGAGTGTGCAAGGCCAGGATGGGGGAACCCACAGGATGTGGGCCAGCTGACCCAGCCTGGGGTCAAGGAGGGCTTCCTGAGTAGGAGAAATAGAAGTGAACAAAATAGCTCAGTCTTGGCCACCATGGTGCTCATAGGTCTCATTAGGGAATATGGGCAGTTAACAAATAAGCCAGATAATTACTAAGGAAGATAAGTCCATTGGAGGAAATGAGTCCAAGAACTGCTCTGAGGAGGTGGCAGCTGAGAAGGTGGTGGGAGGAGTGTAGTAGGAAAAGGGAAAGGTTGATGGCAAGGCCTGGGGTGGTGGTAATGATCTTGGCGTTTTGAAGAACTCCAAGAGCAAGGGAGGACAGTCGCCCTGCTAAGGCCAGGGAGGAGCCCATCAGGCCAGTAGGAAGGAGCTTAGAATTTCTCCCAGAGCACTGGGGAACCACAGGAAGTTCTGAACAGGGAAGGGACAGCCCTTCCTTCACCAGATATTAAACTCAGTGTTTACTGTGTACCAGGCCCTGTCTGGGGACAAACGATACAGCAGTGAACAAACACAAAAATCCCTGCCCTCCTAGAGCGGTCACTCTAGTCAGGGAGACAGGTAATAAGTTAAATAGATAACATATGGGATGCTGATAAGTGCATTCGAGAAATACAGCAGGGAAAGAGTGGGTGGGTTTGCAATTTCGTTTTATTTATTTATTTTTGGTGGCTGGCCAGTACCAGGATATGAACCCTCGACCTTGGTGTTATAAGACCATGCTCTAACCAACTGAGCTAACTGGCCAGCCCCCTGCAATTTTAAATAGAATGGGCAGGGACTGGAAGGAGGTGAGGGAGCTGTGGCGCAGTGGGTGAAGACTACTCAGGTGGAGCAAACAGCAAGTGCAAAGGCCCTGAGGTGAGAACAGGGAGGAAGCTAGTGTGAGTGGAGCTGAGCAGGTGGGAGGGGAGAGAGGAACCAGGGCCCAGATCCATGCAGGCCTGGGCTTTTATAAGGACTTTGGCTTTTGATCTGAGTGAGATGGGAGCCACAGAAGAGATGTGAGCTGAATTGAATGTTAACAGGTTTTAACAGGATCCCTGTGGCCTCTATGGCACAGATAGGGAGTGTTAGTTTCCTGTGCCTGCTGTAATAATTACCACACACTTGGTGGCTTAAAACAACAGAAAAACTTTCTCCAACAGTAATGGAGGCTAGAAGTCCAAAATCAAGGTGTTGGCAGGTCCGTGCTCCCTCCAGAGGCTTTGGGAAAGAATTTGTATCTTGCCTGTCTCCTAGCTACTGGTAGCTACCAGCAATCTTTGGGTTCCTTGGCTTTTAGCCACATCACTCTAATCTCTGTCTAAACGTGGCCTTCTCTCCTGCTGTATCTGTGGCTTCTCTTCTATCTCTTATAAGGACTCTTGTCATTAGATTTAGGGCCCACCCAGATCATCCAGGATGACCTCATCTTGAGACCATAATTACATCTGCAAAGACCCATTTTTCATATAAGGTCACATTCACAGGTTCCAGGAATTAGGATGTGGACATATTTTTAGGGAGACATTATTCAACCCACTACAGAGGTAGGAGTGGAAGCAGGAACACCTCATTCCAATGACCTCGTTGAGTCTGGTAGTCAGCCAGCGCCCGCACTGCAAAACAGGCTCCTTAACCAGCCACCGGGCATCTCCAGCTATGGCTACCGAGGCCGAGACTGCCGGGCCAACCTTTACCTGCTGCCCACAGGGGAGATAGTGTACTTTGTGGCCTCTGTGGCTGTGCTATACAGTGTGGAGGAGCAGAGGCAGCGACACTACCTGGGACACAATGATGACATCAAATGGTGAGGCATGGGAAGAAGACATGATAGAGCTGAGGTGCAGGACAGGGCCAAGCCTTTGGTCCATCTGGAAAGCCACCAGCTATCCCCAGGCTGAATTCAGTGGGAAAATGTGGATTGATTGGTGAATTCACTCATTGCCTGGATTTTTCACTTCTTTTGAAAACTCTGAACTGACACTTCAGACAATTTGGTGGGGGGGGGGGGTTGAAGCAGGGTGATGGTGGCCGTTTTAAATCAGTGTATTCTCTTGGCCACTATTCATAGTATGTGCTGGAGCCCTGTGAGCATTTTAGTTAGAGACCTGAAGTCTGAGTCTTGCTTCTGAGCTCGTGTACCCAGAGTGTATCCCCTTATTGCTATTGAAGGACTAAATAAATGCTTTTTGATTAAATAACTCAATCAACCAATTTGTGGAATGAATAACCAGGCATTGTGACTGTGGTCTGTCTATCTGTCTCCTCTTGCCTCAGCCTGGCTGTCCACCCAGATATGGTCACCATCGCCACTGGACAGGTGGCAGGCACCACTAAGGATGGGAAGGTAATGGAGAGGAGGGGGCAAGCAGAAAAGAGGGGGCAGGACTGGGAGACTGGGGTGGAGCCACAGGGGCAGGCAGCTGGTCCCCCCAGGTAACAGGCCTCTCTCTTTTCAGCCGCTGCCACCCCATGTGCGCATCTGGGACTCAGTGTCACTCTCCACCTTACATGTGCTGGGCCTGGGGGTGTTTGACAGAGCTGTGTGCTGTGTAGGCTTCTCCAAATCTGTAAGTTCTGTGCCCACCTTACCCACCCCCTCACCTCCAAAAGCAGGGGCAAGTGTGGGCACCTTCCCACCTGCCCCTTGGAGATGAGGCCACACCCTCATTGTGATGTCGTAAAGGCAGGCCACGCCCCTGGCGGTATTCCAGGTCCTCCCATCTTTTTGATCTCACAGGCCTGCTCTATTAACCATGCTGCGGGAGACCCTATAACCTGATTTGCCCCAGACAAATTCCATGTTCTTCTCTTGTTGTAGATCAGCTAATTCTGTTGAATTATTTTTCGCACCCCCTTTCACTCTTGATGGGTCCTTGTCCCTTAGGCCCAGAGTCTAAAGCCAAGTTGCTCCTTGTGCAGTTTCGGAGCGGTGTTGGCAGGTCCAGGCATAGATAAGTATAGAAATTGAGAGTAAGCCTTTAGGAATTTGTAGAGCCATTTGACATTGCCACAACATCCAAGTGTGTAATTGGTAGGCTTTTTTTTTTTAAAATCATATTTTACATTTTTGTCGTATTTTATGAAAATATTGGTCTGAATTGGATTGGAGAGTAAAATACAACCAGTACTCCTTACAGATAGTTTAAGAAGCACTGGATTGGAGCCTCCCAGGCTTTCTGAGGCCTAAGGAGAGCCTGCGGGGGAAAAGCTATATTGGTGCCAAAGTGAGGGGAAGAAAAAAACCCTGCCAAATCAAAATTAACCTGCTTAACCATAGGTATAAAAACCCAACATTATACCAACCTTATTAATTGTTGAATTTTATATTCATAAAAGTCATTCCATAGGAAAATGCAGATTGGTGTCAGCAAGAATTCCCAACTATGTATGCTGGTTGCAGAGAAATCATAGCTAAGGGTAAATTAGATGAGTTTCTCAGAGATGAGTCACTTTAAAAGGCAAATTGCAAAAACCCTTTAAAGGTTTTTATGGCCCCTAGATTGGAGGGGAGGGTGTCTTTTAATGTTTTTCATATGATGTGGGCGAGGGTCTTCGAAAGTCTTAAAACAGGCCTGCGAGGTGAATGCCCTAGTGTGTTTTAGGGAGGGAGGGCGGATCCTGACCCACCTGGCCTCTCTCCCCTTCTCTCTCCTCTTCTGTAGAATGGGGGCACCCTGCTATGTGCGGTGGATGAATCCAATGATCATATGCTCTCCGTGTGGGACTGGGCCAAGGAGGCCAAAGTGGTAGACAGCAAGGTGGGGTGACCATTCTTATCCCCTCCCCCTGGGGTGCCCCTGTGGGACTCACCCAGTCTCAGTGGTTAGGAGTCTGGAATCAGGTAGACCTGTGTCTAAGTCCTGGTTTTGCCGTTGGCTCGCTATGTGACTTTGAGCAAGTTTGCCCTCCCTGAGCCTCAGTTACCTCATCTGTAAATGGGGATAATGGTAGCAACTTCCTCATAGGGCCTCGGTGAACATGTTGGGATGTGGGGTGGGTGGACCAGGCCCAACAGAAAGGTCAATATGAGGTGGCTGCTGACTCTACAGTCTTGTGAGGTCCAGGATAGACCTTGATTTTCTTCTGGTCAGTGGCCTATTTTATAGATAAGGCATGGTAGGAGGGAGATATATTTGCCCAAGGTCACATGCCTGTCCTCAGCCGGGAGCAGGAAACCTGGGTTCTGGATCAGGGCTCACTGTTAGGGAAAGGAAAAATGGTTAAAAGGCTGGGTTCTGGAGTCAGACCTCGGTGAGTTGGATTTCAGACATGGCTCTTACCTAGCCATATAGCTTAGGCAAGTGGCTTGCCCTCTCTGAGCCTCACTTCTTTATCTGCAATGCGGGGGGAGAGGTAAGGAACCTTATCTCACAGAGTGCTGTGAGGATTAAATGAGTTAATGGATGTAAAATGTTTACCGCAGTGCTTAGTGCAGAGTAGGGGCTCTCAGAGTGTCTGCTGCTATGTTGGTGATAAAGAAGCTGATAATGCTTCACTGGCTGGTCCTGCCTCCTGTACTTTAGTTTGCTGTATAGGAAAAGTACAGGCAAGTAGAGTATGCAGTGCACAACCCACACAGCCGAATAAGGCAGTCCTATGTGGGGTGGGTATGGTAGTCCTGGTGGCTTTGAGGTCCTCATTCAGAATCTCCTCCACCTCTAAAGTGCTCCAACGAGGCCGTGCTGGTGGCCACCTTCCACCCCATGGACCCCACTGTGCTTATCACCTGCGGGAAGTCCCACATCTACTTCTGGAGCCTGGAGGGGGGCAGTATGAGCAAGAGACAGGGCCTCTTTGAGGTGAGTGCCAGGGGTGCAGCTACAGGCTGGCCCTGAGAGAGGCAGGCAGAGATACCCAGGCAGATAACAAGACAGCCAGAGGGTCCCAGAGGCTGCTGCGAGGGTGCCTGCCAGGGCCTCAGATCCATGGATGATCCTCCTTAATTCTCAGTGGGATGAGAGTATAGCAGCTCCTGCAGATAGTAAATGTTCAATAAACGGGTGCTGTGCTTGGCGATATTATAGATAACCAAAGAAAGGTCCGAGCCTGACTGGCTGAGAGACAAGAACTGAGACAGAACAAACTGAGCAGGAAGCAGAGGGCCTGGGAGAGAAGATACAGGGGTACCTCTGATAGGGCTCCCCTGCCTTTGGTTAGAGTTGGGGCCTCCACCCCTAAAAGAGAGGCCCTGAGAACACCAGGCAGATGGAGATGAATGGAGATACTGAGAAGAAGATGGGGGGAGGCAGAGAAAGGGGCCTGGAGAGACAGACAGAATATTAGGAGGGAGTTAGAGAGAGGGGAGAAATGAGGGGCAGAGAGAAGGGGAGAGAAGTCAGGGAGGAGAGAGAGGAGGATGGGGTGGGAAGGAGAGACAATATGGTCAGAAACTGGGCGACCTAAGCAATCCAGGGTGGAGGCAGGTTGGAGATGGGAATGCTTTTCATGAGGCCTTACACCCAAAAGCACAGAGGGGATCCTCTGGCCCATGGTCCTGGGTGATAGGTGACCTCTGGGAGGCCACTCTGCTTCAGCAGCACTCTGAAACTTTCCTTTTCTCCCCTACCTTAGAAACACGAGAAACCGAAATATGTTCTGTGTGTGACCTTTTTGGAGGGTGGTGACGTGGTCACTGGAGACTCTGGGGGGAACCTCTATGTGTGGGGCAAAGGTCAGTGTCATCCCATCTTTTGGTCACCAACCAAGTCTTCCCAAACACCCTTGGCTGTGCCTCCTTTCCTCTAACCCTGTTTGTGTGGAATGAATGATAAAATGGATTAAATTCTTACCTGTCCAATTCCAGCAGCCCATCAAGGCTCAGTATAAATATCTCCACCTCCATGAAATCTTTATTGATTCCCTGCACACTTGTCCTCTGCAGATCCCATGTTAGGGATCAAGTCTGAATTATAAATGAATGGGTTAGTTCAGTTGCAGATGGATGGATGGATGGATGAATGAATGGGTAGATAAAGGAAAGACAGATGGGTAGATGAATGGATCGATGGATAGGTGGTTTATCCCAGACTGTGGATCAATGAATGAATGAATAAATGAGTTGATTGTCCTAGCCAATGGATGGATGAATGGATGAATAAATGTTTGTTCCAACCAGTAGATGACTCTACTAATAAATTAATGGGTTATTCCAGCCAAGGATAAAGGAGTGAGTAAAAATTTGTCTCAGTCTTTGAGTAAATGTGTGAATAAAGGAAGTAATGGGTTGTCCCAGCCAGTGGAAAGCATGAACAAATGAATGAGTATTTTGGCCTGGGTACTTTTGCTTTCATTTACACTATACTCCTTATTCAAGGCTACACTGAGTATTATTCCCATTACACAGATGAGAAACAATGTGCTCAGAGAAGGGAAGTGGCCCAGCATAAGGCCAAGCTTGGCTGAGTCAGGGCACTTGGTCTCTAAGGCCCCTGTCCTTTTCACACCAGCTGCCCCCTTGTACATGGGTGAGAGATAGGCCTGAACTAGGTGGTGTTCTGTGTCCTTGGGTAAAAGCCTTCCCCTCTCTGGGCCTCAGATTTTCTGCCTGTAAGCTGAATGGGAGACAGGGATTATCTCCCTCTAAACACCAGTTCTGCTGACCTGGGGGAGCCTGGCCCCCTGTGGGGTTACCCGAGGTCAGATGTATAGTGGAAGGGCAATTGAGTTGGGAGGGCCTGAGTTTTAGGTCCCAGTGGCGTAGTGTGCTCTGTGTGGCCTTGGGAAAGTCATGTCCCTTCTGAGACTCAGTTGTCCCATTGGTAAAGTGCATATACTGTCACGAATTCCCCACAGGGTTGTTCTGAGCTTTCCTTGAGATCAGGCAGCTAAAAATAAGCTCTGAATAATCAGTGACACTGTGTCTTTCCTGGAAGACTGTTAACTTTTCTGGGGCAGGGACTGAGTTTGATTCGTTTCCACATCCCCAGGCCCACCCCTGGGCCCATCCTGCAGGGCTTCGGCCTGTCAGGGGGATGGGTGATTGGAAAGATAGATGGACAGAATGATGTACGGACACGTCAGGTGTAAACAGAGGCTGGCTTGCTTGCAGGAAGTGATACCACATCTGAGTCTTGACAGATGGGAATTGAAGAGAGTGGTTCCTTCCTCTCCTGCTTAAGCCTTCTCCCTCGTCTCACGGCCTTCAGTCTTGCCCTCTCCAATTCAGTTTGTTTCTAGAAGCGAATGTAAATCTGACCCTGTCCCTCTACTTCCACTACTCCCTGGTTCCCTGGGGACAAGATCTAGGCTCCTAACTGAGGCCTCCAAGACCCTGTGTGGTCTGGCCACGTCTTCTTTTGCCTTGAAACTCTGGCCCTTGCTTGTTACACTTAATCACACCAGATTCCTTTTAGATCCCTAAATAGTCTATGCTTTTCTACTCTGTACCCTTTGCAACAGAACTTGTTCTTTCTGCCTGGAACATTTTCCTACCCTCTCTTGTCCCAGCTGACTCCTACTCAACCTTCAGATCCACACTCAGCCATCCTCTCCTCCAGGACGCCCTTCCTCACCCACCAGGCTGGGTACCCTCATGGGATCTCAGAGTCTCCTGGGTTTTCCCATTCCGCCCCCAACTGCCTTGGGTTGTCACTGGCTTGTAGTGAGTCTGTCTCTGCCACTGGACTGTGAGCCATGTAAGGGTATGATTTGAGGTTGTCCTGGTCATCACTGTGTCCCCACTATAGGGCTGGGTCCAGAATAAATGCTAGTCAAATAATTGTTGATTAAATGGGCTAATGGATGGATGAATGACAGGATAGGTAGATACACAGGTGAGTGGTAAATGGGTCGATGGATGGGAAAATAGATGGAAAATGGGTGGATGTTTGTTTGGAAGAATGGATTGACTGGTGAGTGGGTAGTTGGATGAAAGAGAGGGTGAATGAATGGATGAGAGGTGGATTGATGGATGGATGGAAGAAAGGGTGGATGGATGGACGGATCAGTAGATTGGTGGATGAATGGATGGGTGGGTAGATAAATAGCAGACTGGTGTCTGGATAGGTAAGTGAATAGATGACTGGGTAGATAGAGGTATGGACAGACCGATAGATAGGTGAGTGGATGAGTGGATGGGTGGGTGAGTGGATTGGCAGATGTTAGTTCAGATGGTTTAATGGATGCATGGTATTTGAGTAGATGGGTAGTGGGTGGTTGGATGGCTGGAGGGGGTAGAAAGGCAGAGAGAAGGATGGAAAGGTGGGTGAGTGGATAGATATAGGCTTGAGAGTTTGAGGTGCTCTCAGGCATCAGTGCAGCGGCAGCTTCCCCAGGCTGACATCTGCCCCTGGAACCCTACAGGTGGAAACCGCATCTCACAGGCAGTGCTGGGTGCCCATGATGGTGGTGTGTTTGGGCTCTGCGCCCTGCGGGACGGGACGCTGGTATCTGGAGGGGGCCGTGATCGGCGGGTGGTCCTCTGGGGCTCTGACTACAGCAAGCTGCAGGAGGTGGAGGTGAGGAGGGGGAGTGGGCCATATGAGGGTGGAGAGGCCCCCCATCACCCCACCAGGGCTCCTAACACGGGACCCTCCTTCCTCCAATGTGTCACCCCCACCCCCACCCCTGCTTGTGTGCTATACTCATCTGCCCTCCCAGGTCCCTGAGGACTTCGGCCCTGTGCGCACTGTGGCAGAGGGCCGGGGAGACACGCTGTATGTGGGGACCACCCGCAACTGCATCCTGCAGGGCTCGGTCCATACGGGCTTCTCACTGCTTATCCAGGTGAGTGTCTCCCTTCTGCACCCCTTCCCCTTTCCCCAACTATTTCTCTTCTCTGCACCATCCATTCCTCCCTATTTCCCCTCCCATTTGTCCTCACCTCCCTCCCTCATAACCTTACCCTGCCCTGGCCCTGACCTGGGACCCCTCCAGAACTCCCCATGATCCAGCAGCGTATGAGTAAACTGCTAGCACAGCAGAGGGTCCCCAGGCTCCAACTACACTGCCTCCTGCCCTTCTGATTGGGAGTGGTGGCTGCAGTCCATCTGTCTGTCTGGTTGGTAGGTGCTCCAGCAGGTTGTCACATGGGCAGCAAACACCCTGGCCACACACCTCCCAGGTCTCTAGCTACAAGGATCTTGTAAGGCCTTGCTGGAGTCTCCCTATATTTCTTCTTGCAGCTCAAATTTCTCAAGGCCTGCAACAGCCTTACTCCCCACCCAAATAAAAAAAACCCACCTACTGGGAGGCAGTATAGAGTGGTGGTTAGTAATATGAATTCTGGAGTGTGACTGCCTGGGTTTAAATCTCAGCCCTGCTGCTCATGAGCTGTGTGATATTGGGCAAGCGAGTAACCTTTCTGTGTCTCTGTGAAATGGGGAGAGCAGCAGAACTTATTGCATAGGGTTTTGTGAGAATTCCATGAGTCATTTCATACACAGCATTTAGAATGTAGTGGAGGGCCAGCCCATGGCTCACTCGGGAGAATGTGGTGCTGATAACACCAAGTCAAGGGTTAAGATCCCCTTACCGGTCATCTTTAAAAATAATGATAATAAAATAAATAAATAAATAAATAAATAAAATAAAGTAAAAGAATGGAGCTGGGCAGAGTAAGTGCTCACAATGTCTTGGCCAGACATACTCCTTGTTCAGTGGTTCCCTTTCCTTCACCTGCTCCCTGCATCTTCCCTCTGACAGTCTAGCTGAAATCCTTGCTGCTGCCTTTAGATTCCCTTCTGGCTCTGGTTTCCATAAGAAGATGAAGGAAAACAAAGGCTAGAGGGATTTCCTAGGTGTCCCGAGGCCAAAGGGACTGAAGAGACCCCTAATAATAATATTAATATGATTTATTATATTCTTAATATAGCATAATCATATTATTAGAATTATATTGCCATTAATCACAATATTATTATCTGATTAAGTATTGATTTATTGTTAATATTAATATTAATTCATAGTATATTAATATTTTATGTTGTTAATAATAATAATAGCCACTTCCATTTCTTGAGCACCTTCTCTGAACTAGTCTTATGTTTAAAACTTTCCATCCATGATGTGAGTGAGCGCAACAGTGCTACGAGGCATATTCATTGGTTGGCTCCATTTTACAGAAGATTAAACTGAGGCTCCAAGGAGAGGTGGCCTGCCCCAGTGACTGAGTGCCCACAGTCAGTAAGAGAGAGCTGAAGGTCCGACCCTCCAGCCTGAGGACCCTCCATGAGACCCCACAGACTCCTGGCCTCTGTCTGCTTACCCTGTCTGTCTGATTCTAGGAAGACTCCCATAGGGCCTTCCCAGATCCTTGGAGCTGGAGACCTGAGAGGTGTGTGGCCAGGGTGTTTGTAGATTGTCTGGCTCCCAATGTCAAGCTCTGAGCCACCACACCCTCCTGCTTCCCGTTGTGCAAAGAGGAAAGGAGAGGCCCAGGGGGAAGGGGCAAGATTTGCCTCAAGCTACATACTGGGGCAGGGGTTGGCGTGATCTCGATCCCCGTCAGACACACTGGGGAGAGGTCTTTCCTGGGTCATACTGGGGCAGGGTGGGTGATGGGGCTAGTCCAGCACCTCTTTCTGGTATGAGGGTTGGGTGGGGAAGTGCTAGGGTTGCAGTTTCCATCCTGCTGTCTTCCTTTTGTGCCAGGGCCATGTGGAAGAGCTGTGGGGCCTGGCCACACACCCCAGCCGGGCACAGTTTGTGACCTGTGGGCAGGATAAGCTGGTGCATCTGTGGAGTACAGAGTCCCACCAGCCCCTGTGGAGTAGGATCATTGAGGTGAGGGGAAAGGGGACTGGACACACCGTTCTACCAGAAATACCTTTCTTCATGCATCAGGCAGGGCTCAGAATATCAGACGGAAACGACACAGGTCTTTTTAAGCAGAGGACGATTGAATACGGGGTATTAGGTGCTTACAAAGTCTCTTGGAAGGGCTGGAGGAACAAGTTCTTAGCTGAAAGGAAGACCAGAACAATGCACAGAACTGACCCTCCAAGGGAGCCTGTGCCACAGTGAGGAGGGTAGGGAGATAGGAACCATTGAGTTCAAGGACGCGCTGCATAGTTGCTATCCAGGAACCAGGGGCTGTGGCTCCTGCAACTGTTGACTCTAGAGCTACACTGTCCTGTGCGATAACCGCTGGCCACATGTGGCTATTCAAACTTAAATGAATTAAAATGTAAATAGAATTAATAATTTAGTTCCTCAGTTACGCTAGCCACATTTCAAGGGCTTTATTGCCACATGTGGCTAGTGACTACCATATTGGAAAGTGCAGATATATAATATCTCCATTACTGCAGAAGGTCCTATTGGACTGTTGTGCTCCAGAGCTACTCAAATGCTGGCTAGATTTGCACTGTCTAGAAACATACTCTGTGCCATTTCCTTTTAATATGCACAAGGCTAGTGACTGCACACTGGGTACTTGCATAGCAAATCCCATTTCTTTCATGACCCAACTGGTCAGTAGGAGTGGCAGAAGCGGGCCTCTGCCTTCTGGCTTCCAGAGCCCTCAAAAGTGCAACCGATTGTCAGACCCAAATCACAGCAGCACTCTAGCTGCAAAGGATTTTGGGAAGTGTGGTTTTTTGGCTCTCCTGCCTGTACAGTATGGGCAGGCATGTGAGAAGAAAAGTGGTCAGTCCACTGCATCCCCCACACTGTCTTTTGAGGCTTTCCTTCTGGAATCCTTCTAGGGTTACCTCTGATCGTTGAACAATTTATGGCCTTTGAACCTCTGAATCATAGCTAGTGTGCTCTGGAAATTGTTAGGGGAATGTATTATAATCCTCATCCTGGCTGTCTTAATTAAGCACCTACATATGCCTGGCCTTGTGCTCAGCACAGAAGTTCTCCAGGTCACTAGGGCATCAGGTCACCCGGGGAGTTGTTAGAAACAAGATTCCTGAGCACCATCCACAGAGAGTCTGATTCAGGCAGTCTGAATGTAGGACCAGAAATCTACAGTTTTTTAACAAGCTCCCTCAGGTTATTCTGATTCAGGTGGTCTGTGGACCTTGCCCAGAGAAACAGGCTTAGCATTTTACCTGCATCATCTTTCTGACTCCTCCCCCAAACTCCACAAGGTAGTAGGGATGATGGATCCCCACTTGGAAACAGGCTCAGAAAGGCAAAATCACTTACCCAATGTCACAGTGTAGTTATAGTCACAGCTAACCTTTATTGAGTACTTACTATGGGCCATCTTACTAGCTTACCATTCTAAGGACTTTACACCTTGCTTATAACAGTCCTGGAAAGTGGTTTTTTTGGGTGGGGGGCAGAGCATCTGGCCTGTAAGGGGATCCAAACCCTTGACCTTTGGTATTATAACACTGTGCTCTAACCAACTGAACTAACCGGCCAGCCCTGGAAAGTGTGTATTGATGAGCTCTGTTGGCCACATGAGGCAACCAGGGATTGAACAGGGAAAGTCACTTGATGTCATTTGCACGGCTAGAAAGTGTAAGAGCCACTGTTTGAACCCAGGCCTGACTCCATTGTGCTGTACTGCCTGTGAACCAACCAGATGCCCCCAAAATAAAAAATGTTAATACCCTGTGCTGATGAAGATGTGGGAAAACAGGCACTTAGCCACAAGGGGTGATAAGTTGATGTACTTTTATGGAAAGCAAATTGGTATTATATATCAAAAGTCTTAAAAATATGGATACCCTTTGTCTCAACAGATCCATATCTAGGAAATTACCTAAGGAAGTCATCTTGGATGAATAAATCTGGGGAATTTTCTTATTTATTTAAGTGGAAAAAAATTTTTTTACTTTATAATATTTAATTATCAAATAGGGAATTTAGAATAGGAGTAATAAAGGATCCGGAGACAGCAGTGACAGGAGGAATATTTTCTGTTCAGGCCGACACGTTAAAGGAAGAGGAATGATTTCCAGGGTGTCTGGGTTGGTGGGTTCCTGGAGGGCAGCAGCAGGAGGGGAGAGCCCTCATGCCAGGCTGAGAGTTGGCTCTGAGGTAGGGGAATGGTTATATGGATGTGGGGTGCCAGCTTTCGGCCCTGCCTCTTCTCTCCCTTCTCAGGACCCTGCATGCTCTGCCAGCTTCCACCCCAATGGTTCTGTCCTGGCTGTGGGCACAGTGACTGGCAGGTAAAGCTGAGGAGGGCATTTGGGGAGGGCATTTGTGGAAATGGCCTTTGACCTCCCCCTTCCCTACGACCCCAAAGCCCATACAGAGGTTAATTTGTTACCATTGTTTACTATGTCCTGATCTCTCCGCATTTCCTCTGGAGTCAGCCTATCTCCCAAATCTCTTCTGGGGTCCCTCTGCTGCCCCTCTCTGCCAGATCAACTCACTCCTCCTACCCCACCATGCCTTCTCCTTAAAGATGGCTGCTGCTGGACACGGAGACCCATGACCTGGTGGCTATCCATACAGACGGCAACGAGCAGATCTCAGTGGTCAGCTTCTCCCCAGGTAAGGGGTATCCCTGGGACCCAGGAGAGGCCGGGCCGAGGACAGAGGCTCAGAGTTACTGACAGCGGGAGGAGACAGAGAGTGGGCGGCAAGACCTCTGAGCTAATGTGGAAGCGGGTGGAGCTTGGGACTGTTGAGCAGTCGGTCTGGGAGAGTGAAGAGGCTGAATCTGGGAGAGGAGGGGGCGGAGCCTGGGTGCCTCCTCATAGCCCCCTCCCCCTCCCCCAGACGGGGCGTACCTGGCCGTGGGCTCCCACGACAACTTGGTGTACGTGTACACGGTGGACCAGGGCGGCCGCAAGGTCAGCCGACTGGGCAAGTGCTTGGTGAGTGGGCAGTGGCCCCCAGCTTGCGCCGCCACCCAGCCCAGGGAATGCAGAATTAACCAATTTTCTACCTCAAGGGAGCACAGCTTCAACACTCAACTGACTTCCCTGATCACTTCAAGGAGCCTTGGTCCCACCAACACATTTACACCCTCGTTGTTCTAAGACCGCCCCTTCGTGTAGCCCCGCCCCTCACGTTCTAAGTCCGCCCCTTCGTGTAGCCCCGCCCCTCACATTCTAAGCACACCCTCTGTATAGCCCAGCCCCTTGCATTCAAAGCCCGCCTCTCCGTGTCTAGCTCTGCCCATTCTAAATGTGCTAAACTCCCATTGTGTTCTAAGTGCTTTTTGTCTAGCTCCACCCATCACAGTCTGGCCCCGCCCATGTTTTCTGGCCCCGCCCCCACACTCTAAAGGCCTGTGTATCCTTTCTTTAGTCCCTTTGTGTTCTCACCCTATCTTTCTGTATTTTGCCTTCCACCCTTCCTGATCTAATCTCGACCCCTCTGCTTGGTTCTACCCTCTCCAGCTCTAACTCTACCCCTTCCCTCCCCCACAGGGCCACTCTAGTTTTATAACTCACCTGGACTGGGCCCAGGACAGCAGCTGCTTTGTCACCAACTCTGGGGACTACGAGATTCTGTACTGTGAGTTCTCCAAGACCCTAAGATGTTCGTCCATTAGCCTTCTTTGCATATATGATGTGCATAGACTCCCTCGAGTTCTGGGAGGGGAGATAGGGACTTCAAGTCTCTCTCCTCTGGCTCTCAGTTTTCAGGGGGCTGTTCTGATTTGGAATTCAGGGACCCCTGGCTTCAGCTTTTCTCCCTTAACCAATTCCTTCCTTTCTGGTTGGATGAGAGGGATGCAGGCTTCTAAGCAGATGCCCCTGCCCAGGCTTTGGGGTGTCAGGACCCAGGATCCAGCTTCCTCAGCCAGTCCAGAGAGGTGGAATGAACCCTGGAACCTCTGCTTCCTCTGTCTTGGACTTCAGTGCCCACTGTCTGTGAAAGGGATGGGTTTAGTGAGTAGTTCTTTTGGCTCTGAACGCCTCACGTCATTTTCTGCCCCAGGGGACCCGGCCACCTGTAAGCAGATCACCAGTGCAGATGCTGTGAGGAATGTGGAATGGGCCACAGCTACTTGTGTCCTGGGGTTTGGGGTGTTTGGTAAGTTCTGCAATGAGGCAGATCTCACTAAGGGTAAGAGTTCAAGGAATATCCCTGACTGGTGGTTTTCTTGGTCTCTTATTGGTTACCCCCAGGACAGGGAACTAACTCCTCTACATGTGTGGGCAGTATTTGTTTAAGAGGAAAGGATAGGGTGAGGTGACTGCTGATGTTCCTTAGAGCTGTAATGAAATGAGAACAAATGGCTGGTGGCACCTGGCCTGGAGAGACTCACACTGCCAGAGCCCCAGCCACCCATTCATTCAGCCACTAATGCGGTCAGCACATACTCTCTAAGCACCTCTGTGCCAGCCCTGAGCTGGGCAGTGCTAGGACACAGAAGTGATGACAGCCCGGGCCCTGCTCTCATGGGGCTCATAGTCCAGTCGGGGAAACAGACTTGCGCCTAGACAGTGATGACCCAGAGTGGGCAGGGCTGGGACAGGGAAGCCCAGGAGGGTGTCTGAGCCAGTCTGGGGAGGGAGGCAGGGAGGGCTTCCTGGAGGAAGAGACATCTGAGCTAGTACCTGTAGGATGAGGAGGTACCTTCCAGGGCAATGAAGAAGAGTGCCGTCTGAAGCAAAGAGAATAGCATGCGCAAAAGCCCAGAGGTGACATAGAACTTGGCATTTGGAGAAATGGAAGAAGTCAGGGTGCTTAAGTCATTGCAGAGTTCAAGGGGAGCACTGGTGAGGGATGAGGCTGAGGCATTGGGTGAGACCAGGCCAAGCAGAACCTTGAGGGTCATATGCTTTCTCCTGAGGACACTGAGGAGCCATGGAAGGGTTTTGAGCAGTGGAGGGACAGGGTCAGATGTGCATTTTTGTAAGATAATTCTGACTCCTATCTTTGAATAGATAAAGGCCAGGTAGGAGGAAAGGCAGGGAGGCTGGGGCAGGGCCTGCTCCCCTTGGGGGTCCCTGACCCCAGCTGACGTTTACCACTCCCTCATCTCCCATCTTGCCCACAGGGATCTGGCCTGAGGGGGCTGATGGTACTGATATCAACGCTGTGGCCCGCTCACACGATGGGAAGTTACTGGTTTCAGCTGATGATTTTGGCAAAGTCCACCTGTTTAGCTACCCCTGCTTTCAGCCTCGAGTGAGTCCCTCAGGGGGGGCTGGTGAGGCAGGGGATAGCAAACAGGATTGGGGGCAAGATTCAAACAGATTTGGTCCAACCACACTCCTCTCCAGGCCCCATCTGTATGAGAAGGACAATGGGCTTGATGCCAAGGGCCTTTCTTAACCTGGAGGTTGATGAACTTCACAATCTACTGCTGAAGACATGGCTCTCTAAAGTTCTAGGATCTGCTATTCTGAGATCTTTGGTTCTTATCCTTGTTAACTCAAGAAATATTTATTGAGCACCTACTATGCCTGGGCACCGGGGATATAGCAGTGAACAAGACAGGTGAGGTCACTGCCCTCAACAGGCTGACATTCTAAGTGGCATGATGGTTCCAAGATGCTACAGGTCTAAGATCTATGATTATACTGCAGTCCTAGGACAAAAGTCATAAGCTCCAGTGCCACAAGGTCAAACAAATAGACTGAGACTAAGGGGCAGCCACTACTTACACCCCACTTTTACTGGGAAGCCGATTCAGTGCAGCCAGATCTTGCAAGCTTTTAAGAGTCCATAAGTCAGGATTTTAATGTAAACTCCCTCAATTTTTAAGTAATGTCAACAGCTATCTTTCTAAAAACACTGTGGATCATATTTAACTCATTCACCAGCAGCGAACCTGTGTCTAAGATACACCTGGACATTAATTTTACCATTCTCTGGCTCTAACAGAAGAGGAGTTTGTTTTAACATTTTACTAGGAAATTTTCACACGTAAAAGCAGAGACAGGCTGGCTGGTCAGCTCAGTTGGTGAGAGCATGGTGCTGATAACACCGAGGTCCTGGGTGTGATCCCCATACCAGCCAGGCACCAAAAAAAAGAGGGAATGGTGCAGTGATCCTTCCTGTACCTGTTACCTATGTTTAACTATTACACATTTGGCATGTTTGTTTCTGCTTTCTCCTTTTCTCTTTTCCTGTAACTTTTTTTTTTTTTTTAATTGACCGGTAACGGGATCTCAACTCTTGACTTGGTGTTGTCAGCACTACGCTCTCCGAAGTGAGCAACCGGCCATCCCTATATAGGGATCCGAACCCGTGGCCTTGCTGTTATCAGCACCACACTCTCCTGAGCGAGCCACGGGCCGGCCCTTTTTCCTGTAATTTTTTTTTTTTTTTTTTCCCCTCACCCTACCCCTTTCCTGTAATTTTTAAAAACAAACACCATATTGGCCTTTTAGCTCCTCAAATTAAGTGTTCCTCTTTTATTTTTACTTTTTTATTTTTTTAAAAAGATGACCGGTAAGGGGATCTTAACCCTTGACTTGGTGTTGTCAGCACCACGCTCAGCCAGTGAGCTAACCGGCCATCCCTATATGGGATCCGAACTTGTGGCCTTGGTGTTATCAGCACCACACTCTCCCGAGTGAGCCACGGGCTGGCCCCATTCCTCTTTTAAAGATATGTAATTTTTACATATCCACAAATCTATGATTACATCTACTCATTAACACTAATTCCTTAATATGATCTAATACCCAGTCTATATTTACATTTTCCTGATTGTCCCCCAAATAGCCTTCTACAGTTGTTTTGAATCAGGATCCAAACATTGCATATGCTTATGTCTCAAATCTCTTCGTGTAGAACAGCCTCCCTGACAGGCACACTCATTTTTTTCTTTTATGCCCTTACCTTGTTGAAAAAACCTGTTCAGTTGCCCTGTTGGTTCTTAAAGGAGGGGTTTATTAAGCAGAGAATAAAGGATCAGGACAAGAAGACTGTGAGGTGGCAGCAACCCCTCTGACCTTTTTTAACTTATTTCTTTCCCTATAACAGGCCCTCGGCCACAAATATGGTGGACACAGCAGCCACGTGACAAACGTGGCCTTCTTGTGGGATGACAGCATCGTCCTGACCACGGGGGGCAAAGACACCAGCGTGCTGCAGTGGCGGGTGGTCTGAAGCAGGGTTCCCAGGGACACGGGGCCGGGATAGAGTCAGGTGAAAGGGCTGGAATTCTATTTTCGGGAGATGTCTATTGCCGAGTAGAGTAATATATACCCAGATTATGTCTATAGCAGAGGGGGTTATTAGGGTGGGAGGGTGGACTGACAGAATCTCTATTTATCGGGGTAGGAAAAGGGGTCACATTGCTTTGGGGGAGCCATTGGTGTTTGGTTTGGGGTGTTTTTTTAAGTTTATTCTTTTATATCATCCAGAAATAAAAACGTGCACTGAGGTGTGGTGTCAGGGTCTGTGTATTTTTTTGGTGTGTGCATAGACTGTAGTGTTTCTGTGTGTGTGTGTGTGTGTGTGTGTGTGTGTGTTACAGTGTTTTTAATAAGGGACTGTTATTAGGTCTTTATTGGATGCAAGTGACAGAAATCATCTTGCTCTAACTTGGGCCAGAAGACAACATGGTTGGCCTACATAGCCAAACAAGAAAGTGCAGGCGTTCCTCTGGGTTTAAAAGCCATCCAGTCAGCATTTCTCTCTTGAAACAGCATTCTCTACAGAATGAAAACTTGGCACTCAGCAGCTTCAAAGCCCATATCAACCAGCAGCCTTGCCTTGGGCCCCAAAGTTCAAAAATACCAGGGGAGAGCTGTGATTGGCCAATCTGTAGATCAATCAACTTGACCTGCAGATTCATCTACTGTGATTGGCTCCACTTGAATAAAGAACCAGCCCTGAGCCAATGATTATGGCCAGGGAGGTGGGATTGTGGAAGCCTCCATCTGACATAGGATTGGAGTGGGAGAAGGGAATTTTTTCAGAGAAGTGGGCTGATGACACAATAGATGTCTGGGAGATGGGGTTTCTGGTTTGCAAAAAACAGAAATCCAACTCCATCAGGTATAAACGAGAAAAGTCGTCTAACCACGGTATTGGGTAGTCCAGGAGGGGCCCAACAGGATTCAGGGGGCTCAAATGTGGACATCAGGTTCTCCCCTTGGGGATTTCTCAGATTAATGTCTGTGTAACTTTGAGCAAATTTTTTTACTTTAACATTTTTATTGGTATTTAACATACATGCAAAGAACTGCACACCTCATAAATGTATAGTTGGCTGAATTTTCACAGACAAATCCATGCAGACAGCTCCCAGATGGAGGAACAATATCCCCAGACCCCCCAGAAGCCCTTTGTGCCCTCTTCCAGTAATTATCCCTTAACGTAACCACTACCCTGACTTTTGTTAAAGTGAAAAAAAAAAAAAAAAGAATTTCTAAGAGAACGTTTTATTGTTTTGTTTTGGTGGCTGGCTGGTATGGGAATCCAAACCCTTGACCTTGGTGTTATAAGTCGAAGAGAACATTTTATTTGGGTAAATAGGTTTGTAATCCAGGGCACAAATAGACCATGATGGTCTCTGGTATGTCCTAAGAACAAAGAAAAGTCAGAGTTTTATTAGAGATAGAAATGTTATGGATTGATTTGAAAGAAAGCTCATTGGCACTAGCAAGGTTTTTGGGAGATAACAGGCTTTGATTAGTGAGTGATGTAGATAGAAAAAATTAGAATCATGGCAGGTTGTTTCAGCAGCTACTACATGAAACCTAGTCTTAGGGTTACAGGAGACTGTAACAAACAGCTGGGTTTGTAGAAAATTCTTTGAGCAGGTGTTTATGGGGCCTGAGTGCTTTTTCCACCTGGCCCCTCAACTCCAGTTCTAGTTTGGGTATGACAAGAATGCTCAATTTGAACTACCAACTTTCATACCTCTCACACCAAAAATAGTTTTACCCATTTTTACCTGTGAAATCGGAATAAAGGGCCAGATAGTAAATATTTTTACTTTGTGAGTCACTGAGTCTCTGTCGCAACTAACTCTGACGTAGTGTGAAAGTAACCACAGACAATGCATGTGTGAATGTGCTTGGTTGTGTTCAAGTAAAACTATTTATGGATACTGAAATTTAAATTTCTCATAATTTTCATCTGTCATGAGATAGTGTTCTTTTGATTTTTTTTTTTTAAACCATTTATAAATGTAAACAACATTCTTAGCTTGTGAGCCATACTAAAACACGCAGCAGATAAGATTTGGCCCACAGTGGTAGTTTGCCCACTGTGTGAGAAGGGGATTAAAGTATGAAGCCTTCCAAATTGAGAGGGTACCTTGAGATGAAAGAAGGAATTTGGCAGGTCTATTCAGAGATATACAAAGGTATTTATTATTATTATTATTAATTTTTATTTATTATTATTATTATTATTATTATTTTTGGTGGCTGGCCAGTACGGTGATCCAGCAAGATATCTGTTAATGGGGATGACTTACACACAGGAAAGCTGGATGCTGTGAAGAATCAGACAGACATCGATAGATGAGAGCTCTAGCTCTCTGCATTTAGGTAAAGTAGTTTTATAGCAAAAGCTCTGTTACTAAAAATAACTTTAAGGAAACACATTTAAAAAAATCAGGTGATAACATCATTGACCAGGTGTCTTGCAGATTCACGGGGTCAGGGGGGTGTCTCATGATGTTAGTGCTCAGACCACTGATGCCACCTGCTGTGATAAATCACTCACTCCCTGAAACTTATGTTCCTTTTACAGCTTGCCCTAAGGTTAAGGTATAATTGGTCGGTGAAACAAAGGAACGAAGTTAAACAGAAGTCAACATGGGGGAAGGGGCACAAAATGGCATTGGCTTTGTTAACCTTCTAACACCCACTCTCACTTTAAATAGATAATTCATACAGTATAAACTCTTGGGATCTGGCTTCTCTCCTTGAGAGAGTTTTTTTTTCTTTCTTTCTTTCTGTCTTTTTTTTTTGGTGGTTGGCCAGTCTGGGAATCAAAACCTGTGATGTTGGTGTTATAAGGCTGCATTCTAACCAACTGAGCTAATTGGCCAGCCCCTTTAAATGAGTTTCTTAACCTCTTAGGACCTCAGTTTCCCCCATATATTTTTTAATTATTATTTTAAAAATTTTTATACGGAGCTTCACAAATTTTTATGTCATCCATGCACCGGGGCCATGCTAATCTTCTCTGCATCATCCTAATTTTAGTATGTGTGCTACTGAAGCTAGCACATCTCAGTTTCCCACATGTATAAAATAGGGGTTAGCAATAGCACATGCTCCATAGAGGTGCTTTGAAAATTAAATGACTTAAACACATGCAAAAGCATTTAGGACATACCTGGCACAGAGCAAACACTTTATAAATGTTAGCTGTGATTATGTTTACATGGTAGGGAACACAGACACCAGGGCAGCCAGGCCACATGGTGATGTCAAAGCAAGAGGAAGGCTTTCACCCATAGTGGTTAAGGATCTCCAGGGAAAATCTGATTGGCTCAGCTTGGAGCATGTGGTCACTCTTGAACCAATCCCTGTAGCCCAGGCAATGGGGTTATCTAATTGGCCAGACTTAGGTCATGAACCTCCTCTTTTGATTAGGGAGGGGTTAGCTTAACTGACAGCCTCCCACCTTAACCTCTCAGAGTGGGCAGAGGTGTTCCTCCAAAAGAAAGGGGGTGGAAAAATGTATGAGCAGGTGGAAAGAGTTACTGGTGACCACAGCATATTTGTGTCACTATGGGTGACACTCTAGAGGGCAGACTCAACAACGCCTCCAGCAGTTTGAAGATTCCTATTCTCATTGTCTACTGCTATGGAACAAATCATCCCCAAGTTTAATGGATTAAAACAACCAGCATCTTATCACTCATGGTTCTGTGTTTATTTATTCACCAGTTGATGGACGTTCTGGTTATCTCTACCTTTTGGCTATTGTGAATAATGCTGCTATAATTTGTGTATAAGTTTCTATATGGAAATATGTTTCCATTTGAGTATATATACCTAGGAATGGAATTGTTGGGCCATATTGCAATTCTGTTTTTAATTTTTTGAGGAATATGTGTGTGTGTGTATGGTTTTTTTAAAAAACAATTTTGAAATAATTATAGGCTCAGAGGAAGTTGCAAAAGTAGTACAGAGAAGTTCTCTGTGCCCTTCATCCAGCTCCCTCCACTGGTAACATCTTGTATAACTATAGTAATATAGATAGTGAAATTAAGAAGTTGATGCTAGTAAATCTACCGACTTTATTCAGATGTTACCAGTTTTACATGCACTTGCATGGGTGTATGTGTATGTGCATGCATAGTTTTGTGTAACCATCGCTAAAATCAAGATATACAACAGTTCCATCACCGCAAAGGAACCCCCTCATGCTACCCCTTTATCGTCACACCTTCCCTTCTCCTTCCCCACTCCCTTCCATTCCTACCCCTGGCAGCCACTAATCTGATCTCCACCTCTATAATTTTGTCACTTGGTAAAAAAACAACAACAACAAAAAAACTCACTTGGAGAATATTCAATAAATGGAATCATAAAGTATGTAAACTTTTGAGATTGACTTTTTTTTCACTCAACATAATGCCCTGAATATTCATCCAAATTCTTGCTCGTGTCAATCATTCATTCCTTTTTAAAATTTTTCCTGCGTAGTGTTTCATTTGTGGAAATAAATGAAGACCACCCAGGGCTGGCCCACGGCTCATTCGGGAGAGTGTGGTGCTGATAACACCAAGGTCAAGGGTTCGGATCCCCTTACCGGTCATCTTTTTTAAAATAAATAAATAAATAAATAAGAAGACCAACCAAATGGAAACAAATAGAAGCTATTTGTTCAGAGGTTTCCATAGCAAGAAAGTTTGCCAGCACCACTTGCATTTGTTAGAGACTCAAAGGCAGGCAGGAGTATGGGAAAGTTTTACAGTGGGGAAAGAAAGAGAAAAAGAGCTTAAGATATGCTCTTATTGGAAGTTGTTGGCATGAGGAAGCCAGAGGTGGGCTAGAAGTAAGGCATCTTCCGTGATTATTTTGGGAAGCATATTTGGCTTTTTCAGGTTGATCCTGAGTTGAAAGCAGGCAAGTTGTAGGGAATCTACAGTCATCGAGTCCTGACAGTTTGGGGCTGATTGCTATAAAGCTTGTGGTGCAGCTTCCCAGACTGGTCGTTGTAGAGGTCATAGGTCAGAATTCTATTGTTATTTATAGTCTGGCCATTGTTTGCTTGTATGTTTTATCTCTCAGTCTCCCCTTTTGTCATTCCCTTGCTTGTGTGAGATTAGCCAATTCAGGGAAAAACAGAGATCCAGATGGCCACTGCTTGAGAACGGTCCAATTGTCTTTTCTGTTTGTTTAGGTGTCTTTACAGTCAACTGTACAACCTTTTTGTTATTCTAACACCAATGACAATCATCCCATGAGAGAGCATCTGTGCAGCAGCATGAAGACGGGATGGACTGCAATTGACTAGCAGCATGGCCACCCAGATTAAACAAAAGTGATGAATAGCCCCTGGATGCTTCAGCACCAGGCACCTCAATTACCCAACCTGAGCCAAAAGGACAAATCTCATCGGCTGTGAGAATCAGTTTTTGAGAGCCAAAAAGCTTGTTTTTAAGGCCATGGATAGCCTATTCTATCTCGCCTGTTTCATTAATCCAAGCATAGCAAGAAATATTCGTTCTTCTAGGTGGCAAGTACTTGTCCCATCTCCCTACAAAAGTTGTTGAATTTAAATTTAGAATTACTGGGGGATGTCTCATTAGCTCAGTTGGTTAGAACAAAGTCCTGGTAACACCAGTGTCAAGGGTTTGGATCCCCGTACTGGCCAGCCACCTAAAATAATAATAATAAATTTAGAATTACTGGCTCATCTGGGTGTAGTGGTGCTTACAACTAATTGATCATAACCAGTTACAGATTTCTTTGTTCCTTCTCCACTCCCACTGCTTCACTTGATTAGTCTTAAAAAAACATTTTAATAAAAATTTAGAATTACTTAGGGTCTGATCAATAGATTGTCATAACTGACTCTTTTTCTGGAACAGAGGGACACTAGCAAAGTCTCCCGTTGACTTGTTTAAGGTCATTTGTCCATGTAGGTGCAAGGGGAAATGCCATTGGCTATGATTGCCTGTGGTCTCACTTGATGAGACTGGAATTGTCAAATCGTTTTTATCATGGGGGTCTGGTGATGGATGGTGTATCTATCCGTCAAAAAAACTGAGGACAGTGAGTACCATTGGTGATATTCTAAGAATAGTGTCAGAATGAGTATGTCCCGACAATGAATTATATAAAGAGAAAACAAAAGAAAAAAAAGGGCAATTATGGGTGGATAACAACCAGGTGTATGTGTAAAATTAGAAGAATAATTATAAGCAAGCAGATGCAAAACAAAACAGGAATTAGACAGAGGTCTCGATCTGATGTTTTGTGCAGAAGCAGCCCACTATCTAAGGTCATCTGTTTGTTGCAAAGGTCTTGGGTTAGCTGTCTACTTCTGATGATTGGCTGCCTCAAAAGGATCTTTGAGAATCCTTAGTTAGAGTGCCACTTTAGGAGTAGCCTTCCCATCGTCTGGAATCTGGATGGCTTCTTTTGTTGTGAAATGTGAACCTAAGCATTGACTTCTGAAGTTTCGGTGCTGTATTTGTTGTTAATATTTCCTGATGAGATCCCTTTCAGTGAGGTCCAAGAGCAGTTTTTCTCCAATGTATCTTCCAATACACAAATGTCCTGGTTTAGGATTATGAAGAGACTGTTTAGCAGGATGGTGTGGGGCAGTGTCCTCCCCCTGTTGGTGACAGGACTGAGTGTAGTACAAGAGTTCCTTGTACCTCGTGCCATGTTTACCTGCAGCAGGGCACAGGGGAGTATGAGAGGTGAAATCTTTAAGTATGTAAACCTTTCGGTAATCAGTCTATAATGGGCAATTTGTGTGTCCCAAGGGAGTGGACCATATGGCCATAATGGGTAGTGAAAGAACCTTTGGTCAAGGGAGCACAAAGATTTCTGAAAGTCTTGCTGATTTTAATTGAAAGATGCCATTCGTTGTTTCAATCTTTCCAGGAGATTATGGGTGGTAAGGACAGTGTGATGGGCAGAAAAATGCCTCCTTCCCCCCAAGATGTTCACATCCTAAACCTTGGCACCTGTGAGCACGTCACCTCACATGGCAAAGAGGATTTTGCAGATGTGATTAAGTTAAAGACTGTGAGATGGGAAGCTTGTTCTGGATTATCTAGATGGACACAATGTAATCACAAGAGTCCTTTTAAGTGAAAGAGGAGGCAGGAAAGTCAGAGTCAAAGAAGGAGATGTGATGATGAAAGCAGTGAGAGAGTGATGCGATGTGAGAAAGACTCGATTGGCCATTGCGCTTTGAACATGGGGAAGGGGTCATGAGGCAGGGACTGCATGACCCCTAGAAACTGGAAAAAGCAAGGGAACGCATTCTCCCCTGAAGCGTCTGGAAGGAATGCAGCCCTGCTGACACCTTGATTTTAGCCCAGTGAAACTCATTTAGGACTTCTTACCTCCAGAATTGCAAGGTAATACATTTGTTTTATTTTAAGCTGCTAAGTTTGTAGTAATTAGTACAATAGCAATAAGAATCTAAGATAGGGAGTATAGTTTTTGAGTAAGGGGTAATGTCTTACACAGTTCTTTTTTTTCCCCCCCTCTCTTTTTATTTTTTATTTGTTGTTGTTATTTTTTGTTTCTTTTTTCTTTTCTTTTCTTTTAACCTATTTTTACAGAGTGCTTTTATAATGCCTCCTATAAAATATGTACCTTGGCCCTTGATATAAAAATAGTTACACCCCTGTCTGGAAGCACAAAATCAAGCTGCTCTATAGTGAATGTTAAAAGCTGCAGCTTTGTGCGAGGAAATGCTGCAACCCATCCTAATAATAAACATACAATGATTAAAACATATTCAAATCCCATGGAGGATGGAGGCTGGATAAAATCCATATGAAGATATTCTAAGGCTCCTTGAGGCTTACGTTCCTGGACATGTCCCACCTTGCAGCTTTTCTAGGACTATATCGTTATTACTATTATTATTTTTTTATTTTTTATTTTTTTGGTGGCTGGCTGGTAAGGGGATCCAGACCCTTTACCTTGGTGTTATCAGCACCATGCTCTAACCAAGTGAACTGACCGGCCAGCCCTAACCCGTGCATTTTTGAGAGGGATTCTGAAGAGGTTTGAAACCCCTTTTGTTTCCAAAGCATCCCCAGATCAGGTACTACTCTAAAAGCGTGCCTACTATCTGAATATATGTTTTCTCTCTGGTCTTTGGCTAGTCAATAAGCCCTTGTACATCCTATAAGTTCTGCCCTCTGTGCTGATTTTACCTTAAGTAGAGGACGATATTCTAAGTGATTGCATATCCTGCTTGATAAGGTCCTGTTTCAGTTTTGAATTATGATGCATAAACAAAAAATATTAGGTCAGGGTTCTCGGTGGAATCTAACACATGTGAATGGGGTACAGAAATTTTTTCAATTGAGGTAAGAGGATCGATTGTGAGGTTCCCCTTCTGGTGGGAGCAGGAGAGCGGCAGGATTCAGGATGTCGCAGTGGTGAATGTGAGAGTAACAGAATCTCAGAAGAGGTTGGCCGGTTGGCTGGAAGAGTTGTGTGTTTTCAGTCAGTAGTGATACCTGTTCTGTGTGAGGAACCACAAGCCAAGGCTAGTCTAGCAAGGCCTGGAACTAATTCAGCAGAAACTACAAGTTTTGCAGCCACAGCAATGCCCTATGTCTTTGCACTTATGACCATTTACCATGTGTCATGAAACTATTTCAATATTTTAACAATCCCTGCAGCTCTATCAGTGTGAATCAGCTGAATGTCAACTGTGACTGTGTCTAATGGGAGATGGCACTGAGTTGTTTTGATTCTCTCATCTTTTATAGTCAATATAATTTAGTGATGATAGCTAATTACATCTTTTTTTTTTTTTTCTAACATGTGAGTCACTGAGAGATGGGTTTTTTTCGTATTCTTTAGTTCAGTAGTTATTCAATTTGAAGAAGTATCTTCAGGGCTTGTTATAATGAGAATCCTGCCTCCCTGCCCCCACCCCACCCCTCTATTCAGTGTTTCTAATTCAGTCCTCCTGGGATAGGGCCTGAGAACTTGCAATTCCAAAGAGTTTCCAGATGATGCTGATGCTGTAGGATCACACTTTTGAGACCCACAGCTCTAACAAAAACATTATATGGTAGCAAACATGTATGAATTTTCTGGACAGACAATACATGAAACTTTCACAGAACATTGCACACTTGTGTTTCCTTTCCTTGTCTCAACTGCATACATTATCTCTTGGGACAGAAAGCTCAGAGCCTTGCAATTTCAGGGTGACAACTTATCAAGCCACCTATTTTTAAGGGACGGAAAAATTATTTTTGGAGAAATCTCCAAACTTCCCTCTTGCATGCAAGGAGGATTGTCCGTGGACCTCCAGGAAGAGCCACCTAAGCTATAACTTTCCAAATGGCAATACCCTTCAGAAATGACAGCCCCCAGAGCCAAACATGAAATTCTAGTGGAGGCTCAATCATGTCAAAGCTTTCCAACCCCTCCATCTTTCTGGCCAAAGATCTCGATTAATACGACCAGAAAATCCATTCACTGATTTGGTTTTCTAAAGCTGTAACCACATTTGTATCCCCAGTGCCTAGCACAGTGTTTGGCATGCAGTAAATGCTTAACAAATATATATATTGATTAATGAATTCATTCATTCATGCAATATATGTAAGGAACGTTTTATTCTAGGCCAGGCCCTGAGTTGGGCAGTTCTCGGGCATAGAGGTGACCAACACAGCCCCAGCCCTTCCTTCACAGGACTCACAGTCCAGTGGGAGAGGCAGAACTGTCCTCAGACAATGACAATTCTGACTGGGCAGAGGGAGACCAAGAGGGCATCAGGGAGGGCTTCCTGGAGGGCATGACATATAGACCTGAACTTTGAAGCATGAGTAAGGAACTGTCTGACAGTGGAGCAAAGGCAAAATGCCCACCAAACTCAGAAGGTATCAAGGGTGAAAAATAAAGCTGCATTTCCATGCAGTAGGGCAGAGAATTTTAGTTAAATTTACTTTTAGGAGGATGGATTGAGCGGGAGGCGACTACCCAGGAGCTTACGCAAAGTTTCTCCACGCTACCTCCTAGCTGAGCCCAAGTTTAAGTAGGCAGTCCACACAAATCAGTGGAAAAAGCCAAGAAACAATTACTAAGAAAGAAGCTAACGTCACTACTTTTTACAATGATTATTGTCTTTGGTGGTCTTATAAGGCAGGAAGCTGGCTGTTATCACACTAATACTTAATCATGACGTCCCTTCTTTACAGTCAGCAAGCTCTTTCTACCTATTGTTCCAACTACCTTACCCCTAGTTACTGTATAACTTCTGTGGGCAGGGTTCACACAAAGGACATAGAAAGTGGTAAGGATTTTCAAGATGGAGTAAGTTAGGTTCACAGCCTCACAGGAATGAATCAGGTATAGTGAGGGGAGTGTTCTAGATGGAAATTCAGACAGTTGTCTACTCCCTCAACAAACTGTGACAAAACCCTTTCTGGACTCCAGCAGCACTTGGGGCCCTGTCCCCTGTCCCAACCTTGACCACTCTGGGGTGTCACTGTTGGGGGACAGGTCTGTCTCCCCCTCACTGACAGTGAATCCTGGAAAGGAAGCTCTAGGGCTGTTGTGATCACTGCTGTGTCTCCAACACTGCAGGGCCAGGTACAGAAGCAAGGGACAAGGAGTGTTTGCTGAATGAATATTAGAGTGTGTGTGTGTGTGTGTATGTGAAATAGTTGAAAGTGTGTTATATAAAAGAGGTTGAAGTTCAAAATCCGCATCCCCCAGTATCCCCCTGGGAGGTGGCATAACAGTGGTTAAAGCATGTGCTTTAGAACCCACCTGCTGGGATTCCAGCATTTTCACTTCCTTGTCTGAACCTCAGTGTCCTCATCTGTAAAATGGTACCTCAGATAGGGTTATTTTGAAGATTAAATGAGTTATTTGCATAAAGTGCTTAGAATAGTGCCTGGAATGTAGTAAGAGGTCATTAAATGTTAACCATCCTTATTTTTCAATCATTTCTGACCCTTCACTTTTTTAGCCAGCATCCTCTACAGACCCCATCTCTTATGCTCCAGCCATTTGAACAGTATTTACCCTTCCCTGTGACATTCTTTTTTTTTTAAGATGACCGGTAAGGGGATCTTAACCCTTGACTTGGTGTTGTCAGCACCACACTCTCCCAAATGAGCCACGGGCCGGCCCTTCACTCCTAGGTTTTAGAGGCCAGTTTTCTGCCAGTCTTGGGTCAAAGACTCCTTTCTCGTCCCCTACCTTTTTACCCTTCCCCATAGTCCAAGTTCTGGGGAAGTGGCCCAGTGCTGTTGAAGCGTCCCTCTCATTGGGGCTCTTGGAGATCTTGTCGCCCCCTCGTGGTCAGACTTGAACCTGCATGGGAAAATGTGTCTAGAAAATTATACGGGAAAGGTGCTCATGATTCTTCCTACCCATCCACCCCCGGGATCACTCTTAGCTTTTCTCCCCCTGTTCTGGGCCCTGGGTAGCTCCCTTGTGCAGACTCCATTCACACAGTAGGTGGAGAGAAGTCAGGGTGTTTATTTTCTGGGCCCCTCGCTGTATCCTGCAGTCCTGGCAGTGACAGCAGTGCCCTACTCAGATCCATAGCCCCTCTCCAAACTCTAGCTGTCCCTCGAGTCTAGCAACAAACTCCCTCCCTGTCTCTTCATAGCTTGGCTTTCACTGTGGCTGGTCCCCTAGTACTTTCCCATACATTGTGGGTTCCTCCGCCCTGCCACTCCTCTAAATACTGCCCCTTCATGATGGTCCCAGTTAAATTTTTTGAATGGCTACTTGTTTCCTGCCAGGACCCTGACTGAATCACAGCATAAATTTAGGGTGAACCTGGGAGGAAGAGAATCCTTATCCCACCAATGGACACTCAGAATTTCTCTTTAGGAGAAGCTTAGGATGACCAAGGGACTGACAGGAGGGGTCTGTGGGGCTTGTCTTGAAGCTGTTAGGATTTATAAGGGGTGACCTGGAGGAAGGGGCTAAAGCCCTCATGACATCTCCCTTGGAGCTGTCCTTGACTGTCCCTCTTGAGAGAAGTGGAAAGAACCCTTATTCCTGTGTGTGTTGCAGGTCTTTTGGATCCTTGGTTAACACTCTCATTTTCTGTCTCCCTCAAAATCCCTGAAAGAAAGAGGGTAATGTGGTTCAGAGAGGTGAAGTCACTTGTCCAAGGCCGCACAGTGAATGATTATAATAACAGCTACCTTTGTTTGCTTGTTTTAAACTGTATGACTTCATTCAAATGAAGTTCTAGAACAGGTAAAGCTAATCTCTGGCGAAGAAAGAAAGGAGTTGCCTCTGTGGGCACAGTAGGGTGTATTGCCTGAAAAGGGGCATGAAACAATGTTCTGGGGTGATGAAAATGTTCTGTTTTGATTTGGGCGTTTAGTTACATGAGCGTACTCATTTGGCAAGACTCATTATACTCTTTCCTTAAAACGTGGGCCTTTTAATTTTAATTAAAAAATAAACAAACAAAAACGCTTGCAAACCTAATAGCTGTTATTTCTGAAAGCTATATGCCAGGTCTATCCGAGTCCTTTGACCAATAATGAATTCTCACACCAGTTTATGAAGGTGATGATAATGGTAAGAATAAGCAAATGCTTTTGGGGCACTTCCCATTCATTTATTCATGCCCTGAAACCAATGTGTATTTCACACCTATCATGTGCTCAGTGTAACAGTAAACAAACCAGACACAAAAATCACACTCCTCCTAACGGGAAGGCAAACAATTAGAAAAAAGTAAATGAAACATAGAATGTTAGATGGCGACGAGTTCTATGGGGGGAAAGTAAAGCAGGGAGAAGGAATGGGGGATGTTGGGCAGTGGGGTGGCATGTTTTGCAGACTGGATAGCATTGATACCATGGAATGACACCCCTATGAGAGCTGGACCATGAGTGACTACCTTGACTGAGGAGGAAACTGAGGCCCCGAGAGGTCACTAGCCTAAGGTATGGCCAAGAGGCAGGCTGGAACTGCAAACCTCAGGGCTCCTTCCAGGGGTGGCCTTGACCTTGGAGCTGGAGACTTGACAGAGCCCTTTGTTCTCCCTCTGAGGGGGTGGGCATGCAGAAGGTTAATGATCGAAGTTAACGACTTAGTCCTGAGGTCTCCAAGGGAGGAAATGGCTCAGCCCAGGGAGGGTCAATGGGGGAGTTCCTCTTCCCGCACGGCTGAGGCTGGATAAAGTTAGAGGTGTGCGCTTGGAGGGAGGGTAAGCAAAGGGGTTAATGAGATGGAGGGCCTTCTGGCTGGGGACTTTGAAGGACTCGAGGGTGTTCCAGCAGCAGGTGAGGTTTACCCGTGCGGGGAGCCTTCAGTGGGGTGAAGGCTTAAAGGGGTTAAGGGGGAGCGGCAGAGGAGGGGTTAATGGGGACGGGCCTGGCAGGGGCGGGGCCTCGGCTGGTGGCTCAAGCCAGGGGGCCGGGAGGAGTCGCCGCCGTCCTGCCCCGCGGGGGCGTCCGCTGGGTCCCCGCGCCGCCGTCGAGCCGGTCGCTGCCGAGAGAGGCGCCGCCGCCCGCCCCGTCCAGCCGCCGAGCGCAGGTAGGCGCCGGTCCCTCCCCGGCCCGCGCCGCTTGTCCGGCCGCCCGCAGCCCCAGACTCCTCGACGCGGGGCCTCTCCTTTCGGCCTCCTCGGGGGCTTCGAGTCCCCACGTCGGCCGCCTCAGGCTCCCGCGCCGTCTCGGTCCCGGCCCCTCTCGGGTGCCAGCTCTCCCAGGTCTCTGGCAGCTGACTTCGTCCCTGGGTCTGTCCCCATTTCTCTGCCTGTCTTTGATGTCTCTGCGTATCTGTGGTCCCTCAGCTTCTGGGTGTGTCTCCCCTTCTGTGTCTCTGGATGTCTCTGCGTCTATTCCTTTATCTCTGCCTGTCCATCTCCGTCTGTCTCTACCTCTCTGGCTCTGCGTCCCTACCCACTGTGTCTCTGTTGGCCTCTGTCCCTCTGTCTTTGTGGAGCCCTCAGGATCTCTTTGGATCTCTCTGCTTCTAGCTCCATCTCTCCCGGTCTCTGTGCATCTCTTTGCCTTTTCGCTTCTTGTCTGTCTGTCTCTCTCTATTGCTCTGTCTCTGTCTCTCTCTATAGAATTCCCTGTTTGGGGGCCTTTAGCCCAGTCGTCACTTCCTTCCAAATCTCCAAACATGTTGGAACTTTCCTCTGGTCTGGGGAGCTGCTTGGGAGTGGGATACAGAGGTTGTAGGATCATGACCTGGAACAAATGGAATCTAAGTGAAACTGTGACCCCAGTGCCCCCTTCACAGAGTCACCCTACTGCTCCTGAGGTCGCACCCACTCCACCCACCAATTTCAGGAATTCCTGGTTGGGGGTGGACTTCCTCCCCCACTTCCTCCCTCCCAGGATTTGGCTGGCTCACCTTTAACTCCTTCCTGCCTCAGCCTTGCTCCCCCACCTCCTAGAACCGGACAACCCCCAACCAGGCTGAGAAACAGCTCTAGAATCCTGTGAAGTATCAGTTTAGGGGTGTGTGTGTGTGTGTGTGTGTGTGTACTCAGGCCAGGTATACACTGGGGGATTTGTTTGGGGGCACAGATGGAGAGGATGGGGGACACACCCCCAACGCCCCCTCCAGGGCCCACCTCCACCCCACTCCTCCTGAACCCACCAAGAGGATCCTCCCCCAGCTCTGTCTCGGTGGATGAACTTGACTTCAGGTTTGGGGTGAAGATGAAGATGATTTCCTTTGTAGTGGGGGATCCCAGTAGGAGGAGATGAGAGAGACCAATGAGGGTCCCAGAATGTATAATCGCAAACCCTTGAATGTGAACAGAAGGACCCAGAATGTTAGAATGATTATAGTGGAGGACTGGGAATTCGACATCCTTCAAATCAAAGGTCCTGGGGATTTTGAATCCTTCAATCCAAAAGGATTAGTGTTGAAATCTTGGCACTTTTCAGTGTTCTCAGCTGAGATCTCAAAAAGGCTTCCAGTGCCGTCTAGGCCAAGCCTCCCTTGCCCCCGCCATTTTACAGATGGGGAAACTGAGGCTCAAGAACAGACGTCCCCACAGTGAGTCAGTACCAGGCTGGGGGTTGGGACTTCACTTCAACTGAGGCCCAAATCCAGAGAGCTGGCTTCTTTTGCTACCACTAAGTCGGATTAATTTGGGAACCAAGTCTTCGCAGCGAAAGGGAAAAGGGAGGGATGCCGGGGTGAGTATGAATGGCTAGAATGCAAAAGGGAGGGTTTGAGAACCAGAGAAGAGAAAATATTTTTAAAACCACGGAGGTGGGGAGGGAGAGGGGGCAAGCGCTGGTTTGGGTAGAAGGGGTGGAGTTTCAGAGAAGCAGGGCAGAGAGGAAGGCGGAGGGCTGAACTCCTGCTTCTGTCTCCTGACCCTCCCCATGGAAGCCCACTGTTCCCTCGGGACAGGCCCTATAATTTGGTTTGTGTCTAGACAAATAATAACTCAGCTGGTGTGAGCGGGAGGGATGAGGCAAGGCCTGCTGGGCAAGGGGTAGGGAGGCAGCCTGGCCCCCGAGTGTCCCCCCCAGAGGGTGAGAATTTAGGGGCTGGGTGGAGGTAGTGACTAACTCCCCTCCGCACTTTCCTGTCTCCGTGAATCCATAGTATCTTAAAATTCTGCACCATCTGAGAACTCAGACTGTTGGAATGTTAAAAACCAGAATAGATAAGCGGGAAAAAAGGAAGTGGGGCTCACTGCATTTAGAGTATATTCCCATTTTTGTAAAAAAGAAAAGGGAAATACGTATCTGTGTTTGCTGGGCAAAGATGAAAATCATTGAGGATTCAATAATAGATTATGATAGTCATAGAATGTTTAAAAAAATCATAGAGCAATCTAACAATAGAACTTTAGAATCTTGGAATGTAAGACTCCTAGAATATTGGAAACTTAGAAGGGTAAGCACATACAAAGCCACAATGATAATAATAATGGATTGCAAGAAGAGTAAAGCTCTAGAATGTTATAAGAGAACATTAAACCATGAACAGGACTAGCGATAGAACCTGAAGATTTGAGAACTGCTGGAATCTAGAACATCAGAGGGGTAGAGTCTGAGGACCCTAGCATCCTTTCTGCACAATGTAGGCGTGGGGGGTGGATAGAGACGCCCTCAGTAGAAATGGAGAAACTGAGGCCCAGAAGGGCGGTCAGGGTGGCCTGACTGCCCCCTGGTTTCCGCCGGCTGCCAGGGCACCAGGTGGGGAGCGAGGCACAGTGATCACATTTCGTCCCTAATGAGCAGACCGGAGCTGGCCGGTCCCCTGGGGCTGCTGGGGGGGTGGGAAGCAGGAGTCCAAAGAGGAGGGAAGGGGGGGAGAGGCAGCCTGGTGACTTCAGGAAGAGGTTGCTGAGTGAGTTGAGGGGCAGTGGGGCTGCGCAGGGCTGCCTCACTCCTCCCTTTTATCATCAACCCTCCAGGTCCTCCAGCCTTACTGGATTTAGGGTGGCTGGCAGGCCTAAGGACCTACGGGGGCTGGGGGACAGGGTCTGACCAGTCTTCTCTGTTCCCCCACTATTGCTCCACACCTGGGCTTATTTCTCTTCCCTGTCCCTCTGGAAGGGGATACAAGGGACTCAAGGGGGAGGACTGTGAGACAGGGGGAGCTTCTGTGGGCTGTGAGAGTTGGGAGTTTGCCTCCCAACAAAACCTGAGGGAGTCAGGCAACTTAGATCCCAATCAAAGAGGGTCTTGGTGGGGAGGGGCTCTACAAGGAAGTGAAGTGATGGAGGGGCATTCAGGACACTGAGTCACTTGCTTTTTTTGTGAGAAGTTCCTATATCTTTTAGCAGATTCTCAAAGGGTTCTACGACCCCCAGAAATATTTGAGAAAAACGGTGAAAACATTCAGGAAAGGGGAAGCTCTTCAATGAAGAGCGACAGGAGGTATGACCAGTCTTGACACATCATGTGACATAGACAACTACCTTGCCCCTCTGGGCCTCAGTTTCCCCATCTGTACCAGGAAGCGTTCAGAAATAGCCTCGTACCCCTAGTTGTCACATATAGATCTGTTGCATTGTGGAATTCTAAGGGCCTGATGGTACGTGGTGACTTTTGAGGGTTCAATAGTGGGCAGGTCTCAGGTTGGGGGAGAAGGGAGGGCTGTCTAAGTGCCCTTCCCCCATGCCCAGCATCCCAAAGATCAAGGTGGGTTGGGGAGGAAGGACAGGAGGAGGGAGGGGTGAGTGCCAGACTAGTTCCCCCTTGAGGAAATTAGCAATGGGAAGTATATTTCCTCTGGCTGCAGGAAATAAGTCTCCTGCCTGTGTACCCACTCCAGTCTCAACAGAGCCCTGGGGGTTGAGAGAGGGTGGGGCACAGGGGACTCCCAGCTCTTGGTGGGTATCTCCTCCTGTTAAGAACTGGTTCGGGCCGGCCCGTGGCTCACTCGGGAGAGTGCGGTGCTGATAACACCAAGGCTGTGGGTTCGGATCCCATATAGGGATGGCCGGTTAGCTCATTGGGTGAGCGTGGTGCTGACAACACCAAATCAAGGGTGAAGATCCCCTTACCGGTCAACTTTAAAAAAAAAAAAAAAAAAAAAAAAAGAACTGGTTCAATGGGGCCGGCCCTTGGCTCAGTCGGGAGAGTGCGGTGCTGATAACACCAAGGCCATGGGTTCGGATCCCTATGTAGGGATGGCCGGTTGCTCGCTTGGGAGAGTGTGGTGCTGACAACACCAAGTCAAGGGTTAAGATCCTCTTACCAGTCATCTTTTAAAGAAAAGAAAAAAAAAAAGAACTGGTTCATTTCTTGTCTCAGCTCTCCAGTGGCCATGGAATAATAAAAATTGTTCAAATACTGCATCTTTTACAGATGCTATCACATTCTACCAAGGATTTTGACATCTGTGATGTGATTAGTATAAAGGTTGTGTCCCCTTCTACAGAAGGGAAAACTGAAGCTCCTCAAGGAGAATTAATTCCCTCAATGTCACAGGAGGAAGGAAGGAGAGACTGAGGGGCAGAGAAAGAGGGTAAGGGTGGGGGGAGGGGACCGAGGGGCAGAGAGAAGGGGGGACCGAGGGGCAGAGAGAGGGGAAGAAAGAGGCCAGGAGAGCGGAGAGAGAGGTGTTTTGAGTGACTTGATCTGGGTGGGAGGTTTCCTCTGAAGGGAGGGTTGGATTGCACTGCTCTATGGAGGAGAAGCCTCCACCCGTCCCATCACCACAGGACCCAGAAGCCTGTCTGTGAGTCTTCTGCTGAGGACCCCACAGGGGGTGGGATTGACTGAGCAGAACTCAGCCCTGACCTTTCAAAGTCAATTGTGGATAGATCCTGCCCTTTTCATTTTCCCCCTGCCCACCTCTTCCCCTGGGGAGCCCCCCATCCCCCCCACCCCCCATCGGGACTTGTTTGAGCCTGAGGTGGCAGGTGGCGCTGCTGCCCAGGGAGAGAGTGTGTACTGGAGGACGGGCTGACCAGTGCATATCCCTACTCCATGCCTCTGGCCTCTGCAAAGCTTCTGGACTGGCTTCCATGCATAATCATTAATTGAGCACTTACTGTATTTTGGGCCTGTCCTGGTTGCTGGGGACACGGGATATGGGATATGGCAGTTAAGGAGACACCCAAGATCTCTGTCCTCCTGGAACGAACATTCTACACAGACAGACAAACAGACACAAACAAGATACAGGACGATGTGAGGAAAGGGACCTGGGGGTGGGTGGGCAGGACTTTGGTTGAAGAGGGACTCCCTGAAGAAGTGAAGGAAGTAAGGAAGACAGTAAGTGCAGAGGTTTTGAGGCTGGAAAGAAGGTCATTGGCATTGAGCCTGCTGAAGCAAGGCGAGCTAGGCTGCCCAGAGCCTTGACACCTGGGGCAAGTGCAAGGAGTTTGGATTTTACTGCAAGTCCATCTGGATGCCATTGGAGGGTTTGAAGCAGAGAAGTAACAAGAGCTGGTTTCCATGTTAAAAAGATCTTTCTGGCTGCCATGTGGGAAGTGAGTTGAAGGAAACAAGAGTGGCAGCTGGGAAAAGCAGCGATGATGCCACCGCAATAGCCCAAGCAAGTGATGATTGTGGTGCAGAGCAGACAGTGGCAGGGGTTTTAGAGAGACATGCACAGATTCAGGATTCAGTGTGGAGATGGAGCCAAGAGAACTTTCCCATGAAAAGACGCTCAGGCATCTGGGGGTTTCCCATAGACCTGCTGTGTGACTTTGGGCCCATCCCTTCCCCTCTCTGGGCCTCAGTTTCTTCATCTGTCTGTCCTGGGATTCATTCAAAGTATGTCCTGGGGATCCTTCAGAGGTGGCCTCCCCACCCCCACCTCATTTCATTCACAGCACAGAGCAGCTTCTCCTTTTCACTGTCTTAGATTGGGTTTCTAGTTAAGATCTTGTTTTTTGTTTGTTTGTTTTTTAAAAAAGGTTTCACCTCCCAGAAAAAACTATACATGTGTAGACCCTTTGATGGAATGGCTTCCAAAGATGCCTGTGACGCAGGACTTCACTCCCCCTCTCTCTGGGCCTGATGAAATTCAGGATCTTTGTCCATGACTACACTTTTCCCTGTGCTTGCAGATCTTCCCAGAACCAAGGGGGTGATAGGCCCAAGGTTCTTATTAAAAAGGAGAGGGAAGACACAGTGAAAGGTGTGGTCTCAAGAGAGGGGACTTTTGGTGCTGACCCCAGGGCTTCCCCTTGCTCCCCAAATTTGACCTTGACCAAGTCCAGCACTCCTCCTCTCTCCCGTTTCCCTCAGCCCTCTGCAGCTGTGGTTCCCAGTCCCTGCTGCCATCCCCGGGATCTTATTTGTCCAACTATTCTTTGGTGGAAACTGAAGCCCAGGCTGGAGAGAAGGGCTGAGAGCAGAGATTTTCCCCCTCCAGGCATCAGGACCTTGGACAGGTCTCATAACTGCTCTTGTGCCTCAGTTTGTCAAATACGGAGAATTACTACTTTTCTCATAGGGTTCCTGAAAATTTTAATAAAATACCCACAAAAGTGCTTAGGACAGGGTTTGCTATTTAGTAGGGCTCAATAAAGTTTAGCTGTTATTATCACCATTGCCATCATTGTTGTCAGGAATGGGGTGCTCTGGGTTAGTGGTGGGAGACCGGCCCCAGCCCTGGCTCCATCTTGCTGTGCATCCCTAAGGGGGGGTGACCCAGCCTCTCTGAGTTCCTTCTCCCTGTCTGTGAAATATAGGGTTTGCCTACTCCAGCGTTTCCTGAAGCATGATACAGTACTTGTGCCAGTTTTACATGATTTCCGGAAGAAAGTTATAAAATCTGAGTTGTGTTTTTATTTTAACATCTATTAGGGAAATACGTATACTTGGCACCTCAAATCTGTGTTCTCAGACATCTGTTGCTTGGGATGGGGCTCAAGTAGCATCATCGGGGTGTCCACCCTCTGTAGTCCACAGGAATTATGGAGAGGGGCGTGGGGAGGAGAGGGTAGGACTGTCCGTGACTCCCTCACCGTTGCCCTCTCTCCCCACAGGAGCCAAGAAGTCAGCTTTGGACTGGGCTGTGAGGTGGGGCACTTCATCCCAACCCCTCAGACCCCATCAGAACCAAACCAGAGTTCCTCCCCTGCCCCCTTCCAACGCCCCCTTCCATTGATAACACTTTCTGATCTAGCCTTACTCACCTCCTTCCTGTTTCCTGAAAACCCTTCACACAGTCCCCAGGCTTAGCCCTTCCTCTTTGTCCACCCACCCCAGGACACCTCCTTGTCCTTATCTTCTCATTGATGACCTTACTTATTTCCTTATCTCCTGCTGCGTCCTAAGAAATGCCAGCACTCCCATTCCCATTGCCTGGTCTTTCCAACACTTTCTAACTGTAGTCTGTCCTATCTCAACATTGTCCTGTATATTTCCTGTGTCTTCTAGAATATTCCATCCCACCACTACTTAAGTATGATCACACTTACTTCCTAGCTCTTCTACAAACATCACCTTCTCAACACTGCCCACAGATACCCTCATTTCCTCTATAAACACTCCCTTCTGCCAATTTTTTGTGTTACCCCCATAATCCCTTATTTACACCCAGATTAAGTCTACAAACACTCCCTTGACAAACCTCTTTATTAATCCCATCATCCCCCAAACCTCCCTCCTGACATAACTCTGTCTCTCCTCCCACTTTTCCCCCTCAACTTTTCTACCCTTCCCTGCCCAGCCTGCCCCACGATTCACAGTCAACTTCATCTCTTCCCCGTGGACTGTCTCCCACCATGTTTCCCTGAGCCTCCAAGGAGGGGGCTCAGGGGGCCCCATGGCCTCCCAGCCCCTGTGGGCCCATAGCCCCTGTGGGCCAGGGGAAGTGCCTCGAAAGCCCCAGTGCCAACGATGGGCAACCGCACGTGGGAGGGCTGCCATGTGGACTCACGCGTGGACCATCTCTTCCCACCATCCCTCTACATCTTTGTCATCGGCATGGGGCTGCCAACCAACTGTCTGGCCCTGTGGGCAGCCTACCGCCAGGTGCGGCAGCACAATGAGCTGGGTGTCTACCTGATGAACCTCAGCATCGCTGATCTGATCTACATCTGCACGCTGCCACTGTGGGTCGACTACTTTCTGCACCACGACAACTGGATCCACGGCCCTGGCTCCTGCAAGCTCTTCGGGTTCATCTTCTATACCAACATCTACATCAGCATTGCCTTCCTGTGCTGCATCTCTGTGGACCGCTACCTGGCTGTGGCCCACCCACTGCGGTTTGCCCGCTTGCGTCGTGTCAAGACAGCCGTGGCTGTGAGCTCCGTGGTCTGGGCCACAGAGCTGGGTGCCAACTCAGCACCCCTGTTCCATGATGAGCTCTTCCGAGACCGCTACAACCACACCTTCTGCTTTGAGAAGTTCCCCATGGAAGGTTGGGTGGCCTGGATGAACCTCTACCGGGTCTTTGTGGGCTTCCTCTTCCCATGGGCTCTCATGCTGCTGTCATACCGAGGCATCCTGCGGGCTGTGAGGGGCAGCGTGTCCACTGAGCGCCAGGAGAAAGCCAAGATCAAGCGGCTGGCCCTCAGCCTCATCGCCATTGTGCTGGTCTGCTTCGCACCCTACCACGTGCTCCTGCTCTCGCGCAGTGCCGTCTACCTGGGCCGCCCCTGGGACTGTGGCTTTGAGGAGCGTGTCTTCTCAGCATACCACAGCTCGCTGGCCTTCACCAGCCTCAACTGTGTGGCTGACCCCATCCTCTACTGCCTCGTCAATGAGGGTGCCCGCAGCGACGTGGCCAAGGCCCTGCACAACCTGCTCCGCTTCCTGGCCAGTGACAAGCCCCACGAGATGGCTAATGCCTCACTCACCCTGGAGACCCCACTCACCTCCAAGAGGAACAGCACGACCAAGGCCATGGTGGCTGGCTGGGTGGCAGCTCCACCCCCCCATGGGGACCAGGTGCAGTTGAAGATGCTGCCTCCAGCACAGTAAACCCAACTGGTGCGGAGCCCCCCATCCTCAAAGCTCATCCCACAGTCCTTTCTCTCCTGGTCTGGTGTATGCAAATAAGTCTGTGTTAATAGTTATAAGAATACAAGAAAATAGAAAAAGAGTGAGGTTGGTGTGTCACTAGTCAACCATCATTCTCCACCATGACCCTTTAAGAGTTCAGTTTAACTGTTCTAGCCCTGTGCTAGGCCGTGCTAGTGACACAGCAGTGACAAGTGATAGCCCGGGCCCTCCCCTCATGACTCCCAGACCCTGTCACTGTCTGGGGGTCATGGAGGGCTTCCTGGAGGAGAGAACAAGTAAATTAATCAAACATTTGGTTTCCAGAAGGTAAAGACAAAAAAAAAGAAAGTTAGAATTATTTCTAACAAGGAAAAAAATCTGTGACTCAGGGGAAGGTGGAAGGAGAAATTCACTAAATGTAGAGTCATCACGTTTGCCCTTAGGAAGACCTCAGTTGTACAGGGGAGAGAGCATAAGACAGAGCAATTCTAAGTTTCTAGATAAATAGCATTTGCCAAGTCAGGATTGAGAATGAAGAGGGAAAACATCAGCACTCAAGTGAAGTGCAATCAGGGCAGACTGCCTGGAGGAGGAGTGAGCAGGGCAGGCTTGGGAAGGAGACTCAGGACAAGAGGAAGGGTATTTATTCATTCATCCAACAGAGATTTATGCCTGGTCCTGTGCTGGGTGGGGCTGGGGATACAGTGATGATCAAGACAGCCCTGACCCTACCCTCACAGGGCTCATGACAAGTATATAAATATAATGTTTGGATTTGCTAAATGTAAAGGGGAAACATAAAGCCAGTTGAGGGGATAGAGAGTGACCTGGGGGCCGACCCCGTGGCTCACTCGGGAGAGTGCGGCGCTGGGAGCGCAGCAGCGCTCCGGCTGCGGGTTCGGATCCTATACAGGGATGGCCGGTGCGCTCACTGGCTGAGCGCAGGAGGGTTGCGATCCCCTTACCAGTCACAAAAAAAAAAAAAAAAAAAAAAAAAAAAGAGAGTGACCTGGAGTCTGATCTAGATGAAGAGGACAGGGGAGGGCTCACTAGATGGTTTTCAAGCAAAGACCTGAAGGAGGTGAGGTGGTCAGCCCTCTGGCTGTCATGGGAAGAGCATTCCAGGCAGAGGGAACAGCAAGTACAAAGGCCCTAGGTAAGAGAGTTGTCTGAATTTCTAGGGACAGTAGGTATGGCAGTGTGTTCAGAGCAGAGGGAGAGGGGGGCAAGAGAAATGAGAAGTGAGACTGGAGAGGGGACAGAGGCAGATCGTGCAGGGCCATTAAGTCCTGGTAAGGACTTAGCCTTTTACTCTGAAATAAATGGAAGCCACAAGGGGGCTCTTAGCAGAGGTCGGACTTAAATGTTAATAGGATCCCTCAGGCTGCTCAGTGGGGAATAAATATGGGAGGCAAGGAGAGAAGCCAGGAGTTCAGTGAGACAGTGACTGAAATAATCCAGGCGGGAGATGCTAGTGGCTGGACCAGGGTGGGTGGTGGTGGTGGACTGAACAAAGAGCAGTGGTCAGTCTCAGGATTTATTCTGTAGGAATACTTTGATGGCAGAAACACATGGGCCTGTGGGATTATGTAACATGAACCCCTTACCCATTCTGGGAAAAGGGTGATCAGGCAGCCTGAGCGGAAAGACCCACTGGGAATAATCCCAGGCCCTAATCCAAGGCGGTTACCAGAGAGGCCAAGCGACTAGTCCAAGGTCACATCACCAATGAGTCAGCACTGGGGACCATCCTGGACTCCCTCTCCCCTCCCCATCTCTGCGTCTGTTCCCACGCCCCAGGGTGGCCAAGGCTGCCTTCCCTCACTGATGGTGTTCCCCCCTCTCCCCTGGCCTCAAAGGTCACCAGGAATAGCCATCGTTGCTCAACCAGGCTGGAGAACAGGAGGAAGCACCCAGCTCTGGACAAGCCTCTTCCCTCCTGGAAGTCTCCTCTTTCCCTTCCTTCTCTGCACAGGTGTGTAAGAGGCTCCTGAGATGTGAAGATTCTCTTACACACACACCCTTGCACCAGAAGTTCCCAGAAGAGGTTCCTGGAAACACTTCTCAGAGGAAGGAAGAGGAGGGAGGACAGGAATGGGGAAAAAATGCACTTAATGAGAAAAACGATTTTGCTAGTGGGGGGAGGGGCAGTGGATGGAGCTTGGAGAAAGCACCCAGATGCAGGAAGTCATGGCTTTAGTGCTGAGGGGTAGAGAAGAGAGAGAGGCCTGGGATATGGGAGGCCTAGCAGTCTTCCCACCATGTCCCACCACCATAAAGTTACTGGGATAGATATGTAGGGGCCAGAAACTTTTTGAACACAGTCCCCTTGGGGTATCAGATGAATGCCTGGACACTACCCCCTCCCACCAAATGCTCATTCCCATTCATTCATACATATTTATTGAGCAACTACTTGTGCCAGGCACTGTTCTAATAGTTGAAATAGCAGCAGTGGATTATACAGAAAAAACTCATATACACGTTTGGAAGTTTCCTAAACCTACCATGGGCGTCCTCAGCCCCTCAGTAAGTGTTTGGGCTTCAGGATAACACCCCCAGGGATCAAGAGAAGGCCCTGGGCTGTGACTCAAGAAATCCCAGCCTCGGCTCCACCCTGACGACCTCTGGAACCTTGGACAAATCCTTTTCTTCCTCTGGCCTCAGTTGGCCAGTCTGTAAAATGGGAAGGGGGTTGGTCCCAAGTTGACGATGGACCTCACACCTTCAGTCCAGAAGGGATCTTAGGAATGGACTGTTTTTGTGGAATCTTGGCATTCTTAGTAATTTAGAATATCTGGATTCACACACACCAACATCACCATTACCAATGAAGAAACGCAGATCCCTCAGTGCCGTGGACCTGACAAAGGACACTCAGGGAGTCAGAGTGGATGCCGAGGAAATCCCGGGGTCCTCTGACTCTGTGCCCTAAACCTAAACGTTCGTTTCCTCCGGCACAGCACATCTCTGCTCTCCTGTCTTCTCTCCCTCTGCCTCTCTTAGAATCTCTCAATTACCCACCAGCACTCCACCGTCCAGGAATTTCTCTCAACCCCTTCCTGACCTTGTTTATATGATTTTTCTCCCTGCTGGGTAAGGGAGGACAGTTTGGGACATGTCCTTAAACTCTTTCCCGAGCCGGCTCCCTGGGGACCCTCACCCCCCGATGGAGGAAATAGGGCTGCTTGAGAACGGGTAGAGTTTTATTAGCCAAAATGTTGGGCTATCAACCTCTGCAAGCTAAGGAATCTTGTGCGAGCCTCCTGTCCCTCTCTGAGCCTCGGTCTCCTTGTCAGTTACTTGAGAAAGAGCTGGATCGGTCGCTTCTGAGCGTGAAATGCACCCTCACACAGGAGTTAGCAATAATAATGCTATTACCCGTATAGTAATAAGGGCTGTTTATTGAGTGCTTACTATGTGACTGGCACGATCCTAAGCACTTAACATGGTTCACTCAATATGTTTTACACTCAAGATTCGCATGCAAGCTCACAACAACCCAATAAGGCAAGTGCTATTATGATTCTCATTTTGTAGACGGGAATACTGATAATCCAGAAAGGTCGAATCACTCGTCTAATATCACACAGCGGGTAAATGCCAGGGCTGGATCCCAACCGTAGACTGTATGATTACATAGATAGTTTCCTCTCTTACTCACAGTGACAGCTCTAACCTGCGGAGGAAGATGGATTTGGGACTCATTAGACTAATCAGGACTAATTAAGAGCCTCTTTTGGGCTGGGAAGCCGACTTGGTACGTGACATCACGAAGGAGCGCGGTGATGTCTGCCGAGACGGCCGTGGGAATCTATACACGCTCCAGCCAACAGGCGTTTAACGGCACCGCCCCCTGGTCGCCTCACTTCCGCCTCAATTTGCATATTCAGCGAACGAACGTCGAGGAGTTAGCGTCGACGCGGTGACGTCAGGAAGCGCCCCTGTGTTTTCCGCCTTTCGTGCGTGCGAACTCACGTACGTACGCACGCACGGCCACGAGCGGGCAGGGGAGGGGTGGAGAGATCCGGGGCGCACCGCCCAGTCAGCAAGGTTGCGCGTGCCCCGTGCGACCGCCAAGATGGTGGTAGGCGCGTTCCCTATGGCGAAGCTGCTATACTTGGGCATCCGGCAGGTCAGCAAGCCGCTTGCCAACCGCATTAAGGAGGCTGCCCGCCGAAGCGAATTCTTCAAGACTTATATATGTCTCCCGCCGGCTCAGCGTGAGTCTGACCCCACGTCCCTCCAACCTTTCCGTTCTCCAACCCTTCTCAGGTGGTTGCTCAGGGGTGGATTCTGTCCATGACCAATCACAGCCCGACCCGGCAAAGTCCTGAAGCCAATAGGGAGGGTTTCTGGAAGAAGGGCACGAGGGTAGCCCAGTAGTGAGGACGGGCGTGAGGTAAGGGGCGGGGTAGGGCGCCACCGCGCCCGTTTGAAATACCAACCAATAGAGGAAGAGAATGTGTGGAGAGTGACGTCTAGGCGAGCCAATAGTGTTGGAGAAGGGAGTAACTTGGGCGGGGCTTGCCAGGACAGAGCCGAGTAGGGGCGGGGCTGAGGAGACACCGGCGGAGTCCTTTGCCAGGCCATCCGTAGGCAACTTCACGCACAAAAGTCCACACAGTGCCTCAATTTCCGTCCTGCCCTGGGAGGTGGGAAGTGCTTGTGTATCATCCATTTAGGACATTAATGTGCCTCAGTTTTACTCCGGGCAGTAGGCCTGGGTTAGGAGAGTGGTTCGGCGGTGAAGTCTGGGTTTCTAGGGACGTGGCCTGCAGATCTGGCAAAAGGGGAATTTTAACTAGTGGACATTAATTTATAAATTCATTAATCCACTCATATACCCTCCATTCATTCAATAGGCAGACTGTGCAAGCTTTTCGCTTGGTACTGAGAGATACACTGCTATCCCTTCAGTGTCAACCCGGAGTGGTCAGGGCGGTGGGAGCTCTGATGTTCAGAGGAGCCCACTTATCCAAGGGCATGGGATCAGGAAGGCTGCCTAGAAGGGGGCCATCCGAGCTGACATCTAAAGAGCATAGTAAAGGCTAAAAATATGAATTACTTTAACAAGATGATGATCTCTGTGCTATAGGCCTGTGGGAGCATAAAATAAGGGAATGTAACATAATTTCCTGGGTCAGGGAACCACCATTAATCCATTCATCCATCCATTACTTTATTTAGCATCTACTCTGTGCCACTTCTTGTGCTGGCAGTGCTAGTGAAACATCAGGGACTAGGCCAGCTCCAGTCTGTGCCCTTAAGGAGCTCTCAAGCCAGTGGGCACAGACCCATCCCCCAATAGTGACAACCCAGAGTTGGGATGGGGGAACCCACTGGACAGCTGACCTGGCATGGGGTTTAGGGAGGGCTTCCTGGCATAGGAGACATCTGAACTGGGACTAGAGGGTGAGGAGAATATCACTAGACAACACTGAGACAGGGACCATGTTGAGGCAGAGGGAGGAGCACATGCAAAGGCCAGATGGTTAAGGAGAGCGCACTTTTTTTCACCTATAAGTTTGTGTCCTTAAAGTTTGCTAGAATTCTTGGTCTTTTGATGGTTGATGGGGACTCTGCCAGGGCTGCAAATCTTAGAATGGAAAAGTGTTGGAACTCACCAGAGTACTTTCCTATCAGCTGTCTCATTTGACTCTCACAACTATGTTGTCCCCATGTCAGGGGAGGGAATGACTTCCTCCACTTTACAGAAGGGAAAGTGTGGGCAGAAATGAATTGCTAGGTCACACATGGAGTTTGTACCAAAGGGAGGACTTGGACTCTGGATTCCCAGAGTCTGTTTCCTGCCACTGCTTTTCTTCTAAACACTGTTATTCTTAGCATTGTAGTTTATTTTTATTTTATTTATTTATTTATTTTTTGGCGGCTCACTGGTACAGAGATTGAACCCTGGACTTTGGTGTTATTGGCACCATGAGCATTGTGGTTTAAAAAGCGGCTTCCCAAGTCAGACTGACATAGATTTGAGTCCTGGCCCCACCCCTTCCCAGGCTGGTGACTTTGAGCTAGTCACTTAACCCCTCTGAGCCTCAGTTTCCTCTTCTGTACAATGGATATTAAATAATAGCAACATTTATGGAACACTTACTTTGTGCCAGGCCATGCACTAAGCACTTCGCAGCCCTTGGCATTGAATCCTCCCAAAGTATAATGAGGTAGATACTTTTATTATTTAAATTTTATGTATATGCTATGTATAAATTTATGCTATAAATAATACTTATTGTGATACTGTGAGGATTCTGGAGATATTTTATCACCAACTTCTTCATTTTAAATCTTCAAACCCTCAGAAAAGTTGAAAGAATATTGTGGTCATCTCTTATGTACCCTTTACCACCTAGTTCATCAGTTATTAACCTTCAATAAATTTGCTTTGTTTTTGCTTTCATATATATATGTGTGTGTGTTTGTATGTATACACATTTTTTTTCTCAACTAGCTATTTGAAAATAAGTTGTGGATATGACACTACTCCTAAATATTTCAACATGTACCTCCTAAGAACAAAGACAATCTCCTATATAACACAGTACCAATATCACCCTGAGAATTTTAACATTGATAACAAAATTATTTTATAGCTCATATTTAATATTTAGTTCACATTATAATTTCTCCAGTTGTCCTCCAAATGTCCTTTTTAGCTGTTTTTTATTATTACTATTTTTAATCTATGCTCTGCTCAGGGCTCATGCATTGCATTTGATTATCTTGCCTCTTAAACATCCTTTAATCTAAATAGAGCGGGCGATCGCCTCTGCCTGTCTTTGCAAATAAAGTTTTATTGTAACACACCCACACCCGTTTGTTTACCTGTTGTCTGTGGATGCTGAATTGAGTTTGTATGGCCCACAAAATCTAAAATACTTACTGTCTTTTACAGAAAACATTTGCTGACCCTGCTCTTTTCTTTCTTTCTTTCTTTCTTTTTGGTTGACCAGTATGAGGATCTGAACCCTTGACCTTGGTGTTATAACATCATGCTCTAACCAACTGAGCTCACCGGCCAGCCTGCTGACCCTGCTCTAGAACAATATTCCTACCCCTTCTTGTTTTTTATGACACTGACTGTGTCCCATAGTCTGGAGTTTTCTGATTGATTCGCTGATTGGATTTATGAGCATTTTTGGCAGGAATACCCCAGGTGTGATGGTGTGTCCTAAGGACGTCCCTTCAGGGGGCCACTGATGTCTGTTTGTTCTGTCATTCATGATGGTGACTTGGATCCCTTTCTTTTTTTTTTTTTTTTTTTAAACAAGCAAGGTGACATTTTATTTTATTTTATTTTATTTTATTTTATTTTTTGTCGTTTTTTCGTGACCGGCACTCAGCCAGTGGGTGCACCGGTCAGTCCTATATAGGATCCGAACCCGCGGCGGGAGCGTCGCCGCGCTGCCAGCGCAGCACTCTACCAAGTGCGCCACGGGCTCGGCCCTTGGATCCCTTTCTTAAGGTGGTAACCACAAAAAGAACCTCTCCTTTTCCTCTTAGTAATGAATAACCAGTAGATTTATTTGGAAAGTAGAGCTAACAGGATTTCCTGTGGATTGGGTGTGAGATGGCAGACTGGTGGGAGACAGGTGGGACAGAAAGGATCCAGAGCTCAGTTTGGGAAAGGTCGAGTTGGAGATGCTACTAGATATTGGAGTGTACTGACTTACTATATTTATACCTTTTTCGTTATGTCCTTGTTATCTTCACACTACCAATTATCCTTTGCTGTAGTCCCCAGCCAGTGTGTTTGGAATTTCCCAGAGTCCAGCGGCAGCTGTACATTTTCCTTGGTCAGGCCTGCTGAGCTGACGAACACGTCCAGTGTCTGTGCCTTTGGCTGAGATTTTTTTGACTCAGCAGGTTTGGCTTGACTGTCTTCTTATAGGAGAGGCTGGGGCGGTAGGTGTGGCTGCTTGAGGAAAGAACAGTAGATGAAAGAAGCATATATCATCAGTGATGCACTATGCTGGGGAGGCAAGATCTTTTAAACAAAGAATTCTTGGGGGAGAAAGAATAAAAAAGGTTGGTGATGTCAGGCAGGTTGGGGCCACTCTTGCAAAGGGTACTTCTCACGTTTCCTGGGAAGCTGTGGGATGTCTTTGGGCAATGAGAAAATTCCAGTTCATTTTTGCTTAATCCTCTGGAGTATACTGGTTATTTTTCTAGATTACCACACATTGTAGGCAGAATAATGGTTCCCCAAAGATGTTCACATTTTAAACCCAAGAATCTGTTCAATATGTTACCATACAGGGCAAAGGTAATTTTGCAAATATGATTAAATCAAGGATTTGGGGCTGGGGAGATTATCCTGGATTATCCTGGTTTGCCTGCTGTAATCACAAGGGTCCTTATTAAGGAAAGAGTGAGGTAGGAAAGGGAGTGATTTGAAGATGCTACTCTTCTGGTCTTGATGATGGAGGAAAGGAGGCATGAGCTGAGGAATGTGGTGACCTCTAGAAGCAGAGACTCCAGAGAGGAGCACACCCCTGCTAACATCTTGAGCTTAGCCTAGTGAGACCCATTTTGTACTTCTGATCAAGACAGATATGTGTTGTTTTAAGCCACTACATTGTGGTTACTTGTTACAGCAGCCATAGGAAACTAATACACCGTGATAATTACTTCAGGTCGCTGAGGTAGTTTTTTCAAAAGTGCTCAGCTCTGTGGTAATTGTCTTGAGTTTTGGCCTTGGAGTTAGTTTCAGTTTTCTTTTGCTACATAACAGCCTGACGCAAAGCTTAGTGGCTTAAAACAGTAACCCTTTTATTTTCTCTCAAGTTTCATGCCTTGACTTGGTTGCAGTTAGAGGTGGCTGGGGCTGGAGTCATCAGGAGGACTGACCATTACTGGGACATTGGAATGGCCAGTTCCCTCCTTCCCTTTCAGTGTGGTCTCAAAGCCTCTCTTCTCCATGTGGTCTTCTCAGCAGGGCAGCTGAATTTCTCACATGATTGCTCAGGGCTCCCCAAACACTGGATTTCCATGGGGGAAGAAGTGGAAGCTATAGGCCATTTTAAGGCAAGACCTGGAACCGCACAGCATCATTTTCACCATGCTGTATTGGTCAAAGCAGCAACGGGCACAGACCAGAGCAAGTGCGGGAGGGGGCTGGACAGGGCATGACAGAGGGGTCACCAAAGGCACAGTCTACCATAGAATAGGCACTCGGGTTTGGATCTTGACACCAACACTTATTAGCTGTGTGACTTTGGGCAAGCAGCTTGACCTCTCAGAACCTCCATTTCCACAAATGAGGGTATAATAAAACTTAACCTTATGGGATTCTTTTGAGGATGCGGCAAGACAGTAGATGTCAAGGCCCTGACCCAGAGCATGCATATCTGGTCGTTAATACTGGCTGGGAGTGCACATAGAATCTCTTCTTACTGTATGTGGGCCTTACTGCCTTGAAACTAAAAACTCTACTTGTAGAGAAACCTTCCTGCACTTAGATCCCTGCTCTGCCATTTACTCAGTATGTGTCCTGGTGAGTCACTCTATCTTTCTATACTTTAATTTCCTCCTCTGTGTAGTATAGCACTCATCTCATAGATCTGATGCAAGAGTAGCCTTAGCACAGGGTGTGGCATATTCGAAGTTCAGTAAATAGTGTGATCAAGAGCCCAGCCTCTGGAGCTGGACTGCCCGTGAGTCTGTCCCAGCTCTGCCACTTTCTGTGTGGCCCCAAATGAGTTATTTAACTGTTCTGGTCCTCAGTTTTGTGGTCTGTAAATTGGATTGTTGTCTCAATTCCATGAGTTAATATTCATAAAGCAGGGACCAGTGCCTAGCCCTTACGTGCTGTGTAAATGTTTGTTGAATGTATGAAAGTGACTGGCACCATTGTTATTTTTATCATTATCATCTTAATGCTAAACCTTCTAGTGCTGTCCTTCTCAGTGTACACTCCTGGGTCGCTTGTCATAGCTGATAATCAGTACTTCACACCTCTGCATTGCCTGGATCCCTCCTCCTCAGTCAGCCCTCACAGGCTTACCACAGGTGGAAGGGTCTGGCTTCCAAATGAGTCATTTCTAACTAGCATGGTGGTGATGACTCTATCTGATCAGGAGCTGGGATTGGAGTTATATCCCTGAGTAAGGAAAATGGGAAAGTCAAACATAGAGGGCAATATGGCTGAGTTGAGAGCCTCCCACTGCATGACATCTAATGCATCATAAAATATTTAAAGCATCCTTTGAAATAAATGGTTGTCCTTGCAAGGAAAAAGCAGAAGCAAGAGCCAAAGAGGGGACTGAACATTGAAGCCACCTGATACTCTGGGGGCGTTTACAGACTCACATGGCCTGGGAGATGGGGACTGTTCTGTGGGGAAGCTGGGCAGGAGACCACCTTGTGTAAACTCAGGTCTTGGGCAAGGTACCTGGTAAACTCAAATATCCCATGCTGTGAAGGCACGCAAGCCTCAGCTGTAGGTGGAGATTGGTAAATTCTCCTCTGAGAATTTGTGGCCACTGACTCTCTCTCATGTGTGTTTGGGGCCAAATTATACTCTCTGAAAGGTCTTAGAAGTAGCTGGCTGAAAACAAACCCTAGTCTGTTGTGCCCCTAAGCTCCTGGCAATGTAAACCCTCCCTGAAGGAGTGCTCTCTCTGCCCAGGCCATGGAGAATTCCTTCAGATAGAGTTCCAGCACATGTGGGCTCCCAGTAAAATATTATGTATTGTACAAAGAAGTAGGCACCAGAAGCAAAAGTCAGCAGAAACAAAACATGGCAGGTCAGGATTGCAGATAATGTAATGATTAGATCTGGATATAAAATACCTAAGTCTATATGCTAAGAGGATAAAAGAGAGGAATATTAAAACACAAGTAAAATCAAAAATTGCCAGAAAGGTGGAAAAAGAACCAAATAGAACTTCTAGAAATGACAGATATAACAGTTGGTGTTCGGAGCGCAGTAGAAAGGCTAAACACCAGAATAAACACAGCTGCTAAGAGGATTGGTGAGTTGAAAGATAGATGGTGAAGAAAAAGAGTGAACTTTGTGAGGTCACCTCTTAGATACCAAGGAGTGCCACCTGTAGGTCCTGATTCGGTGACCTGGGGAAGGGCTGGACATTTTTAACACCGTCCAAGGTGGATTCTCACTTGCACCAGTGTTTGAAAATCACATCCCTGGAGTCTATTTATAATCTCGAGAATGTCTCACCAGTTATGTTACATGACAGCCAGGCTCTTCCTGGTGACCTCCGAAGGTTTTTTATGATATTCTTCTACTAAGGAAACATTTTTGAGCATTCTCTCCTGGTACGTATGTGCGTATTTGTGTAAATATATAATTATTTAGCAGTCATGTATACTGCTAATATATGAGTATAATAGTATGGCTATATTAAGTACATTTAAAAATATACACAAAAATTGTAAGGGATGAAATAAACAATATTTTTAAAATAAAATTTTAATTTTATTTATTTATGGCCCCCCAAATATTTTTGCTGTCACTAAAAATATTTTCCTATACAGACATTGTTAAAAGAATTTAGAAACTCTTGGTGTAATCCTTTGTGAGAATCTAGTTTTGGCATTCTTTGTCTAAGGCAAAGACAAAGACCTAACTAAGGTGCAAAGATCTAAGGGACTGCATTTAATCTTGCTGTTCGTTTTTCAGTCTCACTCTTCGTTATGCAGAGGCATTTGTTGGAATTTGCTCATGTGCTCATTGTTAGATCTTCAGTCCATGGTTTTTGAGCAGGAGTCTTTTTAAGAAGCCCCCTGTGTGAGGGCTGGTTGATTTGCAACCTGAGACTGTTCAGAGTCTACTTGCCTGGGCTGAAAGCAATATGCTGAGTGGACAGGAGAGGGCGCCTGTTTCAGCTCTTCAGCGACTGGGTCCAGCACCCCAGGGATGGCGCCTCAGCTGAGGGAGTACCAGAGCCTGTTTCTATTTGACCCTGGTGTATCTCTGTGTCTGTTCGTGCTCATCTGTAGTTAATTGAAAACCCAGCCAATAAATCTTAATCAAACTTTAAATCAAAAGGGTATTTGTTGCTGGCTTTACAGTAAGCCCTGAGGAAGGCAGCTCTGTGGTTGGTTTGGTGACTCAGTGCTGTTATCAGGAACGTGTGGACTCTTTCTGTTTCTGCCATCTTTTTGTTAAGGCAGTTCTCATGGCCTTGAAGGGCTGCTGGAGCCCTAGGTATTGAGCCTTTATACGAGGGCACTTCAAAAAGTTCATGGAAAAATAGAATTAAAAGATAATATGAATCTTTCCATGAACTTTTTGAAGTGCCCTTGTGCTTCCAAAGGGACGAAGTTTGTGTGTATGTATGGGAGAGTGGGTGGTCAGGTAAGTGAGAGAGAACTCCTCAAGGAGGAAAATCCTTTCCCAGAAGCCCCCAGGAAGTGCAGCCGTATAACACCAAGGTTAAAGGTTCAGTTCCCCATGCTGGCCAGCTGCCAAAAAAAAGGTTCCAGGAGACCAGTCACTACCAGTTTACCAAAATTGAGTCACATACCACCTCTTGTGTATGAGAGAGGAGTGTTGGCTTCTAAAGTCTAATGGAGGCCTGGGAGGATGGAGTTAATAAGGCAGTTAAAATAGTACTAGTGACAGAGGCACCAAGATTGTTCTAAAATCTGTACATGTATTAAATTTTTCTCACCACATCCCTTGAAGTAGGCTATCATCATTACCACTACCTTACAGATGAAGAAACAGCAGGGCTGGTTAGTAACCTGCCCGAGGTACACAGGTGGTAAGTGGCAGAGCTAGGATTCCAGTCCAGGTAGTCTGGCCCCAGTTTGCTTCTTTATCCCATTCCATTCCCCATGGGCAGCCATGCTAAGTCTCCCACTAGGCTTCTTCAGTTCATGCACAATCCGTTAGTGAGCCAACATCCCTGTAAGCCAGAGTTTGTGATCCTCATTTTGCAAAAGAGGAAATGGAGGTGCAGAGTTGGTTTTGAAACTTGCCCACAGCGCCAGCCCGTGGCTCACTTGGGAGAGCGTGGTGCTGACAACACCAAGGCCAAGTGTTTGGATCCCTATATAGGGATGGCCAGTTAGCTCATTTGGGAGAACGTGGTGCTGACAACACCAAGTCAAGGGTTAAGATCCCCTTACCGGTCAACTTTTGGGAAAAAACAAAAAAGAAAGTTGCCCACGGTCACACAGCAAGTAGGTAGCAGAGCCAGAAGTTGAACCCAGGATCACCCAACTCCAGAGCACACTAAACTCTTGGCCTCTCTATTACCAGCTTCCCCTGAGCCTAATAAACTCCCACAAGTCCTCTATACTAAGTTGAGTTGGTCTCTGCCTGTCTGGGGGTGGAGTAGAGGTGGGGATTATCTTCTGGGGTGTGGCCATACTTCAGTCCATTAGGAGGCTGTGTAAGTTACTTAAGGAATCTTTACTTAGTGCCTGCTGTGTGCCGGAACTGTCCTGGGAGGTATGATTAACTCAGAAATCAACAAAAGAAATAATTGTAAAAATCTCTGCTGTTGTGGTACTCGCATTTGAGGGTATTAGTTACCTGCCTAGTGATCCCAGGGCACAGGAAGGTTCTTCCCAATAGTTATCCCCAAATTCCCAGGCTGAATCTCAGTGGCCCAGCTTGGGTCACATCCGCATCCCTGAACCAATCACTGTGGCCCAGAGAATGCAGTGCTCTAATTGGCCAAACTGAGGGCTGGGGTTAGCCCCACCTGAATTTCTTAGACTAAAAGTTGAGGAGATTGGATTCCCCCGTATACTGGTCAGGCAGACCAATGTGCATAGCTGTTGTCTTGGAATGTGGTAATGGAGGGTTGGGCCCAGGTCTGCAGGAGGAAGTTCCCACCCGCTGTTGTGACTACCACAATTCCATGAACACTTGGAGTACTGTTAGGGTGAGCTTTAAACTGGCTGGAACACATCCAGGGAAGGGCGACCAGGGCAGGGACTGGCTCGAAGCTATGTTCGTTCTGAATAATAATTTATTAATTTATTAACTGATAATAACAGCTTTCATTTAATATGCTTTCCATTATCTCCACAAATGATCTTAACCACTGTATTAGGGAGTTTATGATCATGCTCATTTTATGAGCGAGGAAGTATTTCAGTAAGAGAAGCAAGCTCCTTGAGACAACATAGGATAAGATATCAAATTCTACTGGCTCCAAAACTTCTCTTCTTATGTTTAGTTATTAATATTTGATACTTTGTATGTTCTTTATTGAGATACCTATTCAGTGCAACATAAGAATCTAAAGGTATAGTTCAGTGAGTATTGATAAATGCATATACCTGTGTAACCAGTATCCAAGTTATAAAACATTTCCATCACTCCAGAAAGTTCCCTCCTCCCCTGCTCTGTCACTCTATTTGACTTCTTTTAGTATTGACTAATTCTGTCTGTTGTTAAACTTCATACAAATGGAATCATACAGTATGAACTTTATTTTTTAAAAAAATTTTTGTGGCTGGCTGGCTGGTAACAGAGATTGAATCCTGGACTGTGGTGTCATCAACACCATGCTCTAACCAGCTGGACTAACCAGCCAGCCAGTACAGTATGAACTTTACGTCTACATTTTGAGATGCTTTCGAGATATTTGTTGCTGCATGAATCACTAGTTAATTTCTTTTATCACCTTCAGTTTGTATTCTTTTCTTTTATTCCAATATATGAATATGCCACACTTTGTTTAATCACTTTCCTAACGATGGACATTTGGGTTGGTTCCAGTTTTTTGGTTATCACAAGTAAAGCTGATATGAACATTCCTGTACAAGCCTTCATATGGATGTTTATGTGGAAATTCTCCCAAGAATTACCTAAAAGTCCTGGGTTATATGGTAAGGGTATGTTTAATTTTATAAGAAACTACCAAAGAGTTTTCCCATTTAATTCCAATTGCTCCACATCCTTGCAATATTTAATGTTTTCACAATTTAATTTTAGCCATTCTCATTGCTTTTCTTTGATGAATGGTGATATTGAGTATTTTTCCATGTGGTAGTAAAGAAACATTTATTATCTCACACAGTTCCTGAGAATCAGGAAATTAGGAGCGGCTTAGTTGGGTGACTTTTGGTCGGGTTTCTCAAACCAAAAGCTTGCCTGGGACTGGATCCACTTTTAAGATGATTTACTTACATGAGTGCTGTAGGTCTCAGTCCTTCACTGGCTGTTGGCCAGAGTGGCTTTCCCCAAGGATCTCTTTCTCAAGGCTGTTCATGACCTGGTGGCAGGTTTCCCCAAGGAGAGTGATCCAAGAGTGAAAGTGACCAAGACTAAAGAGAGGCAGTGTCTTCATAACTTTGGAAGTGATGCACTACCACTTCTGCCGTATTCTGTTGGTCATACAGACTGACGGGTATGTGTGGGAAGGGCTATACAGGGTGTAAATACCAGGTGACAGCAATTGTTGGGGGCCATCTTTGAGGCTGGCTAGCAACGTTCTGTTACTACCATGGATTAAAATTACTGATTTTTTTTTTTAGAATATTAAGTCAATCTTGTATTCCTGGATAGACATTACTTGATCACGGTATATTATCTTGTTTATATATTGCTGGCTTTGATTTGCTAATACTTACCTAAAAACTTTGTATTTGTGGTCATGAGTGACATAGTCTGTAATTTTATTTTCTTGTATGTCTTTGTCAGGTTTAATATGGTTTTTCTGATCTCATAAAACAAGTTGAGAAAATGTTCGCTCATCCTCTGTTTTCTGCAAGATGTTGTGTAAAATTGGGATTATTTCTTCCTTAAATGTTGAATACAAATGTCCATCTAGGCTTTTCTTTAAGGGAAGGTTTTTTTTTTTTTTTTTTTTTTTTTTTCCGTGACCGGCGCTCAGCCAGGGAGTGCACCGGTCATTCTTATATAGGATCCGAACCCGCGGCGGGAGCGTCGCCGCGCTGCTAGCGCAGCACGCTACCGAGTGCGCCACGGGCTCGGCCCTAAGGGAAGGTTTTTAATAATAGAATTCAATTTCCTTAGTAGTTATAGGGCTATTGAGATTTTCTATTTCTTCTTGTGTCCGTTTACATGAATTATATCATATAAGTTGTTCAATTTATCGTAATAAAGTTGTTCATAATATTCCTTTGGTATTCGTTTAATATTTGTAGGATCTGTATAATGTCCTCTCTCTCATTCCTGATATTTGTAATTTATGTTTTCTTTTTTCTTCAGCACTAGTCCTGCTAGTGGTTTACCAATATATCTCTCAAAGAACCACCTTTTGGCTTTATTTTCCTCTTATTTGTCTGTTTTGTGTTACACTTTCCTCTTTGTAACCAAGACGGAAAAAAGAGAAAGAATTCACTCAATGTACCATCAATGAGGCCTGGAGGGACTGCCGCCCATCAGGGGAGCAGCCCTGATCCAAAATTAGCCTTTCTTTTTATTGACAAGACAAGGAAGTTTCACAAGAAAAATCAGTTGATTCAATCATCAAAGAAGGACATAAAAACAGGCAGTGTAAAACTAGTAACAGCAGTAAATTAACAATGTGACATTCCAGAATGTAATTTGTAAAAAGCTAGGTCAATTTACCAACAAACAGCTTGTCCTTAGTAAACATTTCTTTTCTAAATACTTCCTACAGCGATTTCTTTAGCATATTTAAACAGCATTCAAGCAGTTTTCTTAACATATCTAAAGAACAATCAGTAGGTTAAATAATCAATAGTCATTCAAGCCAGAATCAAACCAGCAACCTAAAACAGTCAAAGTACACAATCCCATCTCTAAACAGTGATTAGAATTGATTAAGATGGCTTTTGCCAAACTTATCTGTGGACTTTTGTCCCCTACTCAAGAGCCTTGTGGCTCATTCATGAATTACCTAAAAATCCTATTCTAAGATCAAAGGAGAATCAAGATTTCTAACCCACTACACTTTTGTCTTTCATTGATTTCTGCTCTTTATTGTCTATTTACTTTGGGTTGCTCTCTCTAGCTTAATAAGGTAGAATCTTCGATTATTGCTTTTAAATCTTTCTTTTTCTATATGAGCGTTTACGTATAAATTTCCCTCTAAGCACTACTTTAGATGTATACCACAAAATTTGACATGCTGTGTCTTCATTATCATTCAGTTCTGTATATTTTCTAGTTTCTCTTGTGATTTCTTCTTTGACTCATGTGTTGTTTAGAAATATGTTGCCTAGGGCCGAGCCCGTGGTGCACTCGGGAGAGTGCGGCGCTGGGAGCGTGGCGACGCTCCCGCCGCGGGTTCGGATCCTATATAGGAATGGCCGGTGCACTCACTGGCTGAGCGCCGGTCACAAAAAGGACAAAAAAAAAAAAAAAAAAAAAAAGAAATATGTTGCCTAACTTCCAAATCTTGGGGTCTTTGTAGAGTTCTTATTGTTATCGATTTCTAATTTAATTCCACCATGGTCGGTAATGATGTGCATGGCAGAAAAATTCAGGTGGTGCAAATGGTAATATGGTGAAAAGTATATGTTTCCCATCCCTGGCTTCTTGTCTGCCTGCCTGCCTGTTTTCATTCTTTTCTTTGTTTATTAAGAAACGTTTATTGATCCCCATACTGGCCAGCTGCCAAAAAATTTTTTTTTCTTTGAATGCTTACTATTTGCCAGCACCAAGGATGTAGTTATTTACAAAGAGACCCAAATTGCTGTTGCCCTTATGGAGTTGAGATTTTCCTGATAGGAGACAGATAATAAACAAAATAAAAAAGTAAAAAATGGGGCCGAGCCTGTGGCGCACTTGGGAGAGTGCGGCGCTGGGAGTGCAGCGACGCTCCCACCGCAGGTTCGGATCCTATATAGGAATGGCCGGTGCACTCACTGGCTGAGTGCCGGTCACGAAAAAGACAAAAAAAAAAAAAAAAAAAAGTAAAAAATGTGTTAGGTGGTAATAAGGAAAAAAATGAAGCAAGGAAGGAGGAGTCAGTGTAATGGGAGAAGGTATGTGCTATATTCAGTTGGTTGTAGGGAATGCCTCTCTGAGGAAATAAATGTTGGATTAGACTTGAGTAAAGAGGATATTTGGAGAAGAGTGTTTCAGGCAGAAGACCCAGTGAGTGCAAAGGCCCTGAGGCCAGAGTGTGCACACTGGGTTCCAGGAGCAGTAATGCAGAGAGGATGGGCGTGGCTGGAGCAGCTGGTGAGGGGGAGAGTAGGTCAGAGGTCAGAAAGGGAGCCACCAAAGGCCACCCTCCAGGCACCTTCCAGAAGTGTTCTCTGCATAATCAAACATATTCTGGGTGTGAACATGTTTAATTCACACAAATGATACTATACTATGCACCCTGTTTTGTGCTGTTTTTTCCTTTTAGCAGGGTACCTTGAAAATCCTTCCATTTCACATGTTTGGAGCGCCCACGTTCTTTTTCATAGCAGTTGCTACATCGTGTGGATATACCAGGCCCCTGTTGGTGGACATTTAGGTTATGTCTGGGTTAAACCAGCCCAAAGAATGCTGCCATCAGTCTCCCAGCACTTGGCAGGCAGCCTTCACACCGTGGTACTGCCCCCTTCCCCTCCCCCGCAGGGAGGGTTTTTTTTGTTTTTTGGGTGGCTGGCTGGTTAGGGAATCTGAATCCATGACCTTGGTGTTATAAGGCTGTGCTCTAACTAACTGAGCTAGCCAGCCATCCTCGCAGGGAGAGTTTTAAGGGAAACCTTTCCAGACCTCCCAAGTTCACCTGAGGAATCTGCTGGGCCTTCCTTCCTTTCCTTTTCAATGGCTCTGCTTCCAGGAAAAGAAATTATGAGAAATAAAGTATGAAAAGAAAGTCAAACCGCCACCTCCCTTTCTGGTCGTACAACGGTATATAGCTCTAGGGGTAAAAACTTCCAGGATCACAAATGAACAATTTGAAATATTGATGGCAGAAATGCCTTCCCCAGTCTACCTTATTGAGGCATGCATTTCTGGTCAAATTTACTTCTTATGCTTAATGATTATGCATCAAATTGTGTAATGTATGCTGTGTTGGTCAGTAGTGTACTAATAATAATTTTAATGTTAATCCAAGAGAAATAATTTCTTTTACGTTTTTTATTTTTTGGCAGCTGACTGATACAGGGATCCCAACCCTTGACCTTGTTATCACCACCATGCTGTAACCAACTGAGCTAACTGGCCAGCACAGAGAGAAAATTTTTATTTATTTATTTATTTATTTTAAAAGATGACCAGTAAGGGGATCTTAACCCTTGACCTGGTGTTATCAGCACCACACTCTCCCAAGTGAGCTATGTGCAGGCTCTCAGAGAGAAAAATTTTAACTGAGCTTTCCAGAAATTAAAATTTTGATTTTAATTTATAGACACATTTTTGTTTCAGAGAAATACGATAGGACATTTGAGCACTAAAATATGTTACATTAGGTGGCCGGCCCGTGGCTCACTTGGGAGAGTGTGGTGCTGATAACACCAAGGCCAAGGGTTCGGATCCCCATATAGGGATGGCCGGTTGTTCACTTGGGAGAGCGTGGTGCTGACAACACCAAGTCAAAGGTTAAGATACCCTTATCGGTCGTCTTTTAAAGAAAAAAAAAAGTTAGGATAAAATTTTATAGGGAAAGTAGAATGTAGGTTGAACTTCAGAGCAAGGAATAATGAAAATACTCTGTTAAAGAAGAACTGGTTGGTGTATTTTAAAATGGCTTTGGAGGGAGAGAGAGGAAGGGTCTGTGTTACTAAAGAGGGAGCAGGAATCTGGGAACCACTGGGATGCCCTTGGCTTAGCTCTTTTTTTGTTGTTGTGGAGCATGCTATATAATTTATTCCAGATCTTTCCAATGACTGAGAGGCTCACAGCTGAGCAGAGCCCCTTTCTGTACCTCAGTGGGAGGTGTGGTTTCACCCCATCAACTCCAGCCAGGGTCATTGGGATTCCAGGCCAAGGTTGAGGGGACTCTTGACTTCCACCAGCCCCATGCCAGAGGGCAGGCCTGTTTTCAGCATGGCACTGGCCCCTCTCAAATGTTTCTAGATTTCCCCTGGTCTGGTTCAGCCTGTGGGGTTCTGGGGGTTCTCTGCTTAGACTCACTCTCAGAGTCACCTGGTACATGTGCTCCTAGGCTCTCCACTCCATGTGCTTCTCATCTCCCTGCTCTCATGGGTGCCTAGGCCTCAGCCTCCCTGCTGGCTCAGTCAGTACTTCTCAGCCACCTGCTTCCAGCCTCCACGCCTGCATGATTCACTCCTTTCCAGTCCATTCATCCCCTGATCCTTTTCTTCTTGGGGCTTCTAGCTTCTTTCCACACCAGCTACCATTTTAGTGGGGCTTGAGGAGGGAGCAGAGGAATGAGTGTCTACATTCTACAGGCTGAACTAGAAATCCTGGGTGCCGGGGTGGATTGTTAGATCTTTTTTTTTTTTTTTTTTTTTTTAAAAGATGACCGGTAAGGGGATCTTAACCCTTGACTTGGTGTTGTCAGCACCACGCTCACCCAGTGAGCGAACCGGCCATCCGTATATGGGATCCGAACCCGGGGCCTTGGTGTTATTAGCACCGCACTCTCCCGAGTGAGCCACGGGCCGGCCCCTGATTGTTAGATCTTTTTGAAAAAAGTTTTAATTACTTGTCTTGGTAATAAGTTCTCAAATTCTCATAGTTCCAGGTTCAAAAGAGTATGTAAGGAAGTCTCTCTCCATCTCTTTTCCCCCAGGCACCCTGTTCCCCTCCATGGAGGCAATTACTGTTACCCTATATATTCTCCAGAAAAAAATCAACAAAACACAAACTATGCATTTCAAATAATTACTGATATGCCTTACCACCCCACTTGTTTCCATGACTGGTAACAAACATTCTCCTAGTCCTCCCTGACAGTTATCCTGGAGACAGTGATCTCTCAGCACGTTAAAAAAACTAATTTACTCTTTATTTCAGCTGCTGATGACAGAAATACTGGAAATTATGAGATCGTATATGGGTATAGTCTTATAGTGTTTTTTCTGGCTTTTTAATTGTTATTATAAACTGTGCTTCAGGATTAATGTACCTGGCAAGGCCTTTCATACCTGTGCAGGCAAATCTGGCATAAATTCCCAGAAGTGTAACTACTTAGTCAAGGGTGTACACAGATTTGCTCTTGCAAATGTATGAGAGAAGTGTATGAGAGAAGGTCCATTTCCTCACAGTCTAGCCACTTGGGGGGGGTTTGCTTTTTTTTTTTTTTTTCTTTTTCGTGACCGGCACTCAGCCAGTGAGTGTACCGGCCATTCCTATATAGGATCCGAACCCGCGGCCGCTGGGAGCGTCGCCGCGCTCCCAGCGCAGCACCCTCCCGAGTGCGCCACAGGCTCGGCCCTGCTTTTTTTTTTTTAAATCTTTTTCCTTTGAACTAATTTTAGACTTACAGAAAAATTACAATATTAGTACAGAGGGTTCCTGCACATCTTTCACCCAGCTTCCCAGGATGATAACATCTTGTGTAACCACAGCACAATGAGCAGACCTAGGAAATTAAAATTGGTACAGTAACATTACGTAGACTGCAGACCGCACTTAAATTTAACCAGTTTTTTCATCAGTCTCTTTTCTTTCTGTCCCAGGATCATATCCAGTATCCCCCATCACATTTAGTTGTTATGTCTTTTTACTTTCCTGTGATCTGTGACAGTTTCTCACTCTTCTTTTCTTTCATGACCTTAATCCTTTTGAAGTGTACTGTTCAGTTATTTTGTAGAAATGTCCTTCAGTTTGAGTTTGTCTGATGTTTTCTCATGATTGGAAGGAGATACTGTACTTTGGGCAAGAATACCACAGAAATGACACTGTGTCCTTCTCAGTGCACTATGTCAAGGGGTTGATATCAGTCTTATTATTGTGATGTTGACCTTGATCGCTTGGTTAAGGTGGTATCGCCGGGTTTGTCCACTTTAAAGTTACTATCTTTCCCTTTGTAGTTAATAAATACCTTGGGGAACACGCGTTGAGACTCTACAGATACTCTATTTCTCTTCAAACTTTTCTCCACTAATTTTAGCATCCATTGGTGAATCTTGTCTGCAACAGTTATTATTGTGGTATTTGCCTAATGTTAATTTTCTATTTCCCTCTTACCTTCTACATTTATTAATTGAAAGTCTACTGTAAGAAGAACTGTCCTTTCTATTTGGGGATTTTTAAGCTTTGCGTGTGTGTGTATGTGTGTGGCTGGCCCTTGACTTTGGTGTTATAACACAGCACTCTAAACAACTGAGCTAACTGGCCAGCCCTCCTTGGGGATTTTTAACAGCCTTTTTACTACTGAGAAAAACTGGGTTCATTGAAGAAGTGGAGATTAGATATGAGCCCGTGCCCCCGCCTGTGGCTTTGACCTTTCACAGGAGGAAGGAGGAGCCTTTAGGTATTGCTAATGGGATGTATTAGTCCATTTCTGTTGCTTGTAACAAAAATACTTGGGACTGGATAATTTGTAAGAAAATGAAATTTATTGCTTACAGTTTTGGAGGCTAGGAAGTCCACAGTCCAGGGAACACATCTGGTGAGGTGACTCTACAGCATTGCAGGATGTCACATGACAAGAATGGTGGAGCAGAAAAAGAGACACTCTCATCTGTTCTCCTTTTAAAGCCCTCAGAACCATGCCGATGACCACCCCATTAATCCATTCATTAGAGTGTGGTCCTGACAATATAATCTACCTCTTCAAGGCCCCACCTTTCAACTACCGTAATAGGATTTCCCATCCTCAACAGTTACAGTGGGGATCAAGCTTCTAATACATAATACTTAGGGGACACAATTCAATCCATATCACGGGGACCTCATCTCCCAGACCTCCAGAGAACACCCCAGTGTGTTTTCTGTCATCTTCCTTCACCATCCAATGAAAGCTTTCAGTTTTGAGATTCTGTGGCCCCAGCCTGGCCTAAGTATGTGGGTACTTCAAAAAGTTCATGCAAGGATTCTTATTGTCTTTTAATTCTATTTTTCACAAACTTTTTGAAGTACCCTTATATAAACAACAGTGGCTGCTCTTTATGGAAACCTTTGGGTGGAGTGAGTTACAGTCTTGTTACCCAGTGGGTAAGGATTATTATTAAACCCATTTTATAAAGGAAGAAACTGAGGCTCAGAGAGGGAGTGTTGCTGGGACTCTGGCCTGGGAACCCCTGAATCCACATCACTAACTTAACCAGCAGTTTCTCCTGCATGAGGGAGCCCAAGGGAGTGCTTCCCACCTTCATCTCAGGCTTCAACAGGGGAGTCAGAGACCCAGTGACTCTTAAGGCTCCTATTCTTGGGGCCTTTCCTTAGTGTTGTACCCAATTCTGCCTCCAGTCCCATAACATAGATTCTTGGAATGAAGGGCCTGCTGAGTGACTACCTAGTCCTCGAGTCCTCCAAGTAGACTTGGCAGGGGGAGAGGGAGGGAGGGAGTGAGGGCAGGGGAGGATGCCATCCTGGGGCTTAGATATTCTTCTGTTTGTATTTCCTGCAGTCCTCATAATCTGACTTGGTGTTGTCCTTGGGAATGACGAGGAACTCATTCATTCTGGGTGAGCAGCATCTCTGGGAGCCTCAATGGAAGGAATAGAGAGGCCCACAGCAGCTCCACTTGTCATCCTTAGGGTCCAGGGCTAAACTGCCACAGCGTTTCCAGGACTCCATGTGGGTCACCAGCACTTTGCCTGGGGTCAGAAACAGCTCAGCCTAGGCCTGGGGTTAGCTCTGGACTCCCTTTTGTACAGCTTTTATCTCACTGCTAGGGACTGCCCCTCTGTCTCCCACGGTGTCCCGTCACCCAGCACCCACTCATTTTCCTTCCTGGCTGGTATATATCCTGTTCTGTTTTATTTTATTCTATTTCTTTTATTTTTATTTTCTATGGATTTATTGAGGTATAATTGACATTCGGTAAACTGAACATACTTAAAAGTGTGCGATTTGATTTTTTTTTTTTTTTTTTTTTTTTTTTGATGGCTGGCCAGGACAGGCATCAAACCCTGGACCTTGGTGTTATCAACACCACACTCTGACCAGTTTAGCTAACTGGCCAGCTCCTAATTCGATAAGTTTTTTTTTTTTTTTAAGTCATACTATGTGCCAAACATTTATTTAAGTTTTCTCATTTTCCCCACACAACTCTGTAGGGAAGGTATCAATTGTTTCCCATTTTATAGTGGGCAAGTTCAGGCTCACAGAGAGTAAATCCGTTTTCCAGAGTCACACATCTGGTAAGAAGCAGGAGTGGGGTTCCGTCCTTCTCTTTCCCTTAGAGAACCCCGAACAACTTCCCTTTTAGAAGATGGGCTTCTAGGGTTTAAGAAAGAATCAGATTACACTCCCCTGCTGTTGTGGCCCACTGATCCTCACTCAACAACCCTCTTGGTGATGAAGATGATGGAGGAGATGAAATCTGCCCTTTGTGCCAGGAGACCTGGATATAGGGCCATGGGAGTTGGCTGATTCCTGAAGTGGAGAGTGGGATCAGGCAGAAACTCAGGCTTGTGAAGACTAAGAAAGTGACATTTACTGGCTTATGATGAAGGACACAAATGAACAGCCAGATGGAAAAGATGCATAGGGTGAGGTATGGGGAAGGGGTGCAGAGCTTTCGTGCCCTCTCTGGGTGCACCATCCTCCAGGAACCTCTACTTGTTCAGTTATCTGGAACCCCCCTAATTTGGTAAGTTTTGGTAGACATATATACCATGAAACCATCACCACAATCAAGATAATGAACATATCCATCACCTCCAGGGTATCCTTGTACCCCTCATAATCCCACTCCCTCCCCTCTCCCCCATCCCCAGGGAACAGCTGATCTATTAGAGATTAGTTTGTATTTTTAGAATTCTATATGAATGGATTTATACAGTATGTATTTAAATTTTTTTTTTTAAAGAAAGGCTGGTCATGATACACCAAGTTGATTTTGCAACTTACAATCATAGACTTGCAGGTTTTAAAAAAACCTGCTTGGTAGACTGTGGTACCCCCAAGCCACCTCACTTGTTTGCCTCCACTCAGAAGATCCCAGCCTTCCCACCAGTACTCACCCCTGTACTTCCCACCTGTACTCACCCCTGGATTCCTGGTTCAGGGACGGCATGGGAGACACAGGCCGTCCCTCAGAGAGTGGCTGGAGCAGGAGGCAGAGGGCTGAGCGTGAGAGAAGAGTAAGGGCTGGGGGTGGGGCCCTGGGCAGGGGACAATGTAAGGGGGCCCTGGGTAGGGAAGTGGGGGCCCCAGTACCTGAGAAGAGGAGGAGGCTGGTCCTCCAGCTGGAACAGGCCCTTGGCCCCATGACCCTGGTTGTTGGCCCTGCACAAGGTTCTACCGGTTGCTGCAAACCCACTCCGAAGCAGCAAAGCTTCCTGAGAAAGATCCACAGGCCCCTGATATCCCTACTTAGCTGCTTCCTGATTAATTTCCTACTAGCCCGTCATCCCCATAGAGATGACCTTGCCACATAACCATAAAACCTTTGGCCTATCAAATAGCATCATGTACCACTTATGTGCCTCTTGCCCTAGAGGTCATCCACAAACCCCCATCCTTATGAGTCTGTCGGTACCATGGGTCAGCCCCTTAGGGGTGGCCAGTGCTCTGGAGCGCCCACTGGATGACTGAGTGCAGAGTGGATCCCTGGCCTGGAAGCTGAAGGAAGCTCCTCTCTAAATGTACCAGGCATGTGGGAAAGGGGGTCAGGGTACTTCCTCTGGTATCCGGATCTTTCTGTAAATCCATGACTTCCTTTCTTGGAAAACAAGGTGATAAATTTCTAGAATTAGAACTGTGGTTCCAAGAATATGCAATTAACATTTTTTTTCTTATTTTTAAAAATAGAGGAGCAACCCGTGTTTATTGTAGACAAATTAAAAAATACAGGTAAGAAAAAAATAGAGCACCCCATATCCCAGCATTCACTAATAACCAAAAGTTAATTTTTGGTGTTTCCTTCATGTGTTTTTTTCATTCACCAAACTCTCTCTGGAGTGTCCACTCTGGGCCCAGCATTGTGCTGGACAGTGCTGGAGACACATAGCAGTGAGTGGGAGAGCCCTGTGTTGCTCTCATGGGGCCCAGAGTCTGATGGAGGAGACAGACCCATTCCAGTGATGGGGACAAGTGGGCAGGATTGGGACAGAGAACCCAAGAGGCTAGGAGAGCCTAGAGGTGCCACTGAACTAGCCTAGGGTTCGGGGTGGGCTTCTTGGAGGAGGGACCATGAGCTGAGCCTGTGGCTGAGGGAGCACGTATATAAAGAGGACACAAAATGATTTCAACACTGAAAAGCATCCCACATATATGGAGGAATCGTAGTAAAGGATACGCTGATGATATGGGACCTTTAGGTCATTCTAAGGAGACTGGACTTTATTCTAGAGTCAGTAGAAGCCACTGAAGGATTCTAAGCAGGAGAATACCTTGATTCGATTTTCATTTCTATATAATGGGTGACTCCAGGTATGGAAGGTGCCTGGGGATGGGACCGGGAGGAGGTTGGGCCAGTGCAGAGGGCTGGAAACCCAAAGGCAGTGCTTACGTTTCTGACTCAAACAAATCACAAGGGTCTGGCTGGTTAGCTCAGTTGGTTAGAGCATGGTCTTATAACACCAAAGTCAAGGGTTGGATCTTTGTACCAGACAGCCACCAAAATGCAAACAAAAACAACACAAAAAACATGTTTATGTGTTTTAAAAATTACAGTTATTACTAATTTTAAAAGAACAAGGAGTACAAGTACAGATGCTCCTTGACTTAGGATAGGGTTACATCCCATCATAAACCCATCATAAATTGAAAATATCATTAAGTCAAAAATGCACTTAATACACCTAACCTATCTAGCTTAGCCTAGTCTACCTTAAATGTGCTCAGAACACTTACATTATCCTACAGTTGGGCAAAAAGGATCTAACACAAAGTCTGTTTTATGATGAAGTACTGAATATCTCATGTAATTTATTGAATACTGTACTGAAAATGAAAAACAGAATGATTGTATGGGTACCTGGGTTTCTCCTGAATGTATATTGCTTTTGTACTGTTGTAAAGTTGAAAAACTGTAAGACGAACCATGCTAAGTCGGGGACCATCTGTACTTAGTTTAGAGATTCAAATACTCGTGTAATTTATGATAAAAAGAAGAAAACCCAGCCATCTCCTTTTCTACATCGATTCCTGCTCCCCACAGGTAACCACTTCACCTCTTTCGGTTGTTTTCTGGTATTTTCCACCATATTTGTAAATAAGGGACTTTCCGAATACTCCTAGTTTTAATTTTGTCCCCATTTTTTAATTACCTGTTGACTTCCTAATGTGGAAAATAAGGATTTAGTGCTTTTACTCTCTCCCTACCCCCATATTAAAAACCTCTCCCCTCTCAATAGTTAACGATTCCCATATCAGTTATGCTGTATTTAGCCTTTTGGTATTTAGCATTAACCTCACATCCCTTTCACCATCGTGGGTAGCATCAGTAGCCGGTGTGTAGTTACAGCGACTCTTTCACCATTGCTCACAGTAGAGTGATGGCCCTTACAAGAAACACATTTCCTTTACTTCACAAGGAAGTGGCCATTGTTTGTGGGCATGTTCCCAGTAGTGGGGGAGAGGCACTATGTCCTGTCTCATTTGTCCATAAACTCCTGAGGCTTCTGGCCCCCCACTCTGGAGGAGGAGGTATCCCTGTCTTAGCAGCACATTTCCTGAAGAAAGGGTTTCATTCCAGCAACCTGCAGTCCCATGCTCAGGAAAACACTTGAACAATAACAGTTAACTGTGGCCAAATACTTGACTATACTTGACTCCATGGATTAAGATATCTCTCCTTTCCCCTGGAAAACTCCTCCTGGGGGCTGGTCAGCCATTGTGATGTGATCCTGAGTGTCTGAGGTGGCCATAGCCAGGAGCTCTGGGGCTGGGAGAGATCTGAGCCTGGGAGTTTGGGCATGAGAGTCTGAGTTGCCCCTGGAAGTGGATGTGACAGTCGAGTAAGAAGGTCTTGGACAGTGGTCCCCTGAGAAATGCCAGCCACTGAGGCCAAGAAAAGGGGTCTATAGCAGAGACAGAGAAGGGGCAGCCTGAGGGAGAGGAGACTTGGAGCCAAGAAAAGCAAACATCTCCCAGAAGAGTGGGTGTTGCATGGTGCCACATTCTGCTGAGGGCACAGATGACATAAAAAGCATCAGGACAGAGAGAAAAGGGGGATGGTGGAGCCAGGTGACAGAGAGAAATGCCTGGTGACAAGGAGCTGTGCTTGGTGTCCATGATTACCTACTGGGGACTTCCACAGATCAACCTTTTCACAGAGAACCTGCTCTGTACCCAACTCAGGGCTAGGGACACTGCAGTGACTGAGTTAATTTCAGATACTACCCTCATGAGTCTCACAGTCCAGTTGCGGAGACAGACTTGTCACCAACACGGTGACGACTCAGAGTGGTTAGAGCTGGGGTGGGGGAACCCTGGGGTCTGGGGATCATGGAGGACTTCCTGAAGGAGAGGACATCGGAGTTGGGATACTCTGGTGTGGAGGACAGATCAAAGTGGATAGATCTGGGGGCAGAGAGATCAGTGAGGAGGAAGAAGACTATTCTATGTAGCCCACAGGCAGAGCTCAGACCAATGGGTAGGACATATTTCCGGGAATAAAATTCCTAACAGGAGACAGGAAGAGGATGCTAGATTAACATTTACTAAATTGAGCATTTTCTCACTTACTCTCTCATTGCCGTTCTCCCAATCCTGCCAGTTGAGTATTTTGACCCCCAGTTTACTGATGGAGAAGCACTGAGGCTCAGCTTGCACATCCAGCAAGTGACAGAGCCAAGATTTGGGTCCAGGTCTGTGTGACTCCAAAGTCCTTGCTGCCATTTATTAAGCCTAGCCCTGGACTGGGAGGTATTTGCACAATCTCATCTAGTCCTTTCAGCAATACTGTTATGTAGGTGGGAGGGTCCTCATTTTGAAGCTTAGAGAAGAAGAGTCCCTTGCCCACAGCCAGGTGTCCCAACATGGGCTCAGTGGCCTGTGTGACTTCTCATCAGGGACACAGGCAAGAAGTGAAGGCAGTAGCACATGACATGGTGTGATACGAGAAGTGCCAGTACAGTAACAAAAGGGCAGGTGACCAGCCTGGGTGGGTATTGCTGAAGCAATCTGTTAAATTCTAACCCCTAATACTGACCAGCTGCATAAATCAATCAATCAATTAATTAATTAATTAAAAATAAATTAATTAATAAATTAATTCTCACTCCCATGGGAAAAGCAGCATTTTTTTGATTCTTCAGAGGCAGGGTAAACATCAAACAGTAAAGGTGTAAAGTTAGTAATGGTCAAAAAAGTTTTGACAGAATTTGGATACTTAAAATAGTATTAAATAAATTTGAAGAAACCTAAAGGAAATATGAGCCATTCACTCATTAAACATTTCCTGAGTGCCTTTTTTTTAAAAAATTTTATTTTGTCGATATACAATGTGGTTGATTATTGTGGCCCATTACTGAAACCTCCCTCCCTCCTCCCAATCTTCCCTCCCAACCAACAATGTCCTTTCTGTTTGCTTGTCGTATCAACTTCAAGGAATTGTAGTTGTTATGTCTTCTTCCCCTGCCCCCCCCCGTGTGTGTGTGTGTGTGTGTGTGTGTGTGTGTGTGTGTGTGTGTGTGTGTGTGTGTGTGTGTGAATTTCTTTATTTATTTTTAGCTCCCACCAGTAAGTGAGAACATGTGGTATTTCTCTTTCTGTGCCTGACTTGTTTCACTTAATATAATTCTCTCAAGGTCCATCCATGTTGTTGCAAATGGCAGTATTTCATTCGTTTTTATAGCTGAGTAGTAGTATTCCATTGTGTAGATGTACCACATTTTCTGTATCCACTCATCCGATGATGGACATTTGAGCTGGTTCCAACTCTTGGCTATTGTAAAGAGTGCTGCGATGAACATTGGGGAACAGGTATACCTTCGACTTGATGATTTCCATTCCTCTGGGTATATTCCCAGCAGTGGGATAGCTGGGTCATATGGTAGACCTATCTGCAATTGTTTGAGGAACCTCCATACCATTTTCCATAGAGGCTGCACCATTTTGCAGTCTCACCAGCAATGTACGAGAGTTCCTTTTTCTCCGCAACCTCGCCAGCATTTATCGTTCAGAGTCTTTTGGATTTTAGCCATCCTAACTGGGGTTAGATGGTATCTCAATGTGGTTTTCATTTGCATTTCCCGGATGCTGAGTGATGTTGAGCATTTTTTCATATGTCTGTTGGCCATCTGTATATCTTCCTTAGAGAAATGCCTACTTAGCTCTTTTGCCCATTTTTTAATTGAGTTGCTTGTTTTTTTCTTGTAAAGTTGTTCGAGTTCCTTGTATATTCTGGATATTAATCCTTTGTCAGATGTATATTGTGCAAATATTTTCTCCCACTCTGTTGGTTGTCTTTTAATCCTGAGTGCCTTTTCAATGCCAGGTCCTGACCTGGGCATTTCTGGAGACCTGCTCTTACAGAGCTCACAATCTAATCTCTAGGCAGTGACAAAAGAGTTATCCATAGAGCTGGGGGAATTTGCTAAAGAGAACTCAAGGAACTTGAAATCAGCATTTTCTCTGGTGAGGCACACAGGGCTAGCTGAAACATATTTTTATAACCATTTTAGAAACAGGGAGACTCTAGATCCATATTTTAAAAAAAATTCCACCCAGAATAAACAGTGTTGTGAATAGGGAAGCCCAGGGAGCTTTGTGAACCTTGAGGATGTGTCTGACCCAGCCTAGGATTCAGGGAGGGCTTCCTGGAGGAAGGGGCAATCCAGTGATATCTAAAAGATGAATTGGGAAGAAGTGGGAAAACAGGAGTGGAAGAAGGGTATCCCAGGCAGAAGTGAATCTAGGCATGAAATGGAAGGGTGAGCAAAACAGCCCTGGGCCCAGCCCTTGCAAAGCTTATGTTCCAGTGGGAGAGACAGATCTGTTACCAGTGATGGCAAGATTGGTCAGGGCTGGGTTGCAGGAGCCTAAAGAGCTGAGGGAGCTCAGGGCACCTGATCCAGTTGAGGATAAGTCTGAAGTAGGCCAGAGGATCAGGAGTTGGCGGAGGGGGAGGGGGGGCCTTTGACTTTACATTTTATAGTTTGAGTACTTTGTTTTCATGCAATGTGTTCATTTTTTTAAATTTGTTTTTTATTAGCATATTCATTATTGCAAATCATACTTATTCTTTGTGTCCCTTATCCAATCCCTCACATTCCCCCTTCACCTCCTCTCACTAATAACCATAGATTTGTTCTCTCCATCTGATAGATTAACTCTTCCTCTGTAGGTTTGTTGCCTAGATGATCTGTCCAGTACTGAGACAGGTGTGATCAGGTCCTCTCCTAGTATCGAAAGCAGATGCTGCTTCTGTTACTCTGGAGTGTGTTTATGGAGAGAGAAAACCTCTTCTTCTTTTTTTTTTTTAATGGTCTCTCCTGGTTCCTGTATTGTGTCAATGCAGTTGAGAGTCTGATAGGCCATCTGCACGGTGTCTATGACTACTCCTATAGAGACTAGCTGCTTTTGTGGCAGCCATGGCAATTGCGATGGCTATGGTGGGCTACCCACATGGAAATGGTGTTTTTGGTGTGCTCTTTACCTGGTTGCAGCTGGGTTTGGCTTCCCCTGGTTCCATGCCTCAGGACCCCAGTAGGGCCCCAGGATGGTGGCAGCAGCTTGCCTATTTGTGGCTGGGTTCAGCTTCTCCCAGCTCCATGCCTCCCAATGTGTTACTTTTAAGAACAACAACAAAAAAAAAGGTAGGGTTTTTCCTCCCTTTAACCAGCGACTTCTGACTGCTGCATGGAGGATGATTACAGGGAGTAGTCTACAGCTACACTACCCTAAACATGCCCAGTCTCATCTGATAATTGCAGGGAGTGAGGCTGAGGCAGGGACCCGTTTATGCATTGAGCAAAGATATACTGAGCATTGTCTGTGTGCCTGGTCTCGTACTGGGCTGTGCTAGGGACACAGCAGTGACCGTGACAGCCCTGGATCCCACCCTTTTGGGGCTCACAGTTCAGTGGGGGAGACAGGTTGCAAACAAATAACTGGATAACTATCATTTGGGGTTGTGGTAAGCACTCCAAATGGAATATACAGGGTGTGTTCTTCCTATTCAGGAGGTCAGGGAGGGAAGGTTGGTCAGAACTGGGACAGAGCCTGGACCAGGACAGCAGAAGAGGGTGTGGAAGAGACATTCAAGAGGAAGAATGGACCAGATACAGGGATTAGAGGCTGTGGAGTTAGGGGAGCATCTGGGATGAGGCCCAGGTCTCTGGCCTGGGGACAGGGTGGACCTACCAGGAGGAACAACTATGTGTGGGGTAGAAGCTGGGTTTGGGTTTGGACGCACTGAGTGTGGGGTGTCTCCCAGACACCTGGGGGCCTGTTGGACCCCCAGGTCTGATACAGTCCTCCTCAGTCTTGTCCCATCCTGGCCCTTCAGAGCTACCTCTTCTTTATAGCCCTCCATTCCCACCTAGACCTTGTTTCCTGAGCCCCAAATCTGACCCCTGGCCTGAGGGAGAACCCCTAATGAAAGCTCTCACACGCACACACACATGTACACACCCCTTTGACTTAATTTCCTGTGCCCTGGACATGTGTCCACTCCCATTTACATACCCAGACCTAGCCTCTGGCCCAGCTCTCCATGCTTGGTCTACACTAAGACTCTTGCAAATGCTTGCTGGGACACTCACCCAGGGGTGCCAGCAAAAGCTGGTGCTCTGTCCCCTCGCCACTCTCTGGCCACCATGCTAGGTATTTCTGACATCAGGGCTGGGGTATGGTCATCATCAGGAATGAGGCAGGTGCTGTTTTCTCCCTGTCTTACAGAGGCAGCTCAAGGTGGGCTGTTACTGATCAGGGCGTGGACTACAGGTCAGCCTGACGCTGAGACTTCAGTGTGGGAGGGGTCTCCACAGCCTGGGCCCCAAGAACCCCACAACCCCGGGCCTAACCAACAATCAGCTCTACCAGTGACTGCAGCAGCTGATGGTGACTGACAGGGCCCTGGGCATGCGGGATCTTATCTCCAGCCCCAGCAGAGCTTGTCAAACACTCTAGCTGCCCCACCCCTTTGAAGATATTGAAAAATTATATATCCTCTAGTGCATTTTCAGGTTGACAGCTAAAACTTCTTAAGTTTAAGTAGTTGTAGAACATATAATTTCTGGCATGTTATGAATATTGACATTTTCAAACAGAGCTGGTGCATGCTTCCTTTGAATGTGTTTATTGCAGTCCACATACTCTAGTGATTTGATGCCCACCAATGTCTAGTATAAACAAATAAAAAATAACAAGCTCTTTTACAGTGTGAAAATTTACATTGTTCTTTTTTGTCCTTGAACTTTTATATTTACAGACCCCATCTCCACAGGATTCTGTCTAATGAATTATATATTGGCAACCAAAATATGTACAGAATTGTACATTTTAATTTCCTGTGACTGAAAGGTTCTAAATGCTAAAATATTTCCTTCTGGATTGAGTTAATTTAAAAATTATTATTAGTGCACAATTAATTTAAGACATTCATATATTGCACATTTCGTGAGTAATTATTAGACATTAAAAGTAAAATGATACATTGGAAATGAATTTTCAAAGGAGCTAGACAGGGTTTTCCCCCTATAATTATCTGTACCCTTAGATTAATATTAATTATTTCGGGAGTGAGTTAGGGTTTAGCATCGGTTTTAGGTTGGTTTTAAAGACTCAAGGACTGAGAACCTTCCTTCGTAAAGAAGCTGCTAGGCAAGCAAGTTTTTGTTCAGTAGCACCACTCAACTCTCGAGCTGCTACCAACGTATGTGCCCAAAACCTCACCGTGAGGAGCTTCAGGGTTGATGAAAATCGAGGATTGGAGCCACCATACTTGCGGAAAGGATCGGTTACCCTGTGCTCAGAGGCACTTAGCATGGACTTCCACATTTCACCTGTTCTATATTTGGAGCTAGGAGGTCGCCCTCCACCGCAGCCCTACCTCTGCATTTTGGGAAGATAAGGAAGGAAAGGGAGTTGGTATTTCTTCTGGGAAGGGGGGGGTGGTAGTGACAGTGCCAGGGTAGAGGACCGCAGCACCGCGATTTAGGGAGAGCAAAGGTAGCTAAGCATCTGGCAATTGAACCTTTACACCTTCGGAGAAGGTTGAGCTCTGGAAGCTTCTGGTGACCCTCTAGAGGCTGAACTCCCAGTCTAAGGACCGCCTCTCCGGGGCAGTGTTTCTCATCCCCAGCTGCTCGCCAGAATCTGCCGCTTTTAAGAGATGCCCTCCGTCACCCCAGGCCAGGTGACTGCATTACCTTGGGTGAGGCCAGGCGCAGGTCTTGTTTAAAGCTCTCCTGCAAACCCCGCAGCTATTCTGGCTGCTTCGTCCCCGTCGCGTTGCTCCGACGGAGACGCCGAAGCGCGAAGGGGTGGGGTTTGCCGGGGGCTCCCAGAGCGCGTCCTGACCCCTTTCTTCCCCTACAGTGTACCACTGGGTGGAGATGCGGACCAAGATGCGCATCATGGGCTTCCGGGGCACAGTCATAAAGCCGCTTAACGAGGAGGCGGCTGCTGAGCTGGGCGCGGAGCTGCTGGGCGAAGCCACCATCTTCATCGTGGGCGGCGGCTGCCTGGTGCTGGAGTACTGGCGCCACCAGGTGCAGCAGCGCCACAAGGAGGAGGAGCAGCGCGCCGCCTGGAACGCTCTGCGGGACGAAGTGGGCCACCTGGCGCTGGCGCTGGAGGCGCTGCAGGCGCAGGTGCAGACCGTGCCACCACAGGGCGCCCTGGAGGAGCTGCGGGCGCAGCTGCAAGAGATGCGCGTCCAGCTCTGCGCTCAGAACCTGCAACCGGAGCCCCAGGCAGTGTCCACGTCCCAGGCAGTGGCTGCGTTCGAGAAATAGGAGGCTGCCGAAGCCTGAACTTGGACGTGGTCATATGTGTGCCCTGATGTGGGCTTCTCCCCACCTAACCTCTGCCAGTGCTGGCCCAGCAGAAACCAACAGGATGTTGATGCAACTTGGCATTCGGTTACCCCCTACTGAAAGACCAATGGTAACCACCTCTTGGACCACCCCCCAGCAGGTGAAATGTTCCAATACAGCCCTCTCCGTCATCCCTCACCCCACCTCTCTCCCCCTCTCCCCCCCACAAACCACGTCAACCTACAAGGTCCTGGTCAGCAGGACATCATGTGTACTCTTCTGGCAAAAGACAAAATGGAACCTGGGCCTGAGCTGAATCAACTTGTCATTATGTTACCCTATCCCCCATTTACCTGGACCATTGTAAGGGAATGCAGTTTCTTTCATTGGCTGCTTCTCCCCTCACCTAAGGTCAGCTTTAGCTGGGCATCACTGCTTTATCTGAGGCGGGGAAAAGGATCATGGGCTGCAAGTGATCTACCAAATCCTTATATCTTCTCCCTCAACCTGATCTGAGGTACCTTCCCCTGAGACCCCAAGTATAATATTCTGACAGCACTCCCTTCCTCTTTTAGTCTGTGGCACAACCCACTGGAATGGCTGTGCAGGGTCTTATCTGGCAGTGTGCCCCAGACTCCCCTTCTGTAGTGTTAAATTTGATCCTAACTAGGGCCAATCCAACATGTCTTTCAGCTTCAACCAGCTATTTACTTATCCTCAAAGTCCCTGGACCTTGTACTATGTGGTGTGTCCTTTCCTACCTTCCCCATCATCCTTTTATTGGCATTTCTGAGGGGCCTGCTGGCCCATGGATTAGATTGTCATATCCCCCATCTTCCATCCAAATCTATTGATCTGTGTGCTCTTGCCCTCTTAGTCCCCCCTTCTTGGAGCACTACCCTCTGCCTCCATAGCCTCAAGTGCCACCTCCTTCCCATTGGACTAGGCCATCAGTTGGTCTTACCTTCTTTATTAATTTCCTGGGATCGCCATAACAAATCACCACAGACTTGATAGCTTAAAACAACAGGAATATATTCTCTCACAGTTCTGGAGGCCAGAAATCTGAAATCAAGGTGTTGGCAGGGACATGCTCCCTCTTCCAGCTTCTGGTGATTCCAGCCAGGGCTCTGCCTCCATCTTCACATGGCCGACTCATCCTTCTCTTCTGTGTCTTATAAGAACACTTGTTTTTAGGCCCACCCTAAATTTAGCATGATCTCACCTTAAGATCCTTACATCTTTTCCCTTTTCCCAAACAAGCTCACATTCAGACTCTGGGGATTAAGACGTTCAGTCTTTTTGGGTCCGCCACTCAACCCACTACACCATCCCACCTCAAGAGTATGCTGGGATTCCTGCCAACCCCGTGGGCCATTTGGCCTTCCCCACCTGAGTGAGAGGAACAGTCCAGGAACCATCACTACGTGGTTTCTCTTCCAGGATTCACCAATGAAGCGGGGAGGGCTGTGGGCCCCACCAGTCTGCATTCTGTGTTTTCAGCTGTAGCTGTTTCCTAATTAAAGGGGTGAGGAAGGCAGTTTAAGGATGTATCTGAGAACCATAATATGGATCTCCAAAATGGGTACAAAGCTCATTAAAATTAGAGAATCTGGGAGGGTTCTGGTGAGGAGGAGGCCGAGAGTTCTTTCCTGGATGGAGAAACTGAGGCTCAGGGAATGCAAAGGGTCTTGCTCAAGGTGCCACAGCCAGTGAGGGACTGGCTGCTCAGGGTGGTAAAGTAGTAGTAGGGGTAGAGTGAGGGTTCCAGGGAGGGAGACAGAGAGGGAGCCCAGGTTACCCTAGCTGCGGGATGTCTGAGGGCACTGATGCAGGGTGAGGAGGACGATGAGGGGAAGGTGATTACTTGGGGGGGGGCAGGTGGGGGAGGGAGCTCTACAGGAGGCCCAAGGCATCCTGGAGGCAGCATTGAGAGTAGGGACCCTCCATCCCCTATCAGGACAAACTCAGATCACACCCGAGATCTTAGCATTTAGTAAACAGGGCAGATTCATTCCACTGGAGCCCACTTCCATGAAGCTGTAGATGAAGTTGGGAAGGGTGGGGCTTTCCTTCATTTCTCCCCTCACCTCCCCAGAGGGATAAAAATGACCTGGACACAAGACCTACCCAAATAGAAAACCAAGAAATGGGTTCTGAAACAGCATCTTAATTCCTTCTAGAAGAAGGGGAAGAGCTAGTGTAGAGGGAACTGAGATGAGTCTTGGGTGGGAGTGTCTTTAAAACTGGGAGTGACCTAATGGGTTAAATGATTAGGGAAAGAAGGCAAGGGACAGATACCACTGCATGAAGGGGTGATGGAGCCAGGTTAGTACATGGTTTCCGTGCTTACCACTCAGGAGGTCCACTCTGGCACTGACATCTCTTTGGAGGCAAGGGGCTGTGACTGCACCCCCATCATGTCAATGAATAGTAGTCATTATCATAACACATCAAGTTTATTAAACTGGTTAGGCGTGAGGCACAGTTCAAGTGCTTTGTATAATCCCCACATTATTTTCTCCATTTTGTTGATGAGGAAACTGAGGCATAGAGTGGGAACGTCACCTGCTCAAGGTCACACAGATGGGGGGGAAAAAAAGGTAGGATGTGAAGACAGGCCAGAGCCCCAGCTCCCGACCCCAGCGCCGTCCTGACCCTGCTGAAGCGCTGCTCTCACTTCTTGGACACGTCAAACCCAGCCTTGGTATGTCCTTACAAGTGGCCGGTCCTTGTGGGCAGCAGCCATCAGCCTCACCCACTGTGGTTGGGGGTGGGGGGTGGGATCAGGGTGTGTGGAAGTAGAAAGAACCCCCTCTCAAAATGCATGAGGCCAGATGATGGTTCATTGCTCTGGTTTCCTACTAGCTAAAATTTTGTATATTTTGTGATTTGGGGAGAAGGGTTAGAATAAATTTATAAATGAAACTGGTTGTCTTTAAGTTGACGCATTCTTTTTTCATATTTAAAAAAGTCCCTGGGCTGGCCGGTTCACTTGGTTAGAGCGTGGTGCTGATAACACCAAGGTCCAGGGTTCGATCCCAGCCAGCTTCCAAAAAATTAATTAAAAATTACCTATTAACTTTAAAAAAGATTTCCTTCATTTATTCTTTCATTCAAAAAAACTTTCACCAAGTTGCCCACTTTGTACCCTACCTTGTTCTGTGATGTGCTAGTGTATGGTTACAGCAATAGCTACGCTAACTGTCTGGTTGGGGCTATTGTCAGACTCCTGCCATACTGTATTGTTAAAACAATTCATAACTAAAGCCAAAACGTTTCATTATTTTAGTTATAATAAGTTATCATTTGTATTGTCAGAGCTAGGGCTCAGACCCTTCAAACCCATTGTACCGACTGGGTCACCAGACCCCTCACATGCCTGGCTGTGTCACCAGATCCCTCACACACAGGTCCATGCTAGGTAATTGGGAAAGATCCTGGGAGCCATTGGCAGATGACACGAGCTCAGTCCTCAGCAGCAGTGGCGGTGGCCTCGGGGCATCCCGGGGGCACTGGCAGCAACAGCCTCCGGCAGCAGTAGTGGCCTCTGTGGATCAGAGACACTTGTCCTTTATTCTTAAGTCCATAACCCAGGACACCTGGGTGCACATGCGCAATTACATTAGACAATAACCAAGGAACACCTGGGCACACATGCATATTTACATCAAATGCTTGGCAAGATTCTGAACATCTGAGGGGCCCTGACGATTTTGCTTCACTTTCCCTATAGCTGGGGTCATAGCAGTGACTGACACAGCCCCAACCCTGCCCTCAAGGAGCTCACAGTCCAGTGGGGGTACAGATGCACAAACATTCCTTTTCCATTGTTACCCTGACCTGCGGCTATTTCAGAAGAAGGGGCTGGCCTTAATCCAAACTTCTCCCCTCCTCAGTGACAAGACCTGAGGGTATAAAGAGCAGAAAACCATTCATGCTGGCTCACCCAAACCCCTCAGATGGTGTCCTGAGGGTTCTGCCTCTCCCATCTCTTGGCAGACCCTGTTGTCACCTGTGTTGGTTCCTTGTCAGGCAGGCCCTTGCCTGGAGGGGGCCAAGATGGCTGAAAGCCACCCAGGAGAAAATGAACTTCACGTAAGCCTCCATCTGATCCGTTGGCCTACAGGGCTGTCACTTTGATGCTGAGTGGCCTGGCTTGGGGCTGGAATTGGCATGGACACAAGGAGAGGAAAAGCATGTCCAGAGGAGAATCAGGGTGGGCATCATCCACCTGCTTGTTAGGCACATTTATGGACACCTACTGCGCACCTGCCCCATTCATGTAGCTGGGAATGAGCTAGGAATGGGACAGGACACTGCCTTCATGGAGCTGACATCCTAGTGCAGGAGACTGACAGTGAAGAGTAAAGAGCCAATGTAGTGTCAGGGGGTGAGGAGGGCCAAGAAGAAATAAGGCAGGAGAGGTCAGGACTAATGGGGATGGTGATTTAAATCAGGTGGGCAGGGAGAAGCCACGTTTGAGATGACTCCTGAAGGCAGCTGCAAGGGAAAAAGAAAGGGTCATTAGTATCTGTGAAAGCCCTAAGACAGGTGTGGGGTTGGACTGTTACTGCAACAGCAAGAGGCTCTGGCTATCAAATTAGAGCAGGGGTTAGCTGACTAAGGCCCTTGGGCCATATCAGGCTGGCCCTGCTGCCTGTCGCTGTAAATACAGATTTAGTGGGGCTAGCTGGTTAGCTCAGTTGGCTAGAGCACAGTATTTACTGGAACACAGCCCTGCTTGTCCATTTACATATTTTCTGGGGCTACTTTGCACTATGATGATAGAGCTGAGTATTTGCAACAGAGATCATAGGGCTCTCAAAGCTGAAAATAGTTATTATCTGGCCCTTTACAAAAAGTTTACCTACCCCTACAATAGAGTGAAGGGAGAGGGATGGATAAGGGGGCCAGGCAAACAAAGGTCTGCCCCTTGCCTCAACTGGCACAACTCTGGAGGGTCATTCCTGCTCCAGAGCCCCACATAGGATCACTGAGACCTTCGTCTAAGCTGGATCTTGCTTCATCTTTTCTTCCTGCTGCATCCTTCCCTGACTCCCCACAGGAGCTGTCCTGGAGCACCCAGCAGTCACCCTACTGCATGCAGATCCAAGTTTCCATCTCAATCTATGACAAAGAGCCATAGTAAGAAATTTAGGGGCCAACCCGTGACTCACTTGGGAGAGTGCAGTGCTGATAACACCAAGGCCACGGGTTCGGATCCCTATATAGGGATGGCTGATTAGCTCACTTGGGAGAGCGTGGTGCTGACAACACCAAGTCAAGGGTTAAGATCCCCTTACTGTTCATCTTTTAAAAGAAAGAATTGAGGGCCGAGCCTGTGGCGCACTCGGTAGCGTGCTGCGCTAGCAGCGCGGCGACGCTCCCGCCGCGGGTTCGGATCCTATATAGGAATGGCCGGTGCACTCACTGGCTGAGTGCCGGTCACGAAAAAGACAAAAAAAAAAAAAGAAAGAAAGAATTGAGTTTATATAATCCACCATGTACATTTATACAATAATTCAAAATTCCATATATGTATTATAAAATTGTGTAGTTCATGCATTATGTGACATAGTACATATAGGATATAAAATATATTTTTTATGTAATATGTACCATGTTGTGTGTGTATATATATATATATACTGTATATCATTGTAATGAAAGTTTTACTAATTACCCTTAATTTTATTGTATTCCATTTCATGAAGAAAAACTACATGTATATATAGATATATATGTATTCTATATACCTAGTATGTATTATTAAACATATAAAAACCACTGTATGAGATATATAGCACATGGATTATATGTTAATATCATGCATTATATATTATGTCTTATTAGAACAAAAGTTTCACTAAATAATAATTGGCCTTACTGTGTGCAATGAACTGTTACTTTCTATTCTTTTATTTCAAAAAGAAAAGCATATACATATATATGTATTATACAAACCTACATAATGTGTGCTGCCTTGGGCCATGGCCAAAACTTTGGCTTTTACTCTGGGGGACGGGGAGCCACAGGAGGGCTCTGAACAGAGGAGGGACAGGAGCTGACTTAATTTTAACAGATCCCTCTGACAGCTGTGTGGGGAGCAGGCTGTGGGCGGGAAAGGTGGCAGCCAGGAGCCCGGTGTGCGATATGGATGGTATCAAGAGCAGAGACATTGGAGGTAGGGAGAACTGAGATGGAGCAGACAGGATTTGCTGAACGATGGGATGTGAGCAGTCCCATCCCATGTGACTTCAAGGTTTTTGGTCTGCGCACCCGGAAGGGAGGCGTTGCAACATCCTGAGATGGTGAGGCGGCAGCAGAATCAGATGCGGAGAGATATGGATAGCCCCTGCCTCTCCCTACCCTCAGGGTGCCGCAGATTTGGGTGCCTTCTGGGGGGCTGATGTTTGTTCTGAATTGTGGCCAGCAGAGGCTGGGGTGATCATCCTCACCATTCCTGTAAATGCGTGACTTATTGAGCTTGTCCCCATGCTGTGTAATTGACATTTTTTTGTTTTTGTTTTGTTTTGTTTTGGCAGCTGCCAGTACTGGGATTTGAACCCTTGACGTTGGTGTTACATAATTGACATTCTTTATTTCATTGACTTCTCTATGAGGGGACTCCCCTGGGGTCCATTTGGGAAGTCCTGGAGGAAGGAGGTAAATGAAGGTGGCAGGCCTGGACCTGGGACCCTGGCCTTAGGACTCCCTTCACCTACGGCATGGCAGTGCCCAAGGGAGTCTTCAGAGGTGCCACCCCCCAGGGGAGGGCTGGTCATGGACCTGGGGGCACTGTGGGCTTCATCACATCCAAGATGCCCTCCTCACACAGGACATCCCTGTGCCTTGATAGTTCTTTTTTTATTATATATATTTATTTTTTCTAAATTGCACAGTCTCTTCATAAGTTAGTTCAGCCATTTCAGAGAAGCCAAAGTCTCTGGAAGAATCCTGTCTCCAGCTTGGGGGATTTTTTAATTTAATTTTTTTTATTAACTTATTTTTTTTTTTCACAATGGCAGCACATCAGTTTGGAGGATTTTTGCAGACCCTGTTCAGGAGTGGTCTGGCCATGCAAAGTTTACTTAAGCATCCCTATTATGTGGGCATGACCACTGTCCTCTTCTTTCCTCTTGCAGTAGTCAGCAGTTTGCATGTGCCTCTCTGAGGCAGCATGAGCATTTACTCAGGGAGATACTAAGAGCTGAAAGAACTGAATACTTTGGAAACATTCATGATATTGGTCAAAGGGTACAAAATCGCACTTATGTAGGATGAGTAAGTCGAGATTTCTAGTGTACAGTGTGAGGACTCTAGTAAAAAAAATTTTTTTTTTTTTTTTTGCTGCTGGCCTATACTGGAGTCTGAACGCTAGTTAGCAATATTTTATTGCATACTAGAAATTTGCCAAGAGAGTAGATGTCAGGCACTGTTGAGCTCTTTTTCCTGCCCATAATCCTGCACCAACTGGGCCAATTGTCGTGCTAGGGTTGGGTCTGGAGCTCTCAGACCCCTCAAGCCCATTCACAGACTGGGTCACAAACCCTTCACACACCAGGCTGGGTCCCAGACCCCTCACACACAGGTCTATGAGCTAGGTAACCGGCAAACAGGTCCTTGGGAGCCGTAGGTTGGAGAACATGGCCATGCAGGCGGACGCCTGAGGCAGTCAACGCCAGCCAAGTCACGGGGCTACACATGTGCACTAACTCCACCCATGCGCACATGCAATTTGCTTACAAAGAATATGCTGCACCACCCCCCAACCAGACCTATGGTGAGGGGGCCTGATTAAATTATTATATTTTCCCAACAGGCACTTTTACCACACACACACAAAAGGTAATATGTGAGGAGCTGGATATGTTCATTTGCTTGACTGTAGTAATCATTTCACTATGTATATGTATATCAAAACATCATGTTATGCATCTTAAATATATATTATTTTTAAAAAAAATTTGAGGCCGGCCCGTGGCTCACTCGGTAGAGCGCGGTGCTGATAACACCAAGGCCACGGGTTCGGATCCTATATAGGGATGGCCGGTTTGCTCACTGGCTGAGCGTGGTGCTGACAACACCAAGCCAAGGGTTGAGATCCCCTTACCGGTCATCTTTAAAAAAATAAAAATAAAAATAAAAATAAAAAAAATAAATAAAAAAAGATTTGGAAGCCAACAGCAAAAAAATAAAATTAAGTTAAAACATTTCTAGTTAATATTGAAACAAAACAAAATTAAAAACCCAACTAAAAGCTCTTCCAAGTAACAGAATTGTCAGTACTTGAATTATCAAACTTAAAAAATTTTTAAACCTGACAAGTACATGGTAGAACTTCATTTCTTTCATTTGCATTTTCCTGCTTAACCTGTAAGCTGAGCATCTTTCTAGCCTTTTATTGGATATTTGTCTTGCTTTTGAAAAAAGCCTGGTTTCACCATCTGTCCCATTAATATTTGTTTCTGGTGTTTTTCATTTTAAAATAACAATCTATTAGTCTTTTCCTTTCAGGCATTTGATTTTTCTGTCTTCACTTGAGAAGGGCTCTTCTACCTCAAGGATTTATATCTTCAACTCTACCTTTTAATATTTTTATTCAAGTTTTGTGTTTAAGTCATTCACTGAGATAATTTTTTGTTTGTTTTTTAAGCGTGTAAGGCTGGGATCTGCATTCTTCGTTTCCAGATCAAGAGTGGCTGATGTCTCTCAGTGTGTGGAACAGTCCCTCCTTTCCCTCCTTGTCTGAGACTAGATGGCAGCCCCCTCTGACTTCCCTGGACACAGGCACCTTTCTCAATCCTGTGCTGCCATCTGTTTGTCTATCACGTTTTGAATGACAAGAACTTGAAAGTATGTTCTGCTCTTTTCTAAGCAATCCAGTAGTCTTTTTTTCTTATTTTCAAACTAATCTAAGTTATTCTTATGCCTTTGCTCCTTGATATGCATTTTTAAAAAATTTAATAGATTTTTTTGTGTGTGAGCAGTTTTAGGTTTACAGAAAAATTGAGCAGGAAGTACAGAGTTCTCATATGCCCCCCCCCCACATAGTTTCCTCTGTTATTAACATTTTGCATTAGTGTGGTATATCTATTACAACTGATGAGTCAAAATCTATACATTATTAACTTAAAGTCCACAATTTACATGAAGGGTCACTCTTTGTATTGTACATTCAGTTGTGTAGGGAAAATACAGAAAAATCGTCAGGGCCCCTCAGATGTTCAGAATCTTGCTGAGCATTTGATGTACCCAACCAGACATTTAGTGTAGCTATGGCCTAACCTGACAAGCGGGTTTTGACAAATATATAATAACATGTACCCACCATTACACAATCATTCATAGTAGTTTCACTGCCCTAAAAATCCCTCTTGTGCCCTATTCATCTCCTGCCTTGCTGAATCAGTGAGTTCCTGAGAGTCACGAGACACCTGGCCAAATACAACCCAGCAAGTCCTTCTGCCCTGTAGTGGGATGAATTGTGGCCCCAAAAGAGATCAGGTTCTAATCCCTGGAACCTTATGTGGTATAATTTTGCAGGTGTAATTAAGTTAAAGATCTTGAAATGAAGAGATTATTGTGGATCACACAGCTGGGTCCTAAATGCCATCATAATGTGCTCATAAGGGACAATCGGAAGGAGAAGACACAAAGGAGAAGGCCATGTGAAGACAGAGGCAGAGATTGGAGTGATGCAGCCACAAGCCAAGGAATGCCAACAACCGCCAGAAGGTAGAGAAGCAAGGAAGGAGATTCTTGAGTCTTTGGAGAGAGCCTGGCCCTGCTGACACCTTGATTTCAGCCTACTGATACTGATTTTGGACTTCTGCCTTCTAGAACTGTGACAATAACTTTTCTATTGTTTTAAGCCTTCAAGTTTATGGTAGTATGTTACAGCAGCCACAGGAAATTAGTACACTCACACATTCTCTTTATGAAGTTCATGCTGAGTAACTCTAACCCTCAATTAAAGGAGTAAGCCTACTCCACATTGCTGGAGATGTAGAGGGCCTGAATTTTCCAGGCCTGTCATGGCTTTCTGCCATATTGTCAGGGAGAAAAAGTATTTCAACTCTGGGCTTGGGTGGCACATTTAAATAGTATATGTCATAATAGTAATCAGACCTTTATGAGCTCATTTTTTTAAAAAAAGATGACCAGTAAGGGGATCTTAACCCTTGACTTGGTGTTGTCAGCACCACGCTCTCCCAAGTGAGCAAAGCGGCCATTCCTATATAGGGATCTGAACCCGTGGCCTTGGTGTTATCAGCACCACATTCTCCTGAGTGAGCCACGGGCTGGCCCTTTGTTTATGTTTTTAAAGGGTGGGAGAAGTTGGGGAGGGCAGAGCGAGGGCTGAGTGGACTTCTTAGTCTATGAGCTCATGTTTGATTGAGCAGTGTATTTTTTCCAGATTTTCAGAGCTGTTTCTATTCTGTAGAATTTTTCTTATTGGATATTTCCCTTTTTTCCTTCTAACTGGGTTTTTCTCTTTCTTATTGGATGTATTTCTTTTCTTCTAATTTTTTTACTTGGAAGATAACAAACAGCACTAGTATGTAGCTCAGTGAATTCTTACAAATAGGTGTGCCCGTGTAGTGGAACCCAGATCAACACAGAGGACATTTTTTTTTTTTTTTTTTTTTGACCGGTAAGGGGATCGCAACCCTGGGCATGGTGTGGTCCACATCACGCTCAGCCAGTGAGCACACCGGGTATCCCTATGTAGGATCCAAACCCGCGGCCTTGGCGCTACCAGTGCCACACTCTTCCGAGTGAGCCATGGGGCAGGCCCAACACAGAGGACATTTCTAAGGCTCCCTCCTGCCTCTTCCCAGGCAGTACATCCTCCTCAGCTGTAACCACTATTCTGAAATCTATCACCCTAGATAAGATTTGCCTGTTTCTTTGTATCAATGGATTGGTAGGTGTCTGGCTAGGCTAAGGCCTGGAATCCTCACAGCGCCTGTTGTCTAGCTAGGTGACCACGACTACACCAGTTGTGGTGCTCTTTTACCTGCTGGTAATCCTGCACCGACTGGGCCAACTGTCGAGCTAAGGCTGGGTCTGGAGCTCCCAGACCCCTCAAGCCCATTCACAGACTGGGTCACAAACCCTTCACACGCCAGGCTGGGTCCCCAGACCCCTCACACGCCAGGCTGGGTCACCAGACCCCTTCACGCAAGTCTATGAGCTAGGTAACCAGCCAAAAGGTCCTTGGAAGCCGTAGGTTTGGAAAAACATGACTGCACAGGGTGGACGCCCAAGGCTGATGCCCGCCCGCCTGCTTCACTAAAACTCTCTCTCTCTCCTTCCCTCCCTCTCTCCCTCATCAACCTCTCAACAGAAGAACACACGAATAACAACAAAACTAAAAAGATACATTGGCGCGCGTGCACACTAAGTCCACACACACACACACACATACACACACACACACACACACAAGATTTGCTTACAAAGAATGCTGAAGCACACCCAACTGGACCCGAGGTGAGGGCCCTGACCAAACTACTCTATTTTCCCAATGGTAGGAAATGTTCTCTTTGGGATCTGGCTTCTTTTGCGAAACATAATATCTGTGAGATGCATCTGGGTTATGTGCCGCAGTAATTTGTTCTTTTTTGTTGCTGTGTAGTATTCCATTGTCAACCATAACATGCTTTGTTTACCTATTCACCCATGATCTGAATGCAGGTTGTGTCCAGGCTTTGGCTATTGTGAGCAATGCTGCTAGAACCACCCTGGTACAATGGTTTAGGATGTAGCACTCATTTCTCTTGGGAATATTTAGGAGTGGGATTTTTGGATCACAGGACAAGTTTACTCGTAGGAGAAACTGCCAGTTCATTTCAAGTGACTGTAACATTCTCCTCTGCTCCCTCCTTCACTCCCCTCCCCCATGTATGAAAGTGCAACAGCTCCATGTCCCTGCTAATGCTCAATATGGACAGTCTTTTTTCTCTTTTTTTTTTTTCTTTTAAATTTTAACCATTCTGGTAGGTGCATGGTGGTATCCTATTGTGGTTTTAATCTGTCTTTCTCTGATGAGTAATGATGTGGAGCAACTTTTTCTTTGTTTATTGGCCATTCTTATTATCTTCCTTTATGAAGTATCTGTTCAGGTCATTGTATTAGTTTCCTGTGGCTGCTGTAACAAATTAGCCCAAATTTGGTGGCCTAAGACAATACACGTTTATTCTCTTACAGTTCTGGAGGCCAGAATTCTGAAATCAGTATCATGGGGCTGAAATCAAGTTGTCAGCAGGGCCGTACTCCCTCCAAAGGCTCTAAGGGAGAATTCTTCCTTGTCTCTTCTGGCTTCTGGTGACTTCATGCATTCCTTGGCTTGTGGCTGCATCACTCCAATCTCTGGCTCCATCTTCACATGGCCTTCTCCTCTGTATGTCTTTTCCTCTTCTGTCTCTTATAAGGACACTTGTCACTGAATTTGGGGCCCACCTTGGTAATCCAGGGTGATATAATCTTGAGATTCTTAAATTAATTACATCTGCAAATGCCCCTTTGCCAAATAAGGTAACAGTCACATGTTCCAGGGATTTGGATGTGGACATACCTTTTTTAGTGCACCCTTCAAACTACTACTGCAGTTAAATCTCATTCTATCTCCTTCTAATAAGGACACTTGGGGTTGCATTTAGGATCCTCTAGGATAATCCAAGATAATCTCCCCATCTCAAGTGACTTCATCCCATCTGCAAAGTCCCTTTTGCCTTATAAAGTAAGGTTCACAGGTTCCGGGAATTGGGTTGTGGACATATTTGGGGGCCGTTATTTAATGTACCACGGTCATTTTTTTAGGCTGCTCTGTCTTTTTCCTAGTGATTTGTAGGTGCTCATCATAGAATCTGCATTCTACCCCGTTGTCTGAGGTGGAGAGACACTCTGGCAAACCTCTTGCTGGAGCCTTTGGGTGAACGGTTGCAAGGGGTACGTGGTCTGTGCTCCCCTGTGCATCCCCATGGGTTGAGCATATTTTCAACTGTTCATTGGCCATTTGAATTTCCTATGAGAGATGATGGCTTTACTTGTCCTTAATGGTTGGTTATAGTATCTTTTGTCTTACAAAAGTCTTTTGATTTTAATAAACCAGGTTTTTCTATCTTTTCTTTTGTGACTCTTACTTTTGTTGTCTTGTTTGGGAAAAGCCTCTTCACCCCAAGTTATAAGCATTCCCACCCTAAGAGGACAGGATGATTACGATCCCCATTTTGCAGAGGAGGAAACTGAAGCACGGAGAAAATGAATCTCTTCCGTTTCAGATTTCCTGGCTTCAGGCACCGTGTGAAGGATTTTACATGAATCATATCTTTGAACCTTTGCAGCTTCTTGTGTTGCAAAACCACCCTCAGTTTCAGTGATTTGCTAGGACTCATGGGACTGAAAACACCTACTATACTCAGTTATGGTTTCTCACAGTGAAGGACAGAGATTAAAATTAATAAAGGGGAAAAGGTGCGTGGGGTGGAATACAGAAAAAAGAAACAGGTGGAAGAAGCTTCCAGGAGTCCCTTCCCAGTGGACATATCCTATGGGAACCACTTAATTCTCCCTGCAATGCTGTGACAACACATGCTAAGTATTGCCAGCCATGGAAGCCCACCCAAGCCTTGGGTAGTATCCAGTGTTTTTATTTGAGATCAGTCACGTAGACATACAGTGCTCCCATGACTGACCTTAGCTACTCAGCCTCCAGCCCCCCAGAGGACAAACTGATAGAACATGGCCCAAGGCCTCAGAGAAACACAAACACTTATCAGGCAGAATATTCCAAGGGCTCAGAGATTATCTTGCAGAAGCCAGTCAAGGGCCAGTCCTGAAGACAGGCATTTCTTTGGAATGTGCAGGGTTTAAACAACCCAAGACTGCTGAGCTGACCCTTCACTGCACACTCTCCTTATAGGTAAATGTTGTCATTTCCCCCATTTTGCAGATGTGGAAAGTGAGGCACAGAGAGATCAGGGCCTCACAGCCAGGAGGATTTGGAGCCTCCTCACCACTCTTCGCACTGACTGCAGTAACCAGGCAGGGTTCCAGACAGTGGATGGGGCTGGGGTAGGGGAGTCCTGGAGGCTTGGGGAACCCAGAAGGGGTTCCTCATCCAGTCTGGGGATTCAAGGAGGGCTTCCTGGAGGGAGTCCAACCGAGTCTTTAGGAGTGAGCCAGGTACAGAGAAAAGGAAAGGGTGTCCCAGGCACCACATTAAGAATTTTGCATAAATTATATCTTTGAATCCTTGAATCTCCTTTTGTCGGGGGTTCCCAAGACCACCCCTCAGGCTCATTGATTCACTAGAATGACTCACAAGACTCAGAAAAGATGTTAAACTCATGGTTATGAGTTATTACAGCAAAAGAATACAGATTAAAATCAACAAAGAGAAAGTCTAAGGGAGATCATGTGCAGAGGGAACAGCATGTGCAAAAGCCCAGAGATGACAGCAAGAAGGGTATGTGCAAAACATGCCTCGGTGCTGGGGGTTAGAGTGTGCAGCATGTTGGGGCAGTAATGGGGATCAGTGACCAGGTCACATAGGGCCTGGGTCCATGGAAAGGAGGATGTGGACTTTGTGCTGAGGGTGCTGAGCTGGAGGGGAGTGGTTGAAGAGGAAGTAAGCAATGGAAAGGAATTCCATCCCAGATGCTCTTTCCCTCTCACCATGTTATGACACAGTAAGAAAGCCCTCACCAGATGTGGCCTCTCGACCTTGGGCTTCCCAGCTCCAGAACTTGACCTCTCCAGTGACTTATTATGAGAAGATTTATGTGCTTTAATGGCAAAATCAAGAGAATACAAGAAGTCAGGATGCGGAATTCAACTGGGTTTCACTGCGAAATGGAATAATCCTTTCATCACTTTGGGTTTCAATTCCCTTCTAGAGGCTATCAGTCCAGTCATGTCATACTCATCGCCCACTCAATTATTCAACCAACTCTGTTCTCTGAAATACAGCCAAGAGTGAGATGTCCACTTGCTCACTCCAAATCCAAAATAGTTTCCAAAATCCATGGACCGAAGTACGGCTGTTCTACTAATAAATGAGTTCTCATGCAACAACAACAAAAAGTAATTCCATTCCAGTCATTTCTTTGTTTCTCAAACATTACTTTCTACTTATTCCAAGGTACACCAGGCTCACTTCAGAAAATTCAGCAAACACTGAAGAGCATAAAATGTAATGAAACCATCACGCATAATCCCACTGCCCAGAAATGATTAGTGTTAACTTTCAGTTGTGTTTTATGCCCTAAATGTGGTGGTGGAGGGGTGGGGGGTGGGGGGGCATGCACATTCAGGGAGAAAGGAATTATACACTGTATATATAGAGACAGATATACAAACGTGTGCAACATGGGGATCATCCTGTAATGTGTTCTGTATCCATCTTTGAAAGTGACCAGTATGGAGCCATGGATGAGCAGGTGTCACTCTTGGCCTGGTGAGGGCCTTATTTATGACCCTCTCTCCAAAGCAGCTGATGCTGAAGCTCTGGGATGGGAGGGCAGGGTATTCTAGGCAAAGGGCATTGCATGTGCAAGGGCCTGGTTGTCACAGGGAGTGGTCGAAGTAGCTGGAATAGGGCAGGAGTGGGGTGAGATGAAGCTGGGGAGGGCTGGTTTGTGCAAAATCTCGAATATCAAGCTAACAGGGGCCCCTGAGAATCTGGGGAACTGTGTGAGATTTTTCTGTTTGTTTGCTCCCTTAAGTTTTATTTACTGAAGAGAGTTCAGCACAGGACAATTGTGGGCAGGTGTGGGCAGGGTGAAGGGCTCCAGGGAGGGCCACTCAGGACCCCAGCTGGAGATCTCAGAAGGACATCAGGAGCGGTTCCCCAATGGCAAGTGCAGGAGCTGAGGTCTGAGGTCAAGGGCACAGTCACTGTGGGCCAGTCAAAGGTGGGGTGGAGGGAAACATGTCCAACCTCTACCTTCTCCTATTCTGCCCTCTCCTGTCAGCACTGCCCTAAAAGCATGCCCGCCAGAATACAGAGGACAGGGTCTTGGTGATGCCATCCCAAGCACTCTGCCTCCTGGGTGCAGAGCAGGGTGGCAAACTATGGAGAGTGTGTCTGGGGACCTAGGGCAGTATTGCAGCCCCAGTGTCCCCCAAGACCAGGACCTATAGCACCAGCCACTCCCCCAGGCTGTCCCCTCTGAGTCGAGTTGCACCAGCACGTTTACACCGAATGTTTGTACCCAGCCTCCACCAAGTTATTTCCTGTGATCTCGCAGTTACTCTGACAGGCTCAGAGCTGAGGGCGGGACTTGGGGAGTCACAGTTGCAGCATCAGGTTGGTTCCAGGGTTTCTGTCTCCTGTCCAAGTGGGGCTCTGCTAGCAACGGCCCTTGGGACAGCAGAGGGATAGGATATCCTGCAACACAGAAGACTGCACGTGATTGCGAGTTCGTGGTTCCTGGGGCAATTCCTGGGACACCTCCCACAGGGCAAGTGGGGCGCATACTCCTGGGAGAGGTCCACTTCGTGGCCCACTGAGGTTCTGCTTCTCAGAAAGGAGACTGCTTTGTCCTTTTATGCTTCTGTAACACCTGCTCATTTAAAATATAATCAGCCACTGGGAAAAGAATAAAGAAAACAGTCCCAAATGCCTAGCCTGTTCTTAATATGGTTTGTTTTTCATCAAAACTAGATCATAATGTACGCCCTCCAGTAGCATGCTTGTTCCATCGAGGACATCTGTGCATGAGTGTGCACACCAACATAATCATCGATTTTCATTTCATTCTGTGATATATAAAGAGAAACCCAAACACCCACATGGAAGGAATGTTCTGTCATGACCAGCCCAGGTTCAGAGACAAGGCTTCAAGGAACTTTGAAAGTGTCCTTGTGAGACCCTTGAAGGGGGAAGAAGGTGCCACTCTTGTGATCACTCAGGTGATTTTCCACTTGGCCATGACTTAAAACAGCAGGGAGATGAGTCTCCTTTTTCTGCCCCTACCCCCCATACCTGCCTCATAGGGCAGAGTCCGATGTTCTGGTGGCATATCCATGGGACGCTCCATTACACATATATCGGGGCACTTGTGATTATCCTTGGTGGTACTTGTGATTATCCAACTTTGTGGTTATAGCCTTCCATTGTGGGGTTTTTTTGTTTGTTTGTTTTTTGTTTTTGTGACCAGTAAGGGGATCTTAACCCTTGGCTTGTTGTCGTCCGCACCACGCTCAGCCAGTGAGCGCACCGGCCATCCCCATGTAGGATCTGAACCCGCAGCCTCGGCGCTAGCAGCACCGCACTCTCCCAAGTGAGCCATGGGGCCGGCCCTCATTGTGGTTTTGACTTGAATTTCTCTGCATCTGTTCATCTTCTACCCAGCACGATGTCCAATTGGCCTTTGTCACAGAGCAGTCCTGTCCCTTTTCCTCTGACTGCCTCCTTTCTTATCCACCTTCCTCCTGAGCCCTGGCATGGGATCTGTACTGAGTTCTCAGGCTCTCAGTGGCTCTTGACCTCATGGACCAGGTTACTGACCACTCAGCTTGGGTACACAGATCACAGCCAAAGAAGTGCAAATAGCCAATGGTCACACAAAACAATGATCAGCCTCACTCCTCAGACTACAGAATGAGAATGAGAACGAGAGATGCTCTGTCCACCATCAGACTAGCCAAATGACCAAGTTGATGCTGGACAAGGGGACTGAGGGTGTGAGGAGTGAGCACCCTGGCCCTGGAGGGAGGGCAAAATGGGAGCGTGGGGGTCTGAGGTCAGCCTCTTTTAACAGGCAAACCTCTGCCCCTCTCTGGCCTCACACCCTCTCCCGGGTGGGCACAGCATACTCTTCCTCCCATTCGACAAGCCCTCAGCCCTGGTGTGGGAGCTGGTGGCACCAGCCCCTGGCGTGTCACCAGGTGACTATTCCCATCTTCGTTTCTTGGCTCACTCCCCACATTCCTTTCAGCCCTCACCCCCTCACCATGTCTACCTGGTCCTTGGGCTCCTACTAGGATTGAAACTAACATCATTGCAGCATGTTAGGAGTTTGCTTAGAAAAGTAGAAAAGAGAGGACAAAGCAGGGTCAGGGTTCAAGCCTGTTCTCCCCTCTCCTGCTGTGCAGCCTCAGGCAATTAACTTCACCCCTCTGAGCCACATTTTGCCCACCTCTAAAATGGGACTTTCTAGGGATAGCGGTTAGCTCACTTAGTGAGAGCACAGTGCTGATAAAATGGGCTTTTCTGTCTCACGGGGGTGTCACACAATGTGAAAGTGGCTGTCAGGTAGTTGACGCCAAGTGAGGTAGGAATAAGGGAATTCTAAACAAAAGCTTCACTAACTGGGCCTGTGGTGGAGACACACATGGGACTCTGGATTTCGGATCTTGGCTTACATGCCCCATTTCTGCTCCCTCCTGTGAAGGGCTCCCTATGCCCCAGCCCTGCACTCACATTCAGCAGGAAGGGACTGGCATGTGGGATCCTCACAGAGGCTACCCCAGGACCCCAGTGGTAGGAGATGGAACAGAATTGCAGCCTGCAGCTGACATTTCAGCTGAGCAGGAGTGTGGAGGTCTTGACCCCCCCACTGGTCGATAGCTCCCATACCCTTCCTCTCTGGGCTCTACCCGGAACCCCCCAGCACCAGCTGCCCTCACTGTACAGGCTCCAATGGGCTGAAGGGTGGCACCCCCCAGAGGGCAGCTCTATCCTAGGGACTCTGCCTGTAGGATTCCTGTTTGAGGTTTGCAGAATTACCAGTTTATGAAGTCTCCAAGGGACTGACACTGTCTCCTAAGGTTTTCGTGACTCCCACTCATGGCACTGCCATCCCGCTCTTGTGAGCTTTGCTCACACAAATGTTTACTCCCTTGCTTCCCTTCAGAGATAGCGGCCTGTGCTTCTGGGGGAGCCAGCGGCCTTCATTCTCAGCCCAGGGCTTCCAGCACCTCCAGAAGTTCAGGCTCAGCTCACCACTCAGTGTCTGGATCATACTGGCTGATATTTGATATTGGCCTCTCAGACATCCCCAGAAAACCCTCTCCACCTGTATCAGTCCATTCCTGTGCTTATAACAAAATACATGGAACTGACCTGAAAGGCCAAAAAAAACCAAAAAAACAAAAAAACATGGAACTGGGTAATTTATAAAGAAAATGAAATTTATGGCTTACAGTTTCTGAGGCTAAGAAGTGCAAGGTCTAGGGAGCACATCCTGTGAAAGCCTTGGTGGTGATGACAGTGACAGCAGGGTATCATGTTGTGAAATGGCAGAGAAGAGAGAGCAGAGGAAGAGAAAGACAGACTTTCCTCTTCTTTTAATGCCCCTGACCACCATTTTTAATCCATTCATTGCTGCATGGTCCTACAATCCAATCACCTCTTCAAAGCTCCACCTTTCAATTATGATAATAGGATTTTCCACCCTCTCAACAGTCACAGTGGGGGCTAAATTTCTAATACATAAAACCTGGGGTACACAATTCAAGCTTCAGTGAGTTTTGGAGGGACATAATTCAATCCCCTACATTCTGCCCCTGGCCCCCCAAAACTCATGTCCTTTTCACATACAAATATATTCATTTCATCCCTAGTCTTAACTTGTTTCAACTCAGAAGTCCAAAGTTCGAGGGCCAGCCCGTGGCTCACTTGGGAGAGTGTGTGCTGATAACACCAAGGCCACAGGTTCGGATCCCTATATAGGGATGGCCAGTTAGCTCACTTGGGAGAGCGTGGTGCTGACAACACCAAGTCAAGGGTTAAGATCCCCTTACCGGTCATCTTTAAAAAAAAAAAAAAAAAAAGAAGTCCAAAGTTCAAAGTCCCAAAGTCCCATCTGTGAAATCAATATAAGTTATCTACTTCCAAGATAAAATAGTGGGACAAACATAGGGTACATATTCCCATTTCGAAAGAGAGAAATAGGCCAAAAGAAAGGTGTAACAGCTCCCAAACAAGTCCAAAACCCAGCAGGGCAGGCAGTAAATCTCAAAAGTGGTAAATCAGGTACCTTGACTTCATGTTCGATATCCTCTGCACGCTGGTATGAGAGTTGGGTCCCCAAGTTCTTGGCCAGCTCTGCTCCTATGGCTTTCCTGGTCTCAGGCCACACTTCAGCTCTCCCAGGCTGGTGTTCCACTCTGGTAGCTCCACAGGTCTGGGGTCTCCATGGTGGTCCCACTCGCATGGCTCCACTAGGTCTGGCGCTGTTGGGGTTTCTCTGCTGCAATTCTGACCCCATGTTTTTGCTTGACATTGCTCTAGTGAAGGGCTGTCTGCAGTGACCCTACCCCTGCGACAGATCTCTTTCTGGGTCCCCATATATCTTTTGAAATCTGGATGGAGGCTCCCAAGCCTTCCCAGCTCTGGCATTCTGCGAGCCTATAGACCTAACACCATGTAGACTCTGCAAAGGCTTCTGACTTGTATTTTCCAAAGCTGCACATCCAGCCACACCTGGGGCCAATTTAGCCACAGATGGAGCAGCCAAAGCAGCTGGGGTGCTGGTGTGGGGAGGAACATCACAAGGTGGCCCTGAGCAGAGAGCCCATGAAGGGCGCCTTTGTCCTGTTCCCCAAGACCATTCTGTCTCCCTAGGCCTTTGGGCCTGAAATGGAAGCGTTGGCCCCAGAGGCTTCTGCAGTGCCTCCAGGACCTTTTTTCTCTTTCTCTTGATAATCCTGTTCTTTTGCACTAATCTTCTTAGCTAAGGGTCACTGGGCTGGACCACTGTATGCTCTCTGCTTCTCTACCACATGGCCAGGCTACAAATTCTCTAAATCATTACACTATGTTTCCCTTTTAAATTCTGGCTCAATGTCGTGCCTTTGCCACCATAACTCCGAGTAGGCTGTTGGAAGTAGCCATGCAGCTTCTTGAATGCTTTGCTGCTTAGAAATTTCTTCTGCCAAATACTCTGGTTCACAACTTCTAAGTTCCAACTTCCACAAAGTCCTAGGGCATGGACACAATCCAGCTAAGTTCCTTGCCAGTTCACAGCAAAGGTGATCTTTGCCCCAGTTTCCAGTAAATCCCTTGTCATTTACATTTGAGATTTTCTCAGAATGGTCTTTACAGTCCATATTTCTATCAGCATTCTGCTCACCACCACATAACAAGTCTCCAAGACATTCCAAACTTACCCTTGTCTTTTTGTCTTCTGAGTCCTCCAAACTCCTCCAACCTTTGCCTAATACCCAGTTCCAAAGCTGTTTCCACATTTTCAAGTATTTGTTATAAGCAACACCCCACTTCTCTGGTACCAATTTTCTGTATTAGTCCATTTCTGTTGCTTATAACAAAATACATGGAACTGGGTAGTTTATAAAGAAAGTAAAATTTATTGCTTACAGTTTCTGAGGCTAAGAAGTCCAAGGTCCAGGGAACACATTTGGTGAGAGCCTTGGTGGTGATGACAGTGACATTGTGAAATGGCGGAGCAGAGAGAGCAGAGGAAGAGAAAGACAGACTCTCCTCTTCTTTTAAAACCCTCAGTACCACGCCCCTGACCACCATTTTTAATCCATTCACTACTGCACAGTCCCACAATCCAATCACCTCTTCAAGGCTCCATCTTTCAATTACCGTAATAGGATTTCCCACCCTCTTAACAGTCACAGTGGGAGCTAAGTTTTTTGTTTGTTTGTTTGTTTTTGTTTTTGTTTTTTAAAGATGACCGGTAAGGGGATCATAACCCTTGACTTGGTGTTGTCAGCACCACGCTCTCCCAAGTGAGCTAACCAGCCATCCCTACATGGGATCCGAACCTGTGACCTTGGTGTTATCAGCACCACATTCTCCCAAATGAGCCATGGGCCAGCCCTGCTAAGTTTCTAATATATAAAACTTGGGGGACACAGTTCAAGCTTCAATGAGTTTTGGGGGGACATAATTCAATCCACTACACCATCCACTGCCCCTCACCACTTCCCAGCCACCCCAAGGGTCAGATTTCTCTTCCCCCAAGCTCCACCCTCACCTTTGGAGGGATGGGGACATCCATGCACCATGAATGGGGCAGCAGGAGGAAGGGAGCTGCAGGGTAGACAGGTGTGAGGGTGGGAGAAGCTGGGGTGGGGATGGGCGAGGCCTTTACCTGAGAAGATGAGGAGTCAGACTGCCAGACGGCACTTGTCCTGGGCCACAGCCTGCATGTGGCTATCCTGGGGATATCCATTTCCCTACACAGAGCTCGATGGCTGGTCAGCACATGTTACAGGGACCACAGCACCTGAGGGAGACAATTTGTATGCTCTCTATGCACCTAATGTATTAAGTCTCTCCCTTAGTAGCTGTGGTGTAAGGAATATATCTTGTCTTTGTCCCCAGTTCCTGGCACAGTGCTTCAAAGTCCCTTAGAACTTCTCGAATGATAGGAGTGTCTTTGTTATGCTAATGAGGCAGCTCTTGGTGGAGCTGATCACCAAAAGAGCAAACACAAGATTAGAAGGTTGAGACTTTGAGCCAGCCGGACCTCCCAGCAGGAGAAGTGGTTGGAGACCAAGTTCAATCACATGGCCACCATATTTTATCAGTCTTGGCTACATCAATTGTGTAAGCCTGGAAAAACTCTGGACACCGAAACTCAGTAGAGCTCTCTGGTTGGCAAACGCACTGATGTGCCTAGGGGTGACACGAGGAGAGGGTGTGAAAGCTCTACATTCTCTCCTAGACCTCGCCTGTGTGTAGCTTTCATAATAAAACTGGAACTGTAAGTATAACGCTTTCAGTGCATTCTGTTAGTCATTCTAGTGAATTATCAAAACCCCAAATTTGTAATCAGAAGTACAGGTGGCTGGGACCCCACTTGTAGCTGTCATCTGGAATGAGGGCAGTCTTGTGGAAGACTGAGCTTTTACCTTGTGGGGTCTGCACTAACTCTGGGTGGTTAGCGTCAGAATCCTATTGCAATACACCCAACTGAGGGTAAAACAGAAGAGTACCTTAACTAATTTCTCTTTTCAACAAGTTATCTTTTTTAAAAAATGTGATAAAATATACATAACATAAAATTTACCATTTTAGGGCTGGCTGGTTAGCTCAGTTGGTTAGAGCATGGTACTGATAACACTAAGATCCAAGGTTTGATCCTTGGACCAGCCACCAAAAAAAAAAAAAAAAAAAATTACCACTTTAGCCGTTTTTAGGTGTACAATTCAGTGTCACTAAGTAAACTCACAGCGTTGTGTAAGCATCACCACCATCTAGTTCCAGAGCTTTTTCATCATTCCAGACAGAAACTCTGTATCCCTGTCTTAGTCAGCTTGGGCTTCTATTACAAAATATCACAGACTGGGTGGCTTAAACAACAGATATTTATTTCTTACAGTCCCGGAAGCTGGGAAGTCTGAGATCTGGGTGCCAACGGATTTGGTTTCTGGTGAGGACCCTCTTTTCTGGCTTGCAAATGGCTGCCTTCTCACTGTATCCTTACATGGCACAGAGAGCGGGAGTGATCTGGTCTCTTTTCCTCTTTTTATAAGGATACGTGGGAGACTTGCCCTGACCTCATCTAATCCCAGTTACCTCCCAAAGGCCCCACCTCCAAATACTATGACATTGGGGGTTAGGGCTTCATCATACGAATCTGGTGGGGAGGAGGCACAAATATTCGGTATATATTTAATCCATATCTGCCTTTGGCCCTCCAAAATTTGTGTACTTCCCACATGCAAAATACATTCATTCCATCCCAAAAGGCCTAAAGTCTAAAGTCTCATCTAAATATTATCTAGGCCTGGCTGATTAGCTCAGTTGGTTAGAGTGCAGCCTTGTAACACCAAGGTCAAGTGTTCGGTTCCCCTTACCAGCCAGCCACCAAAAAAAAAATAAATATTATCTAAATCAGGTATGGGTGAGACTTGAGGTATGATTCATCCTGAGGCAGAATTCCTCTCCAGATGTGAACCTGTGAAACCAAACAAGTTATGTGCTGCTAAAATATGATGGTGGGGCTGGCTGGTTAACTCACTCAGAGCTGATAATGCTACCCATGGAGAGGGTCTGGGGAGATTGGATAGCTGACCTCATCGCACCCTGTCTTCTACCAGGTTCTTGACTCTGCCACAGGAAAGAGTTCAAGAGCAGAGTCACAGTAAAAAGTGAAAGCAGGTTTAATGTAAAGAGTAAGAGATACAGACTTCACAGGGAAAGTGTGGCCTGGCTCCAGAGAGTGAGTGGCAGCCTTAGCAAGTTTAATACAGAAGTAAGAAATAACACACTCTACAGATAAAGTACAGACCAGTTCCGGAGTGGACAGCAACCTGCTAAAGGCAAGTTTAACACAAAAACTGAGAAATATACACCTCATAGGAGAAGTGCGGGCTTGCTCACCTTCTTCCTGGATTCTACATTTGTAGTTTGGCTGTCTATACATACTTATGCTATCTAATGAATATTCAACTAAGATGGTCCTCGGTTATGTAACCTAGCCTTGCACATGCTCAGCTGGTCTCTTTTAGAGCATGCTCATTGGTCAAATTCCACTACATACCTCTCTAGTGCCTCCAGTGGAAGGTCATTTAAGGGGTAAACTCCTTTTTATTGAGCATGCTTGGCCACCGAGATTACACAAGTTGGCCTCTTGTGATCTCAGTCTTTAGGTATTGGTACTGAAAATAAGTGCTACAAGCCACCATAGTTCAAGTCTAAGAGGCAAGGCTTGAGTCCTAGGGGAATGGTTTGAGACCCAGGAGGGTGGCCTAAAACCCAGTCCCAGGGGGACTGAGCACCTCCTATCTCAATGACACCTAGGTCAAGTGTTCGGATCCCCATACCAGCCAGCTGCCAAAACAAAAAAACCACCCACAAAAAAATATGGTGGTGGGATATGCATAGGACAGACATTCTCATTACAAAAGGGAGAATTAGGTAAGAAGGAAGGAGCAACAGGTCCCAAGCAAGTTCAAAACGTAGCAAGGCAAATACATTAGTTCTTAAGGTCCCAGTATACTCCTTTTTGTTTCAGTGCTCTGCCTACAGAACCCACTGGGGCTGTGGTCCCACCTCCATGGCTCCGCCAGGCAAGGGTCTCACCCTCAAAGTTCCTGACAGCTACTGTCTGGCCTGCCGAAACTGAGGTAATGCCTCCCCCCCCCCTTTTTTTTTTTTAAAGATGACCAGTAAGGGGATCTTAACCCTTGGCTTGGTGTTGTCAGAACCACGCTCACCCAGTGAGCTGACCGGCCATCCCTATATAGGATCCGAACCCGGGGCCTTGGTGTTATCAGCACCACATTCTCCCGAGTGAGCCACGGGCCAGCCCTATGCCTCCCATTTTTGAAACCAAGGTGGAAGCCCTGATGATCTTGGAATCACCTTTGGGGCCAACCCCGTGGCTCACTCGGGAGAGTGCAGCGCTGGGAGTGCAGCAGCGCTCCCATCACGGGTTCAGATCCTATATAGGAATGGCTGGTGTGCTCATTGGCTGAGCGCAGGAGGGTTGATCCCCTTACCGGTCACAAAAAAGAACGAAAAAAAAAAAAAATCGGGAATCACTTTTGGGGTCCTTCTTCCCTTGTCTTGAAAAATAGTGCACATTTGCAGCTGAATAGCTCTACAGTCCAGTCCTTTAGGACCTAAGAATTCTGACAATCTTCCTTCATTTCCACCTGTCTCTGTTCCATTCAAGTCAAACTGGAAGTGTTTATGCTAGAGTGGCTGATTAGGTCTGCAGTTCACACCCACACTAATCTTCTTATCAAATGGTTGTTCAGCCACACCCTTAGCATTCTCTTCAAAACAGCTTTCTCAGTTTTTGCAATATGGATAGGCTGAGAATTTTCTGGTTCCTTTTTGCTTAACGATTCTTTCAACTCATCTCTCTCTTCTCGTGTTTTACTATAAATGGTCAGGAGGAACCACAATGCTTCTTCAGCAGTTTGCTTAGAAATCTCAGCTAAAGGGGCTGGCCTGTGGCTCACTTGGGAGAGTGTGGTGCTGATAACACCAAGGCCACAGGTTCGGATCCTATATAGGGATGGCTGGTTCGCTCACTGGCTGAGCATGGTGCTGACAGCACCAAACCAAGGGTTAACATCCCCTTACTGGTCATCTTTATTAAAAAAAAAAAAAAAGAAAGAAAGAAATCTCAGCTAAATATCTAATTTCATTGTTCACAAGTTCCACGTTCCACAAAACACTAGAACATGAACACAATTCATCCAGGTTCTTTGCCACTTTATTACAAGGGTTGCCTTTTCTCCATTGTCCAATAACATGTTCCTCATTTCAATCTGAGACCTCACCAGAATGGCCTTTACCATCCATATTTCTACCAACCTTAACCTTCTGTTTGTTTCTTTTGTTTGTTTTGTTTTTAAAAGATGACTGGTAAGGGGATCTTAACCCTTGACGTGGTGTTGTGAGCACCACACTCTCCCAAGTGAGCTAACCGGCCATCCCTATATAGGGATCCAAACCCTTGGCCTTGGTGTTATCAGCACCATACTCTCCCGAGTGAGCCACGGGCCGGCCCTAACCTTCTGTTTGTGATTGTTTATGTATTCTTTCAGGGAATGGAAGCTTTCTCTCCAGCTCTCCTCTTTTCTTTCTGAGCCCTCACCAGAATCACCCTTAATGTCCATATTTCAAGCATACACCTCAAAACTCCTCCAGCCTCTGCTTAATATCCAGTTCCAAAGCCACTTCTGCATTTTTAGGTATTTGTTAAGCAGCACCCCACTTCTTAGTACCAAACCTATCTTAGTCAGCTTGGGCTGCTATAGCAAACTAGTGCTGTAACAAATAACATGGACTGGGTGGCTTAAACAACAGATATTTATTTTTCACAGTTCTGGGGGTGAGGAAGTCCAAGATCAAGGTGCTGGAAAATTCGATTCTTGGTGAGTGTAGTGGGTTAGAAATCGTGATTCTCATTTGATTTTAGAATAAGGTTTTTAGGTAAATGCACGTATGGAGCAATAGCCCTCGGAAAGGGGGCCACAGCCCGTGGACAGTGTGGCCCATCTAATGAACTCTTAATCACTGGTTAGGTATGGGACTGTGTACTTTAATTATTTTAGAGATAACAGGCAGTTGTCATACTGGTTCTGTTAAGAGATTTTAAGAATTGCTGAAGGGAAAGTTGTGGAAAAGATGTTTGCTAGGGGCAAGCTGTCTGTTGGGGGAAACTTTAGAGATAATTGTATTTAGATTTTATCATAAGAGTTTAACTTTTCTTTAAGGAGAGGTCATACTTTAGATAATGAGCCAGTTTGACCAATTTAGCCCTTTACTAATTGTACTTTGGAATGTCGCTTTAATTTACTGGTGTTACTAGTTTCCATTGTTAAGCTATACTTAGCCATAGACAACTTTTGTAACACTACCCATGTCCTTATGTTCTACTTTGATGATTGAATCCACTGATTTTTCTTGTAAAACTTCCTTGTCTTGTCAATAAAAAGAAAGGCTGATTTTGGATGGGGGCTGCTCCCTGATGGGTGGCAGTCCCTCCAGGACTCATTGATTGTATTTTGAACGGATTCTTTCTTTCTCTTTTCTCCGTCTCAGTTACACAGAGGAAAGTGTAACAAGTGGTGAAGTAAATCAAAAGGACTTGCCATGCTAATTGATACTAACTTTGCTTTAACAAAATGCTTTTTGTCTTAACTGTGCCAATCTGATCTATAGTTTTGCTTTTCTTTTAAATAAATAAAACGGGGCAGATGTGGAATATACTATAAAGCATATGTACTTCACAGGGCCTGGTTTTCCAAAGCCTTGCGGTTTCAAATATTGACCTTGTGGAGGACTGGAAATTTCCCTCAGGCTATAAGTCTCTGTTGCAAGATAAGAATTGTGGCACAGCAGGTTTCTGGCTCAAAAACAGACTAGTTACTGATTGTTATGTAAAGATACTGAGAAATTGCTGTTAAGAAGGAATGTTTGCTAAGATCACACTGTTGTTGATAGGACCACTTAATTGTCTACTGGAATGTCATCTGGCTTGTTTCACTGAAAGTTACAAGCCTATATTGTTAAACTATAATCCCACCTTTGTTCTCTTCCTGTAACTTCCTGGTCTGGAAAATAAATGCAGGAAGAGAACCCCAATTCATTAATTTCCCAAGGAAGGGATGGCTCTTGCTTGAGCGTCCCAAAGGGAGATTAACCACTTTGGGGCCTCTCACTACTCAGAAGAGATGGGCTTTGAGTAATCCTTTGCATCTCCGTCACCCAGGGGAAGTGGGGTGACAAATCTGTGGGGGGTGAAGCAATGCAAAGCAACAGGTGAGGGCTGTCTTCCTGGCATGTGGATGGCTCCCTTCTCACTGTTCCCACATGGTCGAGAGAGCAAGTGAGTTCTGGTCTCTCTTCCTCTTCTTATAAGGACACTAATCCCATCATGGGGGCCCCACCCTCTTGACCTCATCTAAACCTAATTACCTCCCAAAGGCCCCACCTCCAAATACTATCACAATGGGGCTTAGGGCTTCAATATTTGCATTTTGGAGGGACACAAACATTCAGTCCATAACAATTTACATCTATATGTCTATATATACACACACAAATTTCTTTGCTAAATCATTCAAAAGCAATTTACAAACATTAGGGCACTTCCTCCTTAAAATCTTAAGCATGTGTCTTCTAAGAATAAGAACCTTTTCCCAGATAATCCCAAATCATTATAGACTAAAAAAAATTAATAATTTCAAGCTATCATCTAAGAAACTATTTTTAAATTTCTCCAACAGTGCCAAAATGTCTTTTGTAGATTTTCCCCCCAATCCAGGATCCACTCACAGCCCACACATTACATTTAGTTGTCACATCTCTTTAGTCTCTTTTAATCTAGGGCAGTTCTTTCTAGCTTTTGGGGATTTTTATTACTTTGAATGTTTGAAAACTTCCAGCTCAGTTGCCCTGTAGTATGATCCATACTCTGGACTCGGGATTAGATTCAGAGTAAACATTTTCAGCAGAAAACTATAAGGGTGATGTTGTATCTTTCCCATGCCAACCCCATCACAGGACCTCATGATGTCAGTTTTCCCCATTATTGGTGGGGCTGGGTTTGATCCATTGGTTTAGGTGGTGACCACCAGGTCTGTCCAATGTAAAAGTGCCTTTTGCCCTTTTGTAATTTGTCAGTGGGTCATTTATTCATTTATTTATGTTTTTAGCAAATATTCCCCAAGCACTTTTCTGTGCTGGGCCCTGTGCTAGGTGGTGCTGAGGACACAACAGTGACCAAGACTGTCCTGGCCCTGCTTTCATGGTACTCTCAGTCCATAGGAAAGACAGACCCATCCCCAAATAGTAGCAACCCAGAGTGGTTAGGACTGGGATAGGAGAGCCCATACGGAGGGCAACAGACCAAGCCTCTGTGGTCAGGGAGAGCTTCCCAGATGAGGAGCCATCTGAACCAGGACCTGAAAATTCAGGATGAGTGTAGAGAGGAGTGAGTGTTGCAGGCAAAGGGAATGGCACATGCAAAGGCCCAGAAGCGAGAGAACACAGGGTCCTGAGCCCTGACTGAGGTTCAGTTGGAAACTGCCACAGGATCAGTGATTGGGTAGATCACAGTGGGCCTCGTGGCCATTTTAAGGAGTCAGAACTTTCTACTGAGAGCAAGCAGCGGCCTCTCTAGGGTTTTTTGCAGGAGAGAGTCTTGGCTTTGCCATTTGTTTTTGAGCATTATTCTTTGGTGTGGAGCGTGGACTAAGAAGCTGCACAGAAAGCAGCGTGACCAGGGGCAAGGACAGGGTTTGGGGCAGAGACCTGATGGGAGAGGACGGGGCTGGACTGGAGCTGGTTGGGGGGCTGCTGCGGGGGACAGGCGGAGGCTGGGTATAGTAGATCCGGGGACTAATCAGGCGAGGAGGGGAGGCTCCAAGATAATAATGCTCAGGTTTCCACAAGTGTTGTATCTGTGTGTGTGTGTGTGTGTGTGTGTGTGTGTGTGTAATTAAATTTCAGGTTTATTTTTATTCTCGGTTTAAAGATGGAAATCATTTTATAAAGTTTATAATAAAATGAAGCAATTTCCAACCCTGTGCTATCCACCCTATACCCTTTTTCCTGTCCCAAACTCCTTCAATCCTTTTTTCTCTGTTTTGAAGTAGGTTCCTATCCTGCTTTGTCTCAATTTTGCAGAGCAGCTTTACTGAGATATAAGTAACATGCAATATAATGCACATATATGAAGTGTGTACTTTAATGTTTTGACATGTGTGGACCCCCATGAAACCACCTTCACAGTGAAACTAGTGAACACATCTCATCGCCCCCCAAAGTTCCTGGAGCCCCTCCTCCAGCCCCTTTCCACTCTCCCCTCCCCCAGGCACCCACCGATCTGCTTCTCTCACTATGGATCACAAAGGCCAGGGCCCAGGTGCATGGCCAATGGAGGAAGTCGGCCAATTCCTCCACAGCTGTCTTCCCTTTGCTTCCTGCAGTGGTGTAGCTTAGACAGTGGAAGGAGCAGCAGCTGGCGCTGAAGGTACCCTGCCCACAGGGACAGCCGTGGGACCGGGAAAGGGCTCACTCCAGAGCCTCGGCCCCTGATCCCCTGCAAGGCCATGTGGCAGTCTTGTGTGGTCTTGCAGTCTTTATTTTTTTATTGATGTGAAATTCACATAACATAAAATTAACCCTTTTCTAGTGAACAATACAGCAGCATGTAGTACATTCACAGTGCTGTGCAACCATCCCCACTATCTAGTTCCAAAACATTTTCATCACCCAAAAGAAAACTTGGCACACATTAAACCATCTCCTGCACCCATCCCCTGCCCTGCAGTGCCTGGCAACCACCAATCTGATTTTGGTCTCTATGGATTTACCTATTCTGGATATTTCATATAGGTGGAATCACACAATATTTGTCCTTTCATGTCTGGCTTCTGTCATTTTGAGTCTCATTCACATTGTAGCATGTATCAGTACTTCATTCCTTTTTATGACTGAATCATATTACATTGTATGGATAGATCACATCTTATTTGTGCACTCATCTCCTGATGGACACTTGGGTTATTTTGCCTTTTGGCTGTTGTGAATAGTGTTGGATGAACATGTGTGTTACTTGCAGTCTTTTCTAGGCTAGAGTGTCCATCTGGAGGGCAGTGGAGCATCATGTGAAGAGCGTGGCCTCTGATCCCAAAATGCCTGGAGTCAAGCCCTAGATCTGCCTTATTCTGGTTGGGTGAGCTTGAACAAGTTGTGCCCGATAACAGAATATCCTTAGTAAAGTTATGAAAAGGAGTCTGTTAATACATACAAGGCTGGCTGGTTAGTTCAGTTGGTTAGAGCATGCTGTTATCAACACCACACTCTCCCTCTTTTTTTTTTTTTTTTTTTTTAATAAAAAGGATGACTGGTAAGGGGATCTTAACTCTTGGCTTGGTGTTGTCAGCACCACGCTCTCCCAAGTAAGTCATGGGCTGGCCCTAGAGCGTGGTGTTATAACACCAAGGTCAAGAGTTTTGATCTCTGTACCGACCAGCTACACACACACAACACACAACAACAACCGTACAAAACACTTAGGAAGGTGCTTAGCATACGGTAAATACTCAGTTGCTATATGTTGCATTTTGCCACCATTCCTGAAGAATTCTGCATTGCCAGCCACAGAAACTACTGGGCTAACTGAAGAAAAAGGGGGAAAAAAAAAAAAAAAAAAAAAAAAAAATATATATATATATATATATATATATATATATATATATATATATATATATATGTGAAGGATATCAGGTCACTTACCGAAGAGCTTGGGAAGTCTATGGATAGGGAAGCCAATGCTGTAACCAAGAAACTCAAAATGTGTAATGGTGCCAGTGGAACAGGAGTTTATTTTTCTTGCTCATATTAACAGTTCTAAAGGGCCAGCCCGTGGCTCACTTGGGAGAGGGTGGTGCTGACAACACCAAGTCAAGGGTTAAGATTCCCTTACTGGTCATCTTTTTTAAAAAAAAAAAAAACAGTACTATCAGGGAACCAGGTCAGCAAGGCAGTCCTCCTCTTCCACGCAGCCATTCAGGGACCCAAGCTGATACAGCCCACTATCTTCAGCATGTGTATTTCAGGGCTACCCTGGGAGTTGTCTCCACTCCAGCCAGAGGCAGGGTAAAGAGCACGAAAACCACGGCACAGGTTTTATAGGCCAGGGCTGGAGGTGGTGTGCTTCACTTTGGCTGGCTTCCCTTTGCTAAAACTCAACACCTTGGCCACATCTAACTGCAAGGGGCATGTAATGCTGGCTGGGCAGCCACTCCCCAGGGCAGCGAGGAGTCTATACCAGGTTGTGGTGAGCATGAGGCACTGGTGGACTTCTGAGGTCAGACGGCTGCCTGCTCATGGGTACCACCCCCACATCTACCCTGGACCTACTCCACCCTCCAAAAGGAATCCTAGGCTCTCCTTGCATCCTTGAAGCCTTACTCAAGGTTTCAGATCCACAGAGGGAGCAAGATAATCACAGTCCTGAGAGCTGGTTGTGGGCAGGAGGGCAGCAAAGAACCTGTTTAGTGGCTATGGAGAGAGGGGAGGTCCCCCCAGAAGCACTCGCTTGAGCAGATACTCCCATTCCTTACCCAGTCACCATCCTCCCCATTTTCTCCATCAGCAGGGCCCCAATTTGATTAGATATGACTATGTGTCCAGCTGTCATAGTCCATCTTGTGCTGCTATAACAGAATACACAGACCGGACGATTTATAATGAACAGAAATGTATTGGCTCACAGTTTTGGAGGCTGAGAAGTCTAATACCAAGTTGCCAGCATCTGGTGAGGGCCTTCTTGCTGCGTCATAACCTGGTGGCAGGCATCACATGGTGTAAGGGCAAAGAGAGGGTGAGAGAGAGGAAGAGGGGCCAAAGTAGTTCTTTTATAAGGAACCCACTCCCATGAACAGCATTAATCCATTCATGAGGGCGCAATCCTCATGGCCTAATCACCTCTTTAAAATCCCACCTCTTAATATCATTACAATGGCAATTCAATTTCAACATGAGTTTTGGAGGGACAGTCATTCAAACCGTAGCACCAGCCAAGAACACTTGACTTCCGAGACTCCCGTGCGGTGCAGGATTCCCATGTGATGTGTGAATGGAAATCCACCTTGCGGAGTTTTCCTGAAAGTTGGTGGCTTCCTCATGAAAAGGGAAAAACCAGATGCACACTTCCTCTGACCACCCCTGCCCCTGCCTCTTGCCTGGAAGGAGGATGTGATGTCCATAGGGACAGCAGGCATCTTTAGGGCATGTGCCTAAAAGCCCCATAATAAAGAAGGTAAGGATGAAAGAGAAGGAGTCTGGGTCCCTGGTGACATCATGAGGCCACCACAACAGTCCTGGCTGCTAACCTTGGGCCTTCTTGACATAGGAGAAAATAATCCCTATTTGGGGAAGCAGCGGACTTCTCCAGTTTCTGTTACATGCTCTTCCTGGCTAATAGACTCACAGCAATAGCACCTCCCCAAACCAAGAGAAGGGTTTAAATTTTGGAAAACCAAAACCCCCAGAAATACAAGCATTTATTCTGGAGGTTGCTGCTATCTGGTGGGATGAATTGGGGCTCAGCACAGAGCCTCTGTCATCAATCAGCCTGTGACCCCTGCTCATGACAGCATTTGCCAATTTCAGTGAGAGAGACTCTGCAACTCTGGTGTTCCATTTTGTTTGCTTAAACAGCTTTATCAAGGTATAATCTACACACCATAAAATTCACCCATTTTAAGTGCACAATTTGATTATTTTTAGTAAATTGACATGGTTGTACAACCATCACCACAGTCCAATTTTAGAACATTTCCATTATGGGATGGTTGATTGTAGCTCAGTTGGTTAGAGTGTGGTTGCTGATAACACCAAGGTCCAGGGTTCGATCCCTGTACCAGCCAGCTACCAAAACAAAACAAACAAAAAAAGAGAACATTACCATTATCCCAAAAAGGTCTCTCATGTCACCCATTCCCCCAGCCCCTGGAAACCACAAATCTACTTTCTGTCTGTATAGATTTCCCTATTCTGTACATTTCATATAAATGGAGTTATGCAATATGTGGTCTTTTCCATCTGGCTTCTTTCGTGTAGCATGTTTTCAAGGTTCACCTATGTTGTTTCATGAATATTTCATTCCTTTTTATGGCTGAATAATATTCCACAGTATGAGTATACCACATTTAGTTTATCCATTCACCAATTAATGGATATTTGGGTTGTTTCCACTTTGGGGCTATTGTGAATAATGCTGCTGTGGACCTTTGTGCACAAGCCTTTGTGTGGATGTGTGTATTTCGGGTATATACCTAGGAGTGGAATTTTGGGGTTTTATGGTAAATATGTCTTTAACTTTTTCAGAAACTGCCAAACTATTTTCCAAAGTGGCTGTACCATTTTATTTTTCCACTATTGGTACATTAGAGTTTCTGTTGTTCTGCAACTTCGAAAGCTTTTGGGGTTATTTGCTGTTTTAACTGTAGTCATTCTACTGGGTGTGAAATGGTATCTCATTGCGATTTTAATTTTCATTTCTCTAATACCCAATATGTTGAGCATCTTTTCATGTGCTTCCTGGTCAGTCATGTGTCTATTTTGTGAAATGCTATTTAAACCTTTTGTCCATTTTAATTAGGTTGTTTCTCTTCCATTATTGAGTTTTAAAAGATCTTTACATATTCTGGATACAAATCCTTTATCAGGTACAGTTGAGTCTGTCATATTCATGAGGGATTGGTTCTAGGACTTCCCCGGATACTAAAATCTATGGATGCTCAAGTCCCTTATATAAAATGGTGAAGTCATACTGTCCAGCTGCCCCCAAAAATAAAATAAAATAAAAATAAAATAAAATGGTGAAGTATTTACGTATAGCTTATGTGTATCCTCCCATATACTTTAAACGATCTCTAGATTACTTACAATACCTAATACAACGTAAACGCTATGTAAACAGTTGTACTGTATTTTTATTTGTATTGTTTTTATTGTTGTTTTCTGTAATTTTTTTTCCCTGAATATTTTTGATCTGAAGTTGGTTGGATCCAAGGATGCAGAACTCACTGATACTGAGGGCCTGCTGTGTATGTTTTGCGAATATTTTCTCCCAGTTTGTGCATTGTCCTCTCACTTTCTTAATGGTACAAAATTCTGTTTTTTGACAACTTTTTTTGAGGTGTGATTTACATGCAATAAATTGAACTTACTTAAAATGTATAATTGGATGGGTTTTATCACAGGTATATACCATGTAACCATCAGCACAGTCAAGATATAGAATATTCCCATCACCCCCAAATTTCCTTGTGTTCCTTTGCAGACTATCCCTCCCTTCACCCTTGCCCTTGGGGAACCACTGATCTACTTTCTGTCACTGTGGATTCATCAAAATATATATTTTTCTGGGGCCAGCCCGTGGCTCACTTGGGAGAGTGTGGTGCTGATAACACCAAGGCCATGGGTTCGGATCCCGTATAGGGATGGCCAGTTCGCTCACTGGCTGAGCGTGGTGCTGACAACACCAAGTCAAGGGTTAAGATCCCCTTACCGGTCATCTTTATATATATATATATATATATATATATATATATATATATATATATTTTTTTTTCCAAATGGCAAAAATATATAATTTTTATTCTTTTAAAAATAATATTTTACTTTTAATTGTGAAATATTGCAGACATACGTAAAACAATAGCAAACACCCACATACCCACCACTTAGAATTAATGGACATTAACATTTTGCCCTCTTTGCTTTGATTTTTTCCCCTTTTTTAAGAGATAAAGGTAAAGTTAAGCTTCGCCTTATTCTCCCTCCCTCCTCTGGCAGCCCTCTCCTGGAATTGCTGAGAATCATTCTTTCTATGTGAGATTTCCTATCTTTCCATGAACTTTTTGAAGACCATCGTACTTTTCCTGTGTATGTGTCCATAGTCAATGCATACTCTTGTTTTTTTCTCACATGTATCTTTTGCGTACATATCTTGTATATATCTTTTGAAGCTTGTGTTTTTCACTCCACATTATGTTTGGGGGATTGTTGAGTGTTGAACTATATAAAGCTCATTCCTTGCTTTTTTTCCTTTGCAAATCATGTCATTTATTAGCAGGGAAATATTTCAGAATTGTTAGTCAGTCGGCAAAAGCATGCTTGTGGGTATAAGACACTGTTAGAGAAGCAAAAACGAGTGATTTCACCCTTTATTGCTTCGTTTTAACTACTGTGTTTGGCAACCATAGCTAAATTTATAGTGTGACACAAAACCCTCCTCAATTTTAGTTTTCCATTTTAGCCCTTACTTCTAAGAGATTATTTAGATTTATGGTCTTAATTGACATATGAAATTTGAATTAAAAAAAAATGTGGTATGGGCCGGCCCGTGGCTCGCTCAGGTGAGTGCGGTGCTGATAACACCAAGGCCACGGGTTCGGATCCCTATATAGGGATGGCCGGTTAGCTCACTTGGGAGAGCGTGGTGCTGACAACACCAAGTCAAGGGTTAAGATCTTTAAAAAAAAACTGGGGTAAAAACCACATAATATATTATGTGAAGTGAAGGCTGGACTTTCTCAGTCCTGGAGAATCCATTTTGCCTTCCTACATTTTTGTTTTGGCAGCTGGCCGGTACAGGAACAGAACCCTGGCTGTTGGTGCTATGAGCACCACGCTCTAACCAGCTGAGCTAAGCAGCCAGCCCCCATTTTACCTTCTAACTGACCCTCAGTGACTACTTGGAGAGTTGGAGTAGAAAGTTCAGAATTCCTTCACAGAATTGCTCACTCCACTTTTCCCACAGCCCGAGGGACATCATTAGGCCACTGTTCTTGTTGGGAGGACCGGAGAGAGTCCTCAGTCCCAGGCAGTCTCTCTGCTGACTGTTATTTCCCAACAGCAAAGAGGTTAAATAAGCTTCAGGCAGAAGGTCTGGTGAGAACAGTCATGGCTTCTTGAAGTTCAAAGTCTCAGGCTCCTTTCACAGGTGGCCAAGGCCAAGTGTGGCTACTGAAAAGCAAGGGGGAGAAAGCCTGGTGGGGAGACTTTGCCCTGGAAAGTGGCATTTCTCTTTAGTCTCACCTGTTGTTGCAAGGGAAATTCACATGGAAGAGATCTGGAAGGTGTCTGGGCAACTTCTGCTCATTTGGTTGAATGAAAACTTTTTTTTTTTTTTTTTTTTTTTAAAAAAGATGACCGGTAAGGGGATCTTAACCCTTGACTTGGTGTTGTGAGCACCATGCTCAGCCAGTGAGCGAACCGGCCATCCCTATATGGGATCCGAACCCGGGGCCTTGGTGTTCTCAGCACCACACTCTCCCGAGTGAGCCACGGGCCGGCCCGAATGAAAACTTTTAATTAAAAGATAACATACCTAAGGCAAAATGTACGCATCACCAGTATACAGCTCAATAAACTCTCACAGTATGAACAGGACACAGGACATAACCAGCCCCCCAGAAACCCCGTCGTGCCCCCCTTCTGGTCACTATGTCACCAAAGGGTGATCACCATCCTGACTTCTAATCCCGTGGATTAAGTTTGCCTGTTTGGGGACTTTATATAAGTGAAATCACAAATTTCTACTCTACTCTGGCTTCTTTCATTCAACATCACGTTTGTGAGATTTATCCAGGTTGCGGCATATAGTGTGGTTTGTTGATTCTCCGTGCTGTTGTGTGTCCATTGCACGCATTGTTTTCAACCAGTCCTACCATTGGTGGGCATTTAGGCTGTTTTGAGTCTTTCATGCACTGTGCTGCTGTGAATGCTCAGGGATAGGAGAACATATGTTTAAAATATGTTTCAGTGGGTGTACACCCAGGAGTGGAATTGCTGGGTCACGTGGTGTTGGAATGGTTAGCTTTAGTAGTCACTGCCAACCAGTTTTCCAAGTGGTGTCCTCAATTACCTCCTCCAAGCACGGTGGCATCACATCCTTGCCAGCACTCAGGATGTCTGGCTTTTTCATTTCAGCCATTCTGGTGGCTATTCATTCATTCCTGTGGTATTTGCACATAATGATTATAGCCTTATGATAGCTTTATATCTGATAGTGTAAGTTCTCTAGCTTTGTTTTTCTCCTATATTACTCTTCTTGGCCCTTTGCATTTCTGTGTATTTAAAAATTAGCCTGTTAATTTCCACAAAGGAATCTACTTAGACTTTGATTGGAATTGCATCAAATCTGTGGATAAATTCAGGGAAAATTGATATTTTTACAATATAGTTGATTCCAATCCACTACAAACCTTTCCTGAAGAGATTACAAACATTAGTAAAACACCCCAAAGTGCATTATGAAGCTAGTCACCATGACACCCAAACCTGACAAGGACTTTGCAAGAACAGCAAATGAGTCTAACTCTCTCAGGAAAGGAGACACAAATATCCTTTACAAATGAAGCAAATCAAATCCAACAATTTATAAAAGAGAAAATAACATTATTTCAGAAATCCAAGTGAGGCTTAACATTTTAAAAAATTAGCCCATGTAATTCACCATATTTACAGGACTAAAAAGAAGAAAAAAAACTGATTATCATTTAGATAGGGGCAGTAAAGAATTTAATGAAAATTAGACACCAACTCCTGATAAAAGTCAGGAAACTAGGAATAGAGGGGACTTTCTTAATTTGATAAAATCCTACAGCAAATATTTTTCCCTATTGCAAAAGAGCCAAGGAATAACAGGCAAAAGAGTTGGGGAGGAAGGAAAAAAAACAAAAAACAAAAAACAATTCTTATTTGCAAATAACAAAATTGTATATGTACAATTAAAAGAATTTACAGACAAATTATAAGGACTAATAAGAATAAGAATTAATTTATCAAGGTCACTGGATACAGAAATCAATTTATTCATATCATTAGTATCAGCAACAAATACAAAATGAAATGTTAAAATTATGCCATAAAAATAATATCACAGATATCTAATACATAGGAATATACTGAACTAAATGTATGTGAGACCTCTACTCTGTAAACTACAAAACTTTTCTTGTTTCAGCTGGATGGTACAGGGAGCAGACCCTGGACCTTGGTGTTACCAGCACATGCTCTAACCAACTGAGCTAACCAGCCAGCCCCCACTACAAAACATTATTGGAATAAATTGCTAAAGACCTAAATAAAGAAAGAAAGCGTGCTCATGAATTGTGTTGGGAGAAAAATATTTCCTCTATCTGAGTAGTTGGGGACCTGCAAATTAACAGACAATAGACGGATCAACAGGAGAAAAGACAAGATTTATTTACACATGTAGGCAATTTATAGATTCAAGCCAATCCCAATTATAATGCCAAAAGGTAAGTGTGTGTGTGTGTGTGTGTGTGTGTGTGTGTGTGTGTGTGTGTGTTTATAAATGCACAAATTGACAAACTGATTCTAAAAGTCACACCAATTGAGTCTGATTTATCTCCAGGCCAAGGTCAGAGGAGATGACCTGCTTGCTGTTTGATGGTGACTATGGGGCCTTCTTCCAGGGAGAAGGCTGAAGCCTGCCCAGGACTGAGGCACTTGTTGAACCTTGTGAAACCAGTCCCAGGGTTTTCATTGACCCTGCTCACTGGGGCCACCAGGAGGGCCCCTCCCACCAGAGACTAGATTAAATTCACACACTTCATCAGCACTTTGCACTGAACTGACAGAAGCTTGGCCTGGCCTGCCCTGGAGTGTGGACTTCCCAGTGAACTGACTCCTCCTGCAAGTCTCCAAGTCTCCAAGTCAAGGTTAGGGTCCTGATGATGTTTAAATACCTGCCCCAATGGTATAGAGTAAAAGGAACCAACACATATCTGTATCACAAGGTGTCTGCTGGTCATTTAAAAATTAACTACAGACAGTCTGTATGAAAGTGACAGAGGTCGTAGTGGCTGGTGGGAGAAGAGATTCTTTCCAAAGATCACCCTGGAGAGATGTTCAGGGGCATAAAAATTTTAAATTTTTAGGCTAAAGATTATGGGCTTTTCCCCTGAGAGCCACTATGAGCCATGGCATGTTCTGAGCAGGGGAAGGTGAGGTCATATTTGTGCTTTAGAAAGATCCCTCTGGCTGCCTCATGGGGGCTGGACTGGAGGGAGCAAGAGTGGGGCAGGACGACCAGGGAGGAGGCTGGAGCAGGAGCTGGTAGGGGAGGAGAGGCGTGGATCAGGGCAAGGGCTGGAGGGAGGGAAGGGAAGGAGCAGAAGGCCCCTGAGAAAGGCACTTCCTGGAAGTCAGTCCCCAGTGTCAGTCCTGCCTCAATTTTGGCATTGGGTAGGTGGGGTCTGCCCACCTGTTCCTTGCTCCACAACCTCAAGTGCAACTGCCAGTTAATATGATACGGCCACATTCTTAGAGTGTGCAATTAATCTACTTATCAAGATATAGATTTGATAAAGCTGAGTGGACACTCTAACGTTGTCTGTATGTTTGGATATTTTACAATCAAATTTTTTGTAAAGAAAGACCATGAAAATTGGAAAAAAAAAAAAATAGAAGTTCTGAAAGGAAAAGTTAATGGAAGTTCCCAGCATGTGGAACAAAAAGGATTAATGAAAAAACAGGAAAGGAAAGCTGAGACACCAAGGATCAGTGCCGGGTAGCACTGAGAACTGAGGAGTGTTCCAGAAGGGTAGAAAGAGAAAGTGGAGAGGAGGAAATGGATAAGACATACAAAGTTAGGGGTTTGCCAAGACCACCCTCACTTCTGATGCCAACTGCAAGTATGAGGGTCTCCAAGACCACCGTCAGGTTTGACAATTTGCTAGAAGAACTCACAGAACTCAATGAAATCTGTTATACTCATAGTTACGGTTTTATTACAGTGAAAAGATACAGATTAAAATCAGCCAAGGGAAGAAGGTCAGGGGGCAGAGTCCAGAAGAGTTTCAAGTATCAGCTTCCAGTTGTCCTCTCCCAGCAGAATCATGGACAGCTCTAACTTCTCCCAGCAACGACAAGTAACCTAGAGCTGGCATGGAGTATTGCCAACCAGGGAAGCTCACCCAGGCCTTAGTGTTCAGGGTTTTTAATAGGGTTCGGTCATGCAGAGAAGTTTGACTGCCCATGTGGCTGAACTTAGTGTCTAGCCCCTCTAGAGGTTGAGCTGATGCCACATGGCCTGAAGGCCCTGCCATAAATCACACTGTTAGCATAAACTCTTTGATGTGGCCCAAGGCCTCAGGTAAACAAAGATAGTCTAACCAGGTAGGACATCCCAAGGATTTAAAAATTATCTCTCAGGAGCCAAGGGCAAAAGCCAGACCTCTGTTTGCACAGGGGTAATCCTTCACTGCACAGACAAGAAAAATTCCTGGGACTAAAGAGAGAAACAGGGTTCAGATAGAAGATAGAAGAGTATAAAGTAAGGGAAATGAGAGAAAGTCAGACCCATCTTGATGCAATGTCAGTGGCACAGGGGTGACAAAAAGCCCTTCTGCCATGACAGGTAATGGTACCAGGCCTCCAAACTGCTGAAGAATATGATTTTGAACCAGTCACTCTGGGCCTAGAAACTATCATCTAGTCTAGAGTGAGGGTGGAAAAAGATATTTCAAATACGCAAGGATTCAAAACACCTACCTACAAAACCCCTTTCTACAAAAGGTACTTAGGGATATACTTCAGCAAAACTAGAATGGAATTCGACAAAGAAGAGGAGTGGTGTGAAGGAGGGCAGTGTGAAGACACTGTGGGAGGACAGTCCTGCAGCAGCCCAGGGAACAGACCGTGTGTCTACCACTAACTATTTAATAAATGGAATAGGAGCAAAACGCTGGATGATCTTGGTCCATTGGTGAGCCAGGCATTTGTGAGTCACACTGGCAGTTTGAGAAACACTACTCTAGAAAAAACTAAAAGTTGCATACAGGAAAACCAAGGTTGTAATATGAGAAAACGAAAATGTGGCATGATGCAAAACAGTGTTTAGAGCTGCCATTTAATGTTAATGCGTCACACAGCACTGGTTTAGTGAAATAAAATTACATCTTCATTATTGGTCCACAGTGATTAGTATTTACATAACCTTAATATTATACATGCTCTATATTTTCACTTTCAGACTCAGCCTATGAACAAAGCACTGAAGACATTATAATCTCAGAAAGACACCTTAATGATGTGAAAATAACACAGACAGAACAGGGAAGGTGAAGTGGAGGACGAGAGCAGAGGGTAGGGTAGGGCAGTTAATATACTGACGAGTGCAAGTGTCAGGAAGTTGAGACAGTAGACATTACTTAGAATTATAACTGGCTGGTCGACTCGACTGGTTAGAGCATTGTGCTGATAACACCACTGTCCAGGGTTTGATCCCTGTACTGGCTAGCAAAAGAAAAAGAAAAGGAAAAGAAGAATTGCAAAGGTTACCAATGAACAGTAAAAAATAAAATAAAAATCACTTGTAAAAATTGGGAGAGGGAAGGAAAGGAAATATTTTGTGATAAATTCCATACAGTTCTGGAGGGGTGGGGTAGGGAGTAACAGTGGAAACCAGGTCACAATATTTTAAACACTCAATATAATAAATCATGAAATAGAGGCATAGGCTTGTTATTTGGCATCATAGGGTTATAATAGAATAAATGCAGAAAAGATCAAAAGTGATTAATCTTTGGGGAGTATGACTGAAGCTGGAGCTGGGAAGGTGGACTTCCATTTTTCAATGTGTCCTCTTCTATCTGGTCTAAATAATTTCCCCATGTGCGTATGTTATTCTTCTAACTAATAGGAAGAAAAGCTAATCATTTGAAAAGATCAGCCTGGCTGCTACAGAGGATAGTTGGCAGGAGCGAAACAGAAAAGGTTTTCAAGGGCCGGCCTGTGGCTCACTTGGTAGAGCGTGGTACTGACAACACCAAGTCAAGGGTTAAGATCCCCTTACCGGTCATCTTTAAAAAAAAAGAAAAAGAAAATGTTTTCAGAAATTCATCTCTTAAGGAGCTGGGGTAGGCTTGCTTTCTCCAGTTTGTGTGTCCTTGGATGAATATTAATTGTCGCTGGAGTTACAGTTCAGCACCAGCTCTACACTTACGTTGTGTCTGTAAGGAGGCAAAGGCTGACAATCCGTGTTCACATGCATAGGTGATTAGGTAAGGAAGTTCTCCCTACAGCAGACACCTCGCTCAACACCTGAGTTCATCCCAAAGTACACTTCAGGAGTTCAGAACTGTCACCTCACCTTCAGGGGAGAGGGCAGGAACGGCTAGCGCACAGGTGGGTTATGGCAGGAGCAGAGGAGCAAGCTTTACACTGGCCATGGACTTAGCGCTCTAGGAGATCCTTGCGACCCAACCAGGGGAGCTGCCCCCAACCCCAGGGCAGCATTTCTCATCGCTGGCTGCTCGGAGGCTTTTATTTATTTTTTTAATTTTTGGTGGCTGGCCAGTACGGGGATCTGAACCCTTGACCTTGACAGAGGCTTTTAAAAGATGCCCTCGGGGTCACCCCAGGCTGGATAACTTAGCATTCCAGGTGTGAGACCCGGCGCTTATCTTCTTTAAAACGCCTCCTCCCCAACCCCGGAAACTCTGGTTGCCACAACCGCATTGCTCCAACAGGGACGTCGAGGCGCTGAGGAGTGGGGCTTGCAGAGAGCTCCCCTGCAAAAGATCCCTGACCCCTCTCTTCCCCCGCAGTGTACCACTGGGTGGAGATGAGGACCAAGATGCGCATCTTGGGCTTCAATGCAGAAGCCGTCAAGCCAATGAATGAGGGGGCGGCCGCCGAGTTGGGCGCGGAGCTGCTGGGCGAAGCCATCATCTTCGTCACAGCCTGCAGCTGCTTGATGCTGGAGTACCGGCGCCACCAGGCGCAGCAGCGCCGCAAGGAAACCGAGCGGCGCGCCTCCTGGGACGCGATGCGGGACGAAGTGGGCCACCTGGCGCTGGCGCTGGAGGCGCTGCAGGCGCAGGTGCAGGCGGCGCCGTCGCAGGGCGCCCTGGAGGAGCTGCGGGAGCAGCTGCAAGAAGTGCGCTTTCAGCTCTGCGCCCGGAACCCGCAGCCCGAGCCCCAGGCAACGCCCGTGTCCGAGGAATAGGAGGCCGCAGAGGCCTGGTCTTGGACGTGACTGTTTGAGCTGCGACGTCTCCGATATGACCTACTCTCTTCACTATCCCATCCTGAACCGGCCCAACTGACACTACCCGGTCCTTTTGGGGACAGAAGGGATCTTGGACTGGGGCTGATCCAACCGGGCATTTGGTCACCTCCCTATTAACCTGCCCAGTAGTACCTCCCATTGGGACTCCCCCTCCCACTGGCAGAATGTTCCAGCAGGGACCTCTCCCTCCCTCGCCCCCGCTAGCACATTGACTTAGTACTTTGTAGAGAAAGGCAGCGTCTTTTATTGGACACCACCTTACGCACATGGATTTAGCTAGACTGTCATTCTGCCTCTCACACCCCCATTTACCTGAGGAGTGGGCTTTTCCCCTGGGACACTCATCCACGGCAACGGAACACTCCCTGCCTCTTCATTGGTACAGAACATTGTAAAGAAAATGCTGAAAGTCCCAGTGGACTTCCCGACACTTCCATCTACCTCACTCTGGGGGGGGGGGGCGGGGGAGATGGATCTTTGACTGCATTAACTCCAGTGGCTCACCCCGCGGCTTTAATCCCCCATTTGTACCTTCGCCTGGGAGCCGCCCCTCCCTAAGTGGATCGTCCCAACAGAACACCCCTCTGCCTTTCGTCTATGACACAATCCACTGGCGCCGCTGTGCCAGGTCTTCCTGGGCAGTGACTCCCAGGCCGACCTTCCATGGTCCTTCCAGCAGGATGTGGCCTTTTGGGGATGAAAAATTGGTCCCATCTAGGGCTAATCTATTCTGACTTTGTCTCAGTGCACTGTTTACTTGTCCCAAGTCCTGTACCTACTACTGTTCTTTCCCACCGTCTTCTCCCCAACCTTTAATAGCCTCTCATAGGGACCCATCTGTCCCCCTGATACATGAGTCACTGTCACATCCCCCATCTTCCATCCATATCTACTCTGAGTACTCAGGGACTTCTTTCCTGCCTTCAGACTGGTCCCCCAGGGCCCTCTCCATCCTTTTTCATGCAAAGGCCTCCTCCAGTGGAACTACCTGCCCCTCAGCCCTGGGTTTCCCCACCCTTATACAAATGGAATATTCTACCAGGCTGTATTACCTACCACACCCACCCCCTGCCAATGCAGTGAACCACAGAAGAGGGTGTGTATGAGTTCTGTGACTTCTGAATTCTATTTTTTCAGACTTTAAATGTTTTATAATTAAAGGAGCTCTGTGGTAAGGAAGTCGGGAAGTCGTCTTAAGAATGTGTGACTGTACTGGCCAGCTGCCAAAAAAAAAAAAAAAAAAAAAGGAAGAATGTGTCTTCTTGATATGCATCTGCAAAATGGGTACAAGTGTCATTAAAATTAGGAAAGAAGCTGTGCAGAGGGGGCAGAGACATCCTACGAGCCCTTTTCCAAATGGGAAAATTGAGGCCCAGAGTAAGGCAAGGGATTTACTGAAGGCCACACAGTCAATGAGGGACTGCCACTGGCCTTCTCTAGGGTGGGGCAGGGTGGGAAGGAGGGAGGAAGCAGCCTGGTAGGGGGCAGGGGGAAGAAGGCCAAGCAGACAGATCATCCTGGCTGCAGGGGGCTCAGGGAACTGGAGCAGGTACAGGGAGTGCCAGGCAGGAAGGAGGAAGATGAGGGGCAGGTGGATTACTGGGCGGGGGTATGAGGAGGAGGGAGGGAGGGAGGGGTTTTCAGGGAAACAACCAGGTCTTCCAGGGAGGGGCACCAAGGATGGCGCTTGCCCCCATCCTCATCAGAACAGCCCCTCAAATCACTCCAGAGATCTTAGCATTTACAAAAACTGGCAGATTTATTACACAGGGGCCCATTTTCAAGAAGCTAAAGGTAAAGGAGAGGTTTCCTCCCCTTTTGCTTTCTGCCTCGTCTTATTTTTTCCAGGGAGTAAAAATGGGCTGGACCCCCAAACCTACCCAAATAAAAAACCAAAAAACCGAGGTTCTAAAAAGTTACAGCATCTTAATTCCTCATAGAAAAGGGGAAGGAGCCAGAGGGAAAGAGTCTCTGGGGTGGGAAGAGGCACCCCCACCTGGTGGGACATCCCCCCCTCTAAATAGCTGCCCCAAATCAGGAAAGCCTGGGGTACAGCATTTAAAAACTCCCACAGCCCATTATATCAAAATCAAAGAGAAAAAGTTTCCCTTTCCCCCCAAAACTCAAATATATATATATATTTTTTTCCCCTTAAAAAAACAAAAAATTGAAGGCATTAAGCATTAAAGTGAATCTAGAACAAGGGAATGTGAAATTCCCTCCTTCCTTCCTCCTTACTGTGGGGTTGACTGGTACATCCCCAGCAGAGGAACCAGCCCCAAGGGGATGGCAAAGGGGAAGAACCAAAGGAAGCAAAGGGTGGGGGCTTCCCCAGCCAATCAGCAGCCAGTATGGGTGTGGACATGGTGCTAGGAAGGCCACACCCCCTTGGAATTCTCCAAGTGGGACGGGGAGTGGGGAAGATGCATTCCTGTGTAGTCTTCAGCCAATTCCATGTCAAGTTGAGGCAGGAAAAGCAGGGTGACAGGCGGGGTGTGCGGAAAGGAGAAACAGTCTTCTGGGTCCCCGTGGTCAGGGAGAACCCCGCTTCCTCAGCTCCTGGACAAAGGCTGGAAGGAAACAAGGCGCAGAGGTCAGGGCCAGAGTCTTTCCCCCCTTCCCTTCCAAAACGGGGCTCTTTCCAAGGGATATGATGCCTCCAAAATAAATAAATGTTTTGAAACTACTTCACCTTCAATTATTTCCTCTTTCATTTTCTGCAATTCCTTCCTCACCTCTTCCAGAAGTTCCTGAAAATAATGGGTATAACCAATGTGGAGGGGTACCTGGACTTGCAGAAATGAATGCCCCCTTTCTTACTGACTGAAGAGCCAGAGGAAGCAGGTTTGAGACCCACCTCCACCTGCACACCATGACATCGCTGAAAAGTCACAGAGTGACTGGAGGATTCTAGGGGAGATTTCTGGATCCCTGGAGCCAGAAGAAAAGTATTGGAGAACATCCAGTACCAGGGTTGGCAAATACATTCCAGTCTCCTGCCAACTCCAATTGGTAATGGATGGCTGGGGTCAGTGTGCTGAAAAGGATTCTGGGTACTCATCAGGAATGAGTGTGGTGACAGATTAGTAAAGTCGGTCACAGGCACTGGACAAGGGGGAGCGGTGTCTGCATCATCCCTGACCTGATCCAATCTCACCATTTCTCAGACTGGAAAACTGAGGCTTCTGAGGCCTTTTCTAGAATCACACAGCCCATCAGTGTTAGGGGTCTGGATCCAGATCTCTTCTCTTCCTGTGGCCCCTTTCTGGCTCCCAACCTCACCCCCAGCATCCTCCCCAAGCTACCTGCTTCACCCTCTCCATGTCTGACTCATCACTGGAGCTGGGCGTAGAGGGGTGGGCCTCAGAACTGGTCACCGAAGAAGATGACTTCATCCTGAGAGATTTGATGTGGTTAGGGACAGAAAAGAGGTTAGCAATAGGACATGCTTCCCATTCCAGTGTCACACTGTGTTCCTCCCTATAAACTGGGCAAGTCTAACTCTTTTGGAGGATGGGGCCTCAGTGTTGATGGCCCACCTTGGCAAGGTTGTGCTGTTCTTCTCCCAGGGTCTCCGCACAGATTCTGGGGGACAGGCAACAAATCAGAAAGATCAGGAACAAGAACTTCCCCCAATCAATCTTTCTCCCCCAGCCTCATCAGCCGCCATTCAAAGACCTATCTTAGGAGACTACAATCCCCAACATTATTTACAGACTCTCCCATGAGGGTACTTTCTATGAGAGAACAGGTCATCCTAGGATTTTTAATTCCTGTGGCTCTCACTTACCACTCTGGGCTGGGACTCTGGCCTCTGGCTCCTCCTGCTGGTGGGAAATAAAACTGTCATGAGCCAGCCCTTGCCACACCTCTGGTCATTTCCCCTTCCAGGTTCAACTCAGCCCAGTCCCATCATAACCCCCTCCCCAATATTCCTACCCTGATGGTACAGCCTAAGTTGTATAGGACAAGAAGAGCCCCTAACTTACAGTGGCAGAATCATCCTTGGGGGACTTCTCCCCAACTTGTGTGGCTTTCCTTCTGAAGGAGGGAAAGACAAAAACAGATGCCTCAGGCACTCAACAGTCTTCCTTGTCCCCGCCCCCCCCAGAGTTCTAGAAATATGAACTGTAGGGTATAGAGTTCTGGAATTCATGAAGACTAAGGAAACTACTTTTAGAAGTTAAAGAGATTGCTGTTCTAGAATTGGGGTGGGGGTTCTACATTCTCACATTTGGAATCATAAAATTCTATGGGTGAAAGGATTCTATCTTAGAATGCTGGGATTCTAGGAATGAGTTTCCAGAATTCTGAGAAAAGATCTCCTAAGGTTCTAGAATTCTGGGCTCTATTTATTCATTTATTCATTCATTTATTTTCAGGCGGCTGGCCAGTATGGGGATCTGAAGCCTCGACCTTGGTGTTGTAACACTGTGCTCTAACAGAGCTAACCGGCCAGCCCTGAATTCTGGGCTTGATAACTTTCTACAGGCTACCGAGGTGGCTGCAAACCTCAGCAATACAGGTTCTGAGGAAACTATAATCCCCAGCATTACATCCCAAACTGGCTATCAAAGGGGAAACTTTCACCAAAAGAAACAAAACAAAATGGGAATCAGGGCCTTCCCCCTCACCAGGGCCCACTGAGCTGGAATCCCCAAGAGATTTGGGTGTCCAGGCTTAGGCTTACCTCCGGGCCAGCATGGCATTCATCTCTTCCATGAGCCCCCCACCTGTGCCTCGACTGCTCTCAGCTTTGGGGGCCAAGGGCCCCCCAGAGGCCTCCTCCTGCTGGAGATATTAAAAGGGGGAGGAGGCTTTATGGGCAGGACTCCTGGTCTCCCAGCCCCGCTATGATGCTTCCAGGCAACTCTTGCCTCACCCCTTTATTCCATCAGGGCCCCATTACCCCACACCTGCCGATCCCAGCCCCTCACCTTGCTGACTTTCCTGAGTTTGGCTCCAGCAATGGCTGCGGCCAGGCCGGGGGCCCCAGCCCCCCCACCACTGGGTCCCTGTGCTGTGGGAAGTGGGGGTGCAGGAGGTGGGCCTCCCCCTGCTCCATGCCCTGCAGTCGAGACCCCCAACGGGGGCAGACCTGGCGGTGGGGGAGGACCCGGAGGAGGAGGAGGTCCTGGAGGTGGGGGTGGACCTCCAGCTGGGGGAGCAGGTGGGCCTCCTGAAACAAACAAAGAGAAAGGGGGTTGCTGAGAGAGAGAGAAGCTTCATTCTTCATTGTCCAGCTGGCCCACCCCTTCCTCCAGGTAGGTCCCCCAATTCCTGGGGCCATTTGAGTAATCACCTGCATTGGAGACCCGGCGCTCCAAGTGCTCTGGCTGGCTGGACTGCTGCCTGTGAAGGGGGTGAAGGAGCCATCATCAGTCAAAGCCTGGAAGTTGGCCAGTGAAGGGGCCAGCAACCTCCCAGCTTCTCTCAGAGGTCTCCAGAGAGGCCAGTTCCTAACCTCCACCCAAGCCTTCTTTCCCCAGGAGCTCAAGAAACAGAGGGGTAGGGGGGTAGGGGGTCATTGGGGGTGGGTCAGAGACAGAAAAGACCAAAATGCAAGCATTCTAGTCATTAAACTGTCAAGAACACCTGAATTACAAAATGCCCAAGATCCTTTCAACAATCTATTTCTGGACTCTGGGAGTCTGGGGCACCAGGATTTGGGGGCCAGGAGGTTCTGTAACTCTGAGTGTCAGGAGTTTCTGGAACTCCAGGAGGTGGAGATAGCAGAAATCTGTCAAATTCTAGTCCCTTGGGAGTTGGAGCATTCCAGAAACTGAAAAGTTGGAGGGGTTCTGAACTATAAGAACTCTGGCAGTGGTAAAGTTCCCCATCCAGGGACCGGCCCCACCTTTTCTGCTGCTCCACCTCCTCTGGGGAGGGGCCATTCTGGACGGACCAGGCGGGAGGTGCTGCTGGTGGAGGAGGCCCACCTCCTAGAAGGTGAGAGTAGACAGGGTCATGAGTCAGCCCAGAGCTATGCCCTGCCCCTTGGCAGTTTCCCTTGGCTTGCCCAGGCCTCCCAGGCCTCCTGCCCAGAGGCGCTCATTTCCTTCTTCCTGTGAGAGCCTGACACTCCAGGCCAAGGTGGGGGCACCCTGGGAAGACGGGCAGCACCAGCTCCCCTGGCCTGAGCTGCCATAAGGTGGGAGCTGTTATGATGTCCAAGTGACATGTGGGGAAGCTAAGGCCCAGAGGGCAGTCACTTGCCCCAAAGTTCTGCAGGTTGGAATTTGTAGGAAGAAGACTTGAATTCAGGCTGACTCCAGCATCCAGGCTCTTAACCACTGTTACAGCCCCTTGGACCCCTGCTTGAGAACCCAGAAGGGTTAAGAGCCTCTTCCTCACCAATTCCCAGGCCTCTGGCTCCCTGGTACTTGAACTGCCTACTATATGCTCTGTGATGTTCAAGCCCCCTCCCCACTAGCACTGAAATTACCCCATGAAGCAAACACCTCTGCCATTGATGATTTTCAGTTCTACAGCAGTGATTCTGGACCCTGGATGCATGGCAGTCAGCTAAAGCCTTGCTACTCAAAGTCTTGTCTGCGGACCAGCAGCCTCGGCATCACCAGGGTGCTTGTTAGAAATGGAGGGTCTTGGGGCCGGCCCGTGGCTCACTCGGGAGAGTGCGGTGCTGATAACACCAAGGCCCCAGGTTCGGATCCCATATACGGATGGCTGGTTCGCTCACTGGGTGAGCGTGGTGCTGACCACACCAAGTCAAGGGTTAAGATCCCCTTACCGGTCATCTTTTAAAAAAAAAAAAAAAAAAAAAAAAAAGAAATGGAGGGTCTTGGGGCCGACCCCGTGGCTCACTCGGGAGAGTGTGGCATTGGGAGCGCAGCGAGGCTGCGGGTTCAGATCCTATATAGGGATGGCTGGTGCGCTCACTGGCTGAGCGTGGTGCGGGCAACACCAAGCCAAGGGTTACGATCCCCTTACCGGTCACAAAAAAAAAAAAAAAAAGAAAAGAAAAGAAAAAAAAAGAAATGTAGGGTCTTGGCCCCACCTCACCCACCCCCCCCAGCACCAGAGTCTGCCCTTTCACCAGATTCCAGGTGATTCATGTGCACATTAAGGGGTTTTTTGGTTTTTTTTTTTTTCTTGGTGGCTGGCTGGTAAGGAGATCCAAACCCTTGGTGTTAACAACACCACGCTAACCAGCCTGTTCCACATTAAGGTTTAAGAAATACCACCTAGGAACTTTAACATGAATGCCTAAAAACGAACTAGTGATGACATGTTAGCACAACAGTTACCTGGGGAAAGGGCACAAAGAGCTTCTATATCTTGACGTGGGAGGTGGTCACATGGAAGTGTGCATGTGCAAAATTCATGGAGCATCTTGTACTGTCAGGAATTATGCACTTTATACATGGGCGCACACAGGAGCCCACAAAATCCTCATAATTTCTGACAGTAGCAATGAGATGGCTCCACTTTACAGATGAGTAAACTGAGGCCCAGAGTGGTAAAGTGGCAGCCTCAGGCCACACAGCAGTGTTAAGTGGTCCCCACTGCCCACCCTGTGCCCACCGCTGTCTCTAACCTTCCAACGCCTCTAGGGCACTGGCCATGCCAGCGGCAAACTGTGCTGCATCTTCCTTGGTGTTGAAGTTGAGGCCCCAGACTTGGCGGGCATCACGCCACTGATGGAAGTTGGGGGTGGCCTGGTTATACTTGACACCCCGGACAATGGCACAGTTGATGACCACCTGGCATGAGGGGAAAGAGGGGTGAGAAGTGAGGGGAGCAGGGATGGGGGGCTCAGCTCACAGAGCTGAGGGTCAGGATGGGGCTTCACCTGCTGGTCGGTCTGCATTTTCCGGCCCACAACCCGGAAGGAATTGGCTGTGGGGTTGTGGTAGATCTGGACACGGCTGAAGGCCTGGGGACCCGTGCCTGCAGGGAGCCATCGCTTGTTGCTGTCATCGTAAAGCATCACAGTGGCCCAGCTGGAACAGATGACCGTCTCACTGTGCAGAAGAGGAAGAAAAGGAAGAGGGGCTGGTCACCTTCTCCATCTGGGTCTCTCTGGGAGATTCGAAGGGACAAACACAGAGTGTGGGAGGAAGAGAGAAAGACACACAGAGAAGGCAGAAGGAGATAGGGAGAGAGGGTGGAAGACAGACCCTCAAGGAGACCCAGACAGACAGAGAGAATAGGGGAGAAAAACAAACAGGCAGGACAGAGAAAAAACAGATCAGGAGAGAAAGGCAAATACAGAAACAGGGGATTTGGGACATACAGATGAGGAAAGAGAGAGACAGACAAACAGATGGGGAGAAAGAAACAGGAAGAGGAAGAGACAGACATGAAGAGAGAGGTAAGAAAGGGAGAGTCAGATTGACAAAGGGGAGAGGGATGGACTGGAAGACAGACAGACAGGCAGGGGTGGGGTGGGATAGGGGAAAAGAGATGGACAGGCAGGGGGCAGACAGAGAAAGAGATAAAGATGGAGAGACAGGCAGACAGAAAGACAGAGATGGAAGAGACCAAGACAGACAGGGAGGGAGATATGGGTAGATACAGTGAGGGCTGGAGGTGGGAGAACCTGGCAGAAGGAGGGCAGGAGCCCTGAGCTACACTGGAGACCAAGTCCCTGCCTGACCTCAGTTTCCCTGTTTATCAGGGTGCTTGGACCTCTCCCACCCCCCACCCCACGCCACATGTGTGCCTGCTCACATCAGAGGAAGAAGCTGAGGATTAGGGAAGGGAAGGACGTAAGGCCTGCAGTAAGTTGGGATTGACCTCAGACCCCTGGCTCTCCCCCCGGAGGGAGTCCCTCCTGCCCACCCCATCCATCCAGCTCCCCAGGGCACTAACAGCCATTTGGTGGACACTCCCTGCTCTATGTCAGGCCCATATTGGGTTGGGGTGGGAACAAACACATAGTTTTGTTCCTGATAGTCCCAGCACCACCCTCCTGGGGCTCACAGTCTGGTGTAGGACATAGACCCATCCCCAATGATGACCCAGGGCTAGGACCCAAGAGCCCAGGGTCCAGGGGTTTTCAGAGGGAGTGCCTGCCCCAGCCTTGGGAGTCAGGGAGGACTTCCTGGAGAAGGAGGCCTGTGACTCAGCCTTGAGGGGAGGCATCAGTAAATTGGTTCAGAGTTCAGGATCTGACATCCACAAACCAGGGTTCAAATCCCTGCTGAGCCACCTACTCCACGTGACTTATGCAAGCGACCTTCCCACTCAAGAACTCATCTTCCTCATCTACAAACTGGGGAAAAGACAGTCTCCACCTCCCAAGTGGCAGGGGACAGGAATAAATCAGTCTGGGCACTTAGATTGCTCGGTATAGTGCTTGGCACGTACTAAGCACTCAGTAACTGTCAGCATCCCTCACCATCACCCTGGACAGGCACTGTTGGGGCCCTGGAAAGCTACATCCCTTGGGAACCCCCACCAGTACTTCTGGGAGGTTCAATTACCTCCCCCCCCAATAAGGAAACTCAGGCTCCCAGACAGGAAGTGACTTGCCCAAGGTCACCCACAGAGGAGGGGGAAGCACAGCTCTCTGCCCCACCCCCACCAGACTGTTTCCTGAAAAGAGGAAGTTGGTGGTCAGAGGTTTCCGGGGAGAGAAATTATACCCACTCCCCCTGCCTCCAATGGCTTTTTCTCTACTGGGGCTGGGGACTGGGGGCTGGGGCATGACACTGATGCTGGGGACTGGGGGCTGGGGCATGACACTGATGCTGTGAAAGTCAAGGCAGGGAAAATCCCTCAGCAGACCCAGCTCCGGGTCTCAGGCTTAGGACTAAGCCTAGCACCCCCAAGTTTACATAATTGTGGCATCTCCCTCTTATCAGGCACTTCAGCTGGGTTAGGCACCCTAAGACCTTTCTCATTGCCATCCTTCAACATGATCACTATTTCATCCTCATTTTGCAGGTGAGGACTACAAATGGAGGCCGAGAGAGGTTGAGTGACTTGCCCATAGTCACACAGCTAGTAAATGGCAAAGTGAGGATTTGAACCCAGGCCATCTGGCTCCCAAGTCCACATTCTTAACCACTGGGGACTGTGTGTGCCCTACCCAAACACTAGGTGCCATTTCCAGACAAATGCAGCTTCAGGGCTGTTTGTGGCTCCTGCAGCCCCTGGCAGGGCAGGGTTAAGGCCTCACCCATACCTGCCACCCACACCCAGGGCAGACTCTGGCTAGGTGCCCAGGGCTGTCACTGCCCCACCCTGCTGCACTTTGTTCTCCCAGGCAGCCCTGCCCTGCTGAAGCTCTGCCTGGCCAGAGAGCTGGGCAGCTGCAGGGGACCCTGGGCTGGTCCTGCCCCTCTCCAGGTTGCAGTATCCCCATTATAGCAGGATCCTGTTAGAACACAAGGCGGATGGTGTCCCTTCTCTTCTTGGAAGCTCAGGGCTCCTGCAGAATAGAAGAAGCCAAGTTCTTTCCTCAGCCTGCCTGATCTGTGTGCTCTCTGATCTCATTTCTTTCCTCCCTGTACCACAGCTTCAGTACTGCTTCTTCAACATGCCAGACACACTCCTGCCTCAGGCCTGTGCACTGTTCTTCCTCAGGCCTGGATTCTCACCTCCTTCAGTTCTCTGCTTAAATGTTACCGAAGCCCTCCCTGACCACCTCATCTCGAAAAGCTTCTCTCCCTCTCATTCCCTATTGCATATTTCACAGCAGCCATCCCTGCCTAACACAATATTTATTTATCGTTTGTCTCTCCTACCAAAATGTCAGGTTCACGGGGGCAGGGATTTTTTTGTCCCTTATTTCATTGCTGTTTCTCCAGAACTTATAATGGTGCCCAGCACACAGTAGGTACTCAGTAGTTGTTAAATAGACACATCTGTAAAAAAGGCAAACCCTTAACAGTGGCAGCTGACATTTATTGGTTAGACTGTGTCCCAGACACTGTTCTAGGTGCTGGGCTCCAATTTCCATGGTGAACCTCTCTATGAACTTACGAGATGGACTCTGATGCTTACTCTTTTGACAAATAAGAAACTGAGATCACAGAAGCAAAGACACCTGCCCCAGGTCACACAGCAAGTAAGCAGAGGGGCTCATATTTGAACCCAAGTCTGCCCAAGTTCCTAACCTCATTTAAAGATGAGGAAACAGCTATGATAACATTTTTAAAACACAAGGCACAAAGTAGAGTGTATCAGAGATTTAAAAAAAAAAGGTGGGGGGCCGAGCCCGTGGCGCACTTGGTAGAGTGCTGCGCTGGGAGCGCGGCGACGCTCCCGCCGCGGGTTCGGATCCTATATAGGACTGACCGGTGCACTCACTGGCTGAGTGCCGGTCACGAAAAAAAAAAAACGACAATAAATAAATAAATAAATAAATAAAATAAGTGAACTTTAAAAAAAAAAAAAAAGGTGGGGAGGACATAAATATATTTGCACACACAGTGATGATATATGCAGAGGCTGCTACTCAGGAGCTAACTCTGGCTGCCTCTGAGGAGGGGAATGGCGAGGGAGGAAATGGACATTTTACACTGTTTACCCTTTGAACTGCTTCATTATTTCTTTTCTTTTTTATCATGGGCTGGCATTACCTGTAAAAACCTAATTCATTACTTAAGTTCAAAAAATAAGCAAAAGCTGTAATGGGAAATCCTACAGCCAGGAAGTGGGGGCGGGGGATGAGATTGAAACTGGGTCCACCTGATTCCAGTGGTCTCTGGGGGTCTTGCACCCTCCATTTGACATGAGAGAGCCTAACCCCAAGACAACCTAGGACTCACCCATCTCACAAGTCCCTACATTTTGGAAAACTCTAGTGGGGAATGAAAGAGGGTTCAAGTCATCTCTTTGCTATGTGGGCTTCAACTCTCTGAGCCTCAGTTTCCAGTCTTGGAAACCATAACTCACTGGGTTTGTGGTAAATATTAAGAGAGGTAATGGACAAAAAGCCCTAAGCTCAGGACCTGGAACTGGGCACACTTCAGAGCTGAGAGTCAAAACAGGAGGAAGAGAGCTTCCCATGACCAGAGGTAATCAAGCACAGTGACTCCAGTTTACATATACCTTCCAGACAAGAGTCTTGCTCTTCCCTTCACTGTCCCCCATGCCCCAAACTTACCTCATAGCCTCCTTATACCATAAAACCTGTAATATACACACATAACTTCTCAATCTATAAATCTCCTTTGAAGCAACCCTGGGTAAGAAACCAAATCTAGGGTCTGTGGGGCTTGTGTGGGCTCACTCTAGTCCCTCCTCCCTGGTGGGCCTCAGTTTCTCATAAGTGACCAGGATGGTAGAGCTTCCCTGTTGGGTTTTTTTCATTTTTAGGCAGCTGGCTGGTTAGGGGATCTGAACCTTGGTATTACAACACCATAGTCTAACCAACTGAGCTAACTGGCCAGCCTTTTTTATCTGAAGTATATTACATGTTTTTAAAGTGAAAGCATTTGTACTTTAATTTTTAAAAAAATACTAAAGTTTTAATTTTCCTTTTTCTTAATAGCATAATAGTTTGGAAACAGTCCTGGATTCAAATTCAAGCTTGGCCACTTCCAAACTGTTTGACTTTAATAGGTAATTTGCTTAACTTCTCCGTGCTTCAGTTCTCCCATATATAAACTGGGGCCTGGGGTGGGAGGAGGAGGGGAGATATGATGGAGACACAAGGTTGTAATAGTGCCGATCTCTTAGAATTGTGAGGATTAAATTGCATCAGGAACCTAGTACAGTGCCTGGCACGAAGTAGATGCTTGAATAAGTGGTTTCCTATCATTGCTTTCAAATGAAATAAGAACAATAATAAGTACTATTATTGGAAGAGGAAAGAATAGACCCAACTTCTTCCTTGAATCCCTTCTGCCCCCAGACCTCTGCCCCGCTTCCCAGAATCCCTGCTCCGAGTCCCAGACACAGAAGACACTCAACAAAAATATTTGCCAAACTGGGAGAAAAATAAGTATATCTTGTAATTTTCCATCTTAACATCCTCTCTTCCAATTGCCCCCAGGACTGTCCCCAGTCAAACCAGCCAACAATTAAAGGATCCCAGCCTCTTCCCCTCCCCCAACACCACGTAAGAATTTCTCAGGGATCTTGGGCCATCCCTTTCTCTCTTTGAGCCTCAGTTTCCCCAGCTGGGAATAATAGGGGCACGGGTCGTTTTGAATCCTGGGTGTCCTAGAAGAACGGGCATAGCCCAGGAAGTGGGGTGACCACCAGCAGGAGAGATCCCTCAGAAGGTGTGAGTGACCCTCTGGTGGGACTGGCATCGGCTCAATTTCCACCCACCTCCCAGGACGCGGGAGGTTTGGCCATGGCCAAAGCAAGAGAGGGGCCCTGTGGGAGGTCCAGGGCCTCCAGGGCTGGTGGGGGGAGGAGGGAAGGCAGGAGGCCGGCCCAGACACGGCTCCTGCCCTTTTACGGTCGCACAGTGAGAGAGGCAGCACTAACTCGGACATCCGCCATCCGCCTTCCACGGTGCCTGGAACCGGAAACGCCCAGGGGTGAGGGTGAGGGGCGGGGCTGGGGGGCAGTGGGAGAGAAGAGTCCCGGGGGAAGACGGTGATGGGAGAGAGGCTCGCTCCCACAAACTGCCCCCTCTCCAGGCAGATCCTGAAGGGATGTTGCTATAACGGGGAAAGGATAGGCAGGAAGTCTTGAAGGTGTCTGTGGGTGTCCCCTTGCTCCAAATTTTCCAACCATCTCTTTCACATCAGAAAAAACAAACGCGGGAAGGGGGTTCCCTAATGGTCATAAAAAGGAATGACACCCCATGTCAGAGGCCAGGGAACGTGGGGGAAGTGCGAGGACGTGGGCATCAGGGAGTTAATCCCCAGCCGTCCCCAGGAGCCTGCCCTCAGGCAGGGGGCTTTGGGGCAGGAAGTCCCAGAGAGAGTGGAGGAAGGGAGATAGTATTGTCAGGCTCTGGACCCAAGGGAGAGATTATAGGGGGGAGGGGTAGAGGAGGGGCGATTGGGGAGGAGGTGCCTATCGGGTCCTTCAGCCTGCACTGGCCCCGCCCTCAGGTGAGCCCAGGAGATCGGGGGAGGCCCGCGTAAGACAAAATCCCTGAGTCCCTTGGGTTCCCCACCCCCAGGATTGAATTCTTGGGAAGACAGTTGGAACTGTCTGGGAAGCCTGGGTCCCTGTGAGAGAGGGCTATGACCTTGAAGCTTCCAGCGCCCCCTTCTCCAATCCCACGGCTCCCATGGCTGGAGGTGGAGGGGGGTGAGCAAAGGGGGATAGGCCGTGGTGGGGAAAGCAGCCGGCCCACCAGCGCTCCTTGCCTGCCCCCGACACCAGCTGTCTCGACAGGTGAGTCAGGAAGACAAAGACCCCCCTTCCCCCAGCTGCGCGCCCCCTCTCTCCCCAGGGCCGCGCAGGTGGGGGAGAGGGGCCGCCCTTCAGGCCCAGGGCCGGGGAGCCGCCCTCCGCACCGAGCGCTCGCTCGCTCCTAGGCACTGCCTGTTTTCAGCAGATTGTGTGAGCGGCGCGACTGAGGAAAGGAGTCCTTGAGACTGCGTCTGGGTACTTGGGTCTGTTCACACTAACCTCCTCCACAGGGGGATCTAAGTATACCCCCCAGATTTAGGGGGTTAAGTACCCCCGAAGTTAAGGAGTGCTGTCCCAGTTGGGGAGTCTTTTTCCAGCGTCACGCAAACCGGGACCCTGCGAACCAGGGTCTGCGTGTCAGTCTCTCTTCCACATTCCTGGGTCTCCCGAACCGGCCCCCCCAAATCCCTCCCGGACTGCACTTTTAGGTTTGGGGATAGTCTGAGCCCTGCCTAAATCCTGGCATCCCTGCGGGAAGTATCTGCCGACTTGGAGGTCCTCTGAGAAAGTATTTAAAATTCGGGAGTCCTAGTAGCGCCCCCAAATCTGAGCGCTCCCAGGAGAACCTTACCGGCACCACTCCGAGCCTTGGGAGTAATGGGGAGGTGGTCAATATTTGGAATCTTCAAGGTGGTCTGGCCCAAAGCTGAGGCTTCCAATGCCCTGTCCCCAAATTCCAGCCCGGAGCGAGCTGGGGGGAAGGGGCACAAAGGCGGGGCAGGGAGCCCGCGCCGGGCGAGGAAGGGTCAGGGGGCAGTTCGGGACTCACCTCATGGCTGCTCGACGTGCGGTCGGCGCGCCCACGGGGTAGGTGCTCCCGGGGCGCCCCTGGCTCGAGGTTCAGAGCTTCGGGCCTGGCTCCAGGTTCTGCTTAGTCTCCCCCAGGGTCCCGCCCCATAGAGTCCGGCTTCCTGGGGGGAAACGGGGACCGGGCCGGGGCGGGTCCTCGAGCGCCTCCTCCCTCTGGTGGCTTGATGGGGGAGTCCCTAAGTCAAAAGGGGGGTGCGGCGTCCCCTCCCGGCGCGCCCCCTTGGCCGGCGGCGGCTACAACGTTACTCTTACTACTGTACTTCTCTTCGCTACATTTCGTTCCAAAATTCCACTCCCCGCACCCACAATGCCCCGCGCCTTAAAGGGGCCGCGGACATCTCCAAGCGAGGGATGGAGGGCGCTTAAAAGGGCAACGCGAAACTCTCGACTTCCGCAATTTCGCTCTTTCCCCCACGTTATTCCACAGGGGTGCATTTTCGGCTTCACTCCTAAAATAGGAGGCAAGCTTGGTGGAGAGGAAGATATTTTCCTTGATCCCTAGTTCTCTCCCACTATGGGAATTCTTCGGGTGATCTCACTGACAGCACAATGTCCCCCGTCCTACTCTTCCCATCGACTTCCCCATTTCTTAATATCCTGCTCAATTTTGATGGGCCAGAAGAATTCTCTGGCTATACAAGTGGTTTCTCAAATTTTCTCTCTTAAATCCCAGCTTCGGGCCGCCCAACATCTCTCTTCTCTGCCTATGTATGAGGGGTTACTGAGGGGAAAGCCGCTTCCCCCTCACAGGACGGGGAGGGTGGGAGGTGCCCTCCCTCTCACTGCCCTCCGCCCGCCCGGGGAAGGTGAGAAGGAAGTGGCCCTTGGGGGTGCGGCCGGCCGCTGACTCACAGCCGCAGGGTCGGAGGGGGTTGGGGGTGGGGGTGGAGATGGAAATTGGCGGACAGTGCAAGGGTGGGGGTGGGACGCCGGGTTCCTGTGCGGATGAAGTCCCCGACCCCCTCCCCACACACGCCCCGCTATGATTCAGTTTCGCCCGCGGAGGACGGCGGGATCAACCCAGAAATCGGGTGGGCAAAGAGGTGGGAAGACCCTCCCGGGGGTCCCCGTCCCCACACCTGGGTTCTGGGCTCAGCCCAGACACCCTCCAAGGCTTCTGCAGTGGGTCCCGCAGGCCCCGCCTCAAATGACGTCACCCATGTGGCCACACCCCACCCGTACAGCGCCACCTGGCCTGGGTGAGGTGCCCTAGCCCTCGGAAATCACTTGCACAAATGGATAAACTGAGGTCTGTAGGCAGCGAATAAATCTGCCCTATGGCCCTCTTGCCTGACCCCCAGAACCTCGAAAGCCAAGGCATGAGTGTAAAACCAACAATTCTCAGGGCCCAGCTCACTAGGTGAGAGAATCAACCTTCCTAGCCTTTGTCCAAGCCGAGTCCTCTGCCAGGATGCTGTCCTGCAGTATACTTGGGAAATGCCTCATCCTTCTAGGCCAAGCTCTGACATTAATTCCTTGAAGAAGTGAGTAACCCTCTCCCCTTCTCCACTCCACTCTGGGAGACCATGAACCCTGATCCAACTAAGTATAATGGTTTCTCTCTGTGTCTCCTCAGGCTGTGGGTTCTTTGTGGGCGTAGGGTAGACTTAATTAATTTCTGGGCCTCACCCAACCCAGCTAGGCCCTGAAGAGCAAGTCTATACTGATCCAACTGAATAAGACCCAATTCTGTGTGTTCTTGGGCAAGTCCTTTCTCCTCTCTGTGTCTCAGCTTTCCCATCTGTGAAATGGTAGGGGAAGCATTTCTGGGTGCCACCCGCACTAACTACAGCAAGAGTCAGCAAACGTTTTCTATAAAGGTGTAAATAGTAAATATTTAAGACGTATTAGACAAAGGGTTTGGTTCTCATATACATATATGGGTTTTTTTGTTTTTTTGTTTACAGTGTTTTATTTGAGGGTAGGGGGTGGCTGGCTGGTACAGGGATTGAACCCTGGAACTTCATGTTATCAGCACCATGCTCTAACCAACTGAGCTAACCAGCAACTCTTTAAAAATGTAAAAACTATTCTTAGCTCAAGTAGCAAGGTAGAAAGATCCCTCCACTAGAGAACTCTTGTATATGTACATGAGGAGCCTGACCAAGAAACTGAACATAGCTTAAATGTCCATCAAGAAAAGGAGTAAAGGGCTGGCCCAGTGGCTCACTCGGGAGAGTGCGGTAGTGATAACACCAAGGCCACGGGTTCAGATCCCCATATAGGGATGGCAGGTTAGCTCACTGGCTGAGCATGGTGCAGACAGCACCAAGCCAAGGGTTAAGATCCCCTTACCGGTCATCTTTTTAAAAAAGAAAGAAAGAAAAAGAAAAGAAAAGGAGTAAAAGGTTAAAAAAAAGTCAAGAGAGGGGAGCATAGTGAAACCTTGCACATCCCTTGGCTGAAGCACTAGGCAGCAATTAAAAAGAATAAGTTGTGTAGATAACATGGAAGAAGTCTTCAATGTACTATTGAGTGAAAAAAAAAAAAAGTTGCTAAATGATACATAGGGTATGCAAAAATCAAAGAAACACCGAAGAAGCATTATATGTGTGTACATTCAGAGTAAAACGTTTAGAAAAATCCACTTCAAGCTCATTGCAGTGATTACCAGTGGAATGGCTAGTGGGATTTTAGGGAATTCGGTGGTCACAGAGATCTCAGGCCTCCTCTTGAAAATGCAAATTCAGTCCTGCTACTAGGCCTTTGCACTGGCTGTTCCCTCTGCCTTGGGACACTCTTCTCCAGGGTATTTGCATGGCTGGTCTTTCCTCAAATGACCCCTCCTCAGAGACCTTCCCTGATCCCCCATTTAAAGCAGCTACCCCCATGGGCTGGCCCGTGACTCACTCGGGAGAGTATGGTGCTGATAACACCAAGGCCACAGGTTCAGATCCCATATAGGGATGGCTGGTTAGCTCACTGGATGAGTGTGGTGCTGACAACACCAAGTCAAGGGTTAAGATCCCCTTACCAGTCATCTTATAAAAAAATAAAATTAAATTAAATTAAAATTAAAAAAATAAAGCAGCTACCCCCAGATGGAAAATGGAGTGGCTGGAGGGCAGGGGATAGAGAAAGACTTTTTCACTGTAGATCATGTTGTACCCTTTGACTTTCAGACCAAATGAACTTATTAACCATTCAAATGCTAATTTAATTAATATTTTAAAAACTTAAAAATTAAAATAAAAAAAGTAGCTCCCCTAGTCATTTTCTTATCATGTCCTTCTGTTTTACTTTTCTGGTAACACTGTTCAATGTCTGAGGTGACCTTATTTATTGGTTCCCTTGTTTGCTGTCTCCCCAACTTTAGAAGGTTGGCCCCACAGGGGCAAGAATCTGGGTGGATTGGTCTGGTTCATGGCTGTGGGCAGGACCTGACACATAGCAGGTGCCCAATACACATTTGCCAAATGGCTAGGCAAATAATGTTTGTTTGTTTTTTACAAGAAAATGTATTTGGAATCACTTATGTAATTAAAATTTAATAATAACTCCCCTATGTCCCCTGGAAAACAGATAAAAAATAAGAAAAAAGATTATTGAACTTGTGACCTGTCAGGATCTGTTTAGCTCTAAATATTTCAAAAACATTTCGTTGGGGTTTTTTTTGGTCTGGATGGTAGTGGAATTTCCCCTCTCATAAGACTTTTCTGTGAAGGGGAAGTAGGAGAAGGAGAAATAAGCACTCTGGGGTTCCTCCATCAGCTTGTCTTCCTTCCACTGTTCCACATAGCTGGGGAAGAGGACAGTTTCCTTCTTTAGTTCTTTAGTTCCCTTAGGACCCCAGTTGAGCAGAGGGTCCCCAAAGGATGACAGCTGTCAGGCCTCCAAGTCCAAGGCAGAGTTCAAATGGGTGCTGCTGGGCTTCCCAGCCACGTCCTGCCCCTTCTGTAACACATAACATGGGAGAGGGTGATAGGAATCCCTTCTTGCCTCTCAGCACCTACTCCCCAGTCTTCTGGAAGCAGCACTCCTATTTAATTATTTTTTATTTTTTTTTTTTCCCGGTTGCTGGCCAGTACAGGGATCAAAAACCCTGGACCTTGGTCTTAGCACCACGTTCTAACCAAATGAACTAACCAGCCAGCCCCATCCCATCTTTTCCTCTGGGGGACTACCATATCCCACCTCTCAATCCATCAGTTTTGGGTGGAGTGGATCCCAACCCCAAGCACTAAGGTTGGGCATGTGACCCCAGCCTGGCCAGGCATGTGACCCAGTGTCTCCATGGAGAACTGGCCCTGGGACCACTATTGTAACTACTGGGAAATTGGCAAGCTCTCTCCCCTGGGGATGGTAGGCTGGTGGGATATGAGCGTGAAGCAGCAACTCTCTGCTGCTTCGTGAGGAAACCCTGCAGGGGAATAAAACCAACTCAGAGAAAATAGAATTGAAAGATCATACAAATCTTTCCATGAACTTTTTGAAGTACCCTGATAAAACTGAGACAGTTCCTGATGACATCATCTGACAACTGGATGCAGCCATGTCTTAAGATCCTGAACTCTTCAATTACATGGCCCAGTAAATCCCTCTTTTGCTTTGCCAGGTTGAACTGGGTTGCTGTGACTCACAACTCAAAAGAATCCTGACAAATACCTCCTTCAGTTGCTGAGAAATTATCAACAATCGTCTCTCATCCACATGATAATAACCAAACTCCCTTTTCTGCCATGCAAAGGCCCTGGGGCTCTGGCATTAACTTCCTCCATCACATTTCCTTCCTCACTCCTACCCAATGCCTTAGTCCACCCACTTCCTCTTTGGACATCTCCAAATTCTCCTCTGATATCTGGGCTCAATTACAGCCTCTCATCATCTCAGAGATGTCCTGATGGTCTCTACTGTGCATTCAGGCCTTCGATTTGGTCATTAACGTTCTCTGAAAATTTCCACCTTCTTCCTGGATGGAGGATTGGGTATTTGTGATGATGAGTTTAAAGAGCATTGCAGGGGCTACATTTCTTGGAAGGGAAGCACAATCTCTTCTCTTCTGCATCTCATCCCCCTATCATGCCTAGTACAATGCTTTAGGGCCAGGAGTGAGAATGTATTAACATATTGGGCAAGTCCCTTATACTCACTGCCTTCAACTTCCCCACCACTAAGCGGGGTAGGGGCACTGGGCTACATGCTCTGATGGAGTTTGGATGTGTTGTCCCCTCCAAAACTCATGTGGAAATTTGATCTTTAATATGGCAGTGTGGGAAACTGATTGAGTCATGGGGGCGGATCCCTCATGAATTGATTAATGCTCTCCTGGGGGTGGGGGGATTAATGAGTGAGTTCTCGCTCTCTCAGTTCCCGCGAGAGCACGTTGCTTAAAAATACCCTGGCACTTTCTCTCTCTCTCTTGCTTCTCTCCCTTGCTTCCTCTCGCCATGTGATCTGCCATGTGATCTGCTTGTACCCACCGGCTGCCTGCCACTTTCCGCCATGAGTAGAAGCAGCCTGAGGCCCGTCCCAGATGCAGCTGTCCCAGAATCGTAAGCCAAATAAACCTCTCTTCTTTATAAATTACCCAGTTTTTCAGGTTGTTCTGTTATAGCAACACAAAACGGACTAATATGTGCTCCTAAAAGAATCATTCAAGAACACAGGGTCCTTACCTCCCAACACACTTCTGAGGCCTGGCAGAGGTGAGAATAAGCTTCAGCGATGACAGTGGCCCTGGAAAGCGGAGGAATGCCCTCAGGAGGGAACCCTCTTCCTACCACCCCTCCCGCACCCCCCGTCCCACCCCAACTCACTTGCAGTCCAGCCCTCCCCCAGGAGGTAAATGCGGGATGTCCTCTGAGGCCAGAGTCCTGAAAACTGTATTTAGGCTGGGGGGCTCCTGAGCGGAGGCACACAGTTCTGAAAAGGAGGCAAAAGTTATGGGAGATCCCCGGCTTGGCGATCAGCCCTCCCGCTGGCCTTGGGGTGCCTTCTCACCAGCGACTTTGCGGCCCAGGGCTGCGTCCAGCGCTAGCTCCCTCCTAATCGCCTCCTCACAAGGCCTGGGGGCCCCTGCGAAGCAGACCAGGATGCAGGTCATGTTGTCCAGGCTGCCCTGGAGAAGGTGGAGAAAAGGGAGCCCGTGGGCCGGCCCGTGGCTCACTCGGGAGAGTGCGGTGCTGATAACACCAAGGCCCCGGGTTCGGATCCCATATACGGATGGCCGGTTTGCTCACTGGGTGAGCGTGGTGCTGACCACACCAAGTCAAGGGTTAAGATCCCCTTACCGGTCATCTTTTAACAAAAAAAAAAAAAAAAAGAAAAGGGAGCCCGGTTGGAGGGAGTTGAAGGCAGAGCTCAACAGTCCCAGTATTGATCCCCCTCCTAAATCTGGTTATGTCCATTTCTCTCAAGTCTTCCCATTTGCCAGTCCTCTCCCACTTGGACCAATCCCTAGACCACGCCCCCTCCCAGTTCTAAACCCACCCTATTAAAGAGAACCACGCCCATTCTCTGAAGTACCGCCCACTCTGCTGCCTAGCTGCTCTTCCATCTTCTAGCACTAAGCACACGTTAGGCCCTGCCCCTGCGTCCTAGAACCGCCCCATTCCAAAAGAACACGCCCTTTCTCTTAAATCTTTCCCACTAACCTATCGAAAGCTGCTACTTTCCCATTGTGCCTAAAACTTTCCTCAGGCTCCGCCTTCTCGGTATTTTGACCTTGCCCATTCCAGCAAATGCCCTTTGGTTGAGCCCCACCCCCTTCTTCTCTAGCTGTATTCTTGCCTCTCCATCAAAACACTTCCTCCCCCAAACCCTGAGGTTCTTCTCCTTTACTGCACCAAGCCTCAAGGATTCCACGCTCCGCCCCCACGACCTTGCACAGACACGTGTCCAACAGCTGCGCGCAGAGAAGCTCTGGGGCCAGGCCCAAGCGGAGGCGCGATGCCACCAGGCCTACTAGGGCAGCACCAGACATCGCGTCCCACACTCCATCAGAGGCCAGGAGCATGAACTCGTCCTCAGCCCGGCGTGCCAGTGCGGCCACCTCAGGCTCCGCGGAAACGAGCTGCAGCTCGGGGGGTCTCCCCGGAGCCTCCTTGTAGGCAAAGTCACCCAGTGCTCGGGACACAGCCAGGGAGCCCTCGACGCGCCGGCGGCAGATGGTGCCGCCAGCGTCTTGGATGCGCTCGCGTTCCCGGGGCCGGAGGGGCCGGTGGTCCTCGGTGCTGAAGGCCACGGCGCCGGCGCGGCTCAGCACCGCGCGGGAGTCCCCGCAGTGCGCCAGGTACAGAAAGTGCGGAGAAACCAGCAACGCCACAGCCGTGGAGCCGCCGGGTTCGCCGCGGGGCCAGAGTGCGCGCAGGCGCTCGTCGGCGCTCAAGAAGGCTCGGCGCAGCGCCCCGCGCACACCCTCTGGCTCGCAAGGATCGGGGCCCAGCGCCTCGAGCACGTGGCCTGGCAGGTGGCGCGCGCCGAAGCGTGCCGCTCTCGCCCCGCCGTGGCCGTCGAGGACGGCGAAGAAAGCCCAGCCCGCGGGCAGCCCAGGTAATTCTAGCCAAGCGCAGTGCGCGTCCTCCATGCGCGCTCGCCAGCCCTGCGCGGCGCTAGCCCCGAAGCGCAGGCCCCGCGACGCCGCCACACCCCCGTGCGGCCGCTGGACGCATCGCGGCGTTGCGAGGAGAGGTTGAGGCCCGTCGACAGCCCTGCGTCCTGCCTCCTCTTCCTCCTCCTCCGCCTCCTCTTCCTTGCGAGCGGGCCAGAGGAGACGCTCCAGCAGGCGAGCGAGGGCCGCCATCCTTCGGCCCTGGGGAAAGCCTCCACCCTCTGAACCTACCCCTCCCCCGCCCCGCCTTCTGTCCGTTAATCCCCTCTGCGGTGAGATTTTAAACCACCTAAATCTCCTCCCTGTCCCTTGACCTGCACTCAAATCGGGTCACTAGAAGGAATGGCACTCCGGGCTCTCTTCTCTCCCGCACCTTCAAAGCGGAGTTTGGGATCTGGGTCAGGAAAAATGGCAATAGTAACAAACTATTACATAGCATTTGCCATGGGTCGCACACTATTATACACCGTCATCGCCAACTGACAGAAGAGGAAACTGAGGAGTCACAAGAAGTAGTTGTTGTTACAGAGAAATTAACTCGAGAGACTGCATCACAGCACAACGCTCTTGGATTCAGGTCCCAGCCCTGCTCAGTCCAAGCTCCGCGCACTTCAGTGGTCAGCCCCCCGCCTCAGAGCCTTTCACCACTTTACTCACCACTCTGGCCCCCGCCCCCGGATTCAGTTGCCTTCTCTCCCAGGTCACGCCCAGCCACTCATGCCCACAGCCTCAGACCCTTCTTATTTTCGCAATCCTGGCATCGCCTGTAGGCTTCGACCCCTCCCAATTATTTGAATAATTCTGTATTGGCTTAAGCCCCACCCATGTCTGGGCTTCTCACTTTGCCTCAGAAGTTTCTTCCCGCCCTCTTTCCCACTCCCTCTGCAAATCTAGGCCCGGACCCTACCTCTGAGCATTAGAATCTTTCTTCCACCTCCTCCATGCCAACTCTAGCTCCGCCCCCACCCTCTCCTAGGCTCCTTCACCATTTCCTCCCGAGCCCCTCACCCTACTGTAGGCTCCTCCCCAGTTCTCCTCGAGGCTGCGCCCCTTTTCGTCTAGACCCCGCCCTCCTGAGAGCTTTCCACCTGATCTCGGCCAGTCGCCTGCCCTCCTAGCTCCGCCCCCTAGTTAAATGCCCCGCCCCTCGCCTCCCTCGGGCCCCGCCCCGCCTGTCCTCTGGCCCCGCCCCTGGCCCCGCGCTGCAGTGCCTTCCCGGCTCGGCCCCGCCCGCCCCCGCCGAGCCGAGCAGAGGGCGGCGGCGGCTGCTGCTGGAGCAGCCCGGGAGGAGGAGGCGGCGAGGATGGCGGCAGCGTCGTGGGCGCGGCGGAGATGAGCTCCCGCGGCCCCGGGCCCAGGGCGGCGCGGCCGGAGTGGGCGGGGGTCCTGATGCAGGCCCGAGGGGGGCCATGGGGCAGGTCCTGCCGGTCTTCGCCCACTGCAGTGAGTAGAGGGAGGCTCTAGTCTGGTGTGGGGCCCAGAGGCCCTGGTGGGGTCCTCCTCGGTATCCCCTCCGCGCTGGGCCGCGGGAGAGCCGGGATCGGGGGAGGAGGCGAAGGAGACAAAGGAAGCGCTCCCCTCCCCCCGCGCTGTGGTGGCGACGGGGGCATCCGGACCCAGAGGACCGGGTGAAACAGGGTAGAGGTGCGGGGCACTGAGAGAGATGGCGGGGGTCGCGCTAGGAGCTGTGATGTGCCGCCCGGCCCCGCCCGAGAAAGAGGATGTCCGCGGGGAGCTGTCCCCTGGCCCTGGTGCTGGCTGCAGCTGGCAGGGAAGGGGCTGAATGGAGGGGTAGAGCCAGGGTAGAGAAGAGGGTTCTGACTCCCTCTCACTCGTCTTCACGTTTCATCCCCGTTTTCTGCCCAAGAGGCAGCCCCGACCTCGCCCAAATTGTCCACCCCCCTGTCCCCAGAAAACAGCCATCCCTGAGTTGAGACCGGGACTCCTGGGTCCTTAATGAGATTTACCACTGATTAGTGATAACCTTGGGGAAGAGCCACTCCACTCCAAGCCGTGGAAACCAGGTGGGGGCGAGGGGTGTCCGATTTCAATTTCCAAGCAGTATTGAGCATCTACTGTGTGCAAATCCCCAAGCTAGCTCTGAGGGCTGAATTCCCACTTGAAAACGACCGGTCTGATCCTCACAATTTCTGAGCTCACAGCTCTAGCAGTCCATGTCTACCATTCTCTGTCCCACACAGGGTGGTTCTGACAGCTGGGGATTTCAGCAATCTCAGATCTAGCCACTTTAATGTCTAGGGTGTCCAGATGCCAAAATTCTAAGAATTTGTGATTTCAGCATTTTAGAGTATTATCCCGATATTCTAAGATCTCCCTTTGTACTTGTATTTCGAAGTACAAGGCGAGCCCTGCTGGTCTGCCCACCTTACCTCTCTTCTCATCTCCCACCGCTTTCCCCCTCAGTCATTCTGCTCCAGTCACATCTTCACACCTCTCTGTTCTTAAACCATGCCAAGCATAGTACCTGCCTCAGGGCCTTTGCACTGGCTTTCCCCTCTGCCTGGAGGACTCTTCCCTAGACATGCACATGGCTTACTCACTTCATTCAGTTTTCTGCTCAAATGTCATCTTATCAGAAAAGCCTTCCTGATCAACCTGTCTGAAACAGCACCCCTTCACTTTCTCTTCCCTTAATCTGCTTTATTTTTCTCCACACACATATCAGCACCCAACATTATATATTTACTTACTTATTGTCTATCTCTCTCATAGAGTGCAAGCTCTACAAGGGCAGGGATTTAGTCTGTTTTGTTCACAGCTGTATCACAGAGTGTAGAATAGTGCCTGGCACATAGTAGTTGTTCAATAAATGGTTGTTGAACGAATAAATGAATTGGAACCTCCTGAGAGTCCTAATTTGAAGGCTCTAAGATTAAGATTCCTGGTTTGAACTTCTAAGACTCTGAGCTCCTGATGACAGTGATGCTAAGGTTTTACAGTCTGTGTGTAGCATGTTCTAAAGGTATTGTGATTCACATATTCTAAGATTCCTTAATTCGGACCATCCAAGATTCTAGGACTGGCACAGTTCTGTGATTCGGACAGTCTAAGCTTCTAAGAGTCTTCGATTCTTTCCCTCTCACAGAAGAAGCTCCTTCTACAGCCTCCTCTACCCCTGATTCCACAGAAGGTAAGTGGTGGGGGAGGATGTGACGGTGGGACTTGAAGGGAGGTCAGGGCTGGGTGTCAGGCTCAGAGAAGCTCAGGGCCCTCCTTTACCCACTGCAGGAGGGAACGACGACTCAGATTTTCGGGAGCTGCACACAGCCCGGGAATTCTCAGAGGACGACGAGGAGACCACGTCGCAGGACTGGGGCACCCCCCGGGAGCTGACCTTCTCCTACATCGCCTTCGATGGTGTAGTGGGCTCCGGGGGGCGCAGGGATTCAGCTGCCCGCCGCCCCCGGCCCCAAGGCCGCTCAGTCTCGGAACCACGAGACCAACCCCCTCAGCCCGGCCTGGGCGACAGCTTGGAGAGCATCCCCAGCCTGAGCCAATCCCCAGAGCCGGGACGCCGCAGTGACCCTGACACTGCCCCTCAGGCTGAGCGGCCCCTCGAGGACCTGAGGCTCCGGCTGGACCAGCTGGGCTGGGCGGCCCGGGGAGCGGGATCCGGAGAGGATTCCGCCACCAGCAGTTCCACCCCTCTGGAAGACGAGGAGCCCGACGCATCAGAGGCAGGAGAGGCTGGGGAAGGTGAGATGTGGTACCAGGACCAAAGCCATGAGGGGTGGGTGGTCTCTTCTCAGGACACCTCCAAGGAGGAAGCTCACGGCTTTCTCTCTCTACCACGCCAGAATTGGACCTACAACTTCGACTTGCTCAGTCCTCGCCACCCAAGGTCTTGACTCCCCAGCCCAGCCCGGGCTCTGGAACCTCCCAGGCCAGTACCCCGTCCCCAGCCCGATACCAAGATTCGAACTCTGGGCGTGATCAGCCCAGGCTCGACGAGGAAGAAGAACCCTGGGGGCTGCTGGAGCGGGTGCCAATCACGGGACAGTGCCTCGATAGCACGGACCAATCAGAACTTACATTGGAGCCACACCTTTTAGGTGAGTTTGTGAAGGGAGGAGTGGAATTGATTGATTGATTGATTGACTGATTTGTTTATTCATTCATTCATACATTCATTTAACCAACTGGTAAGGGGATCTTAACCCTTGACTTCAGTTGCTGGTGTCATCACCACGCTCTCCCAAATGAGCTAACCGGCCATCCCTACATAGGGATCCGAACCCGTGGCCTTGGTGTTATCAGCACCACACTGTCCCAAGTGAGCCACGGGCCGGCCCTAGGTTGGTCCCTTTAAATTCCAATCCTCCGGGCCGGCCCGTGGCTCACTTGGGAGAGCGTGGTGCTGATAACACCAAATCAAAGGTTAAGATCCCCTTACCAGTCATCTTAAAAAAAAAAAAAGGGACCGACCTAGCAAAGGAACAGAGGATAGTAGAGAAGGGAGGAGGTATTAGAGAAGGGAGGTATTGCTACTGGCTAGACATTATAAGCCTCGCCCTATAAAAAACTTCCCTGTAATCTGAAATTACTATCGTCTCTTTATATGCAGTTCCCCGCCCACTTGAGAAGTTAGCCCTCCTTCAAGCATTAGGATCTGCCGATTGCCAAAAATTAATCCTCCCTCTTCTGGAGTGCTCCCCCTAGAGGGTGGTTCTGGACAGGACCAAATCCCTGAAAACGTAAGGCTCTCTCGGGATGTGGCCTGGCACATTTACAAGTAAACTCTACGCCTTTTAAAACTCTTCGCTTCCCTGACCACACCTATTGGCGCAGCTTTACTTTAAAATATGCTCCGCCTCTAGGAATGAGTTGGCTATAGACATCAGTGCTTTTGGCTGTTTACAAAGAGAGTTCCAATTTTGGAATTGTCCCCACCTCTATGGACAGCCATTGGCTGGGTACAAAGGGGCCCGGCCCCCGTACTCTCTTCTCCGGGTTCTACTGAAGTGGACAAAATCCCCTAGAAGCAGCGGTGTCCTCAGCCTCTCACTTGGAGCCAAGATGGGGAGTAAAGGTGGGCTTGTGGGGCGGGCTGGACTGGTGCTGGGGGGATGGCAGAAAGGAGTTCAGTTTCGCTTTGATGCCTCTCAAATCTGGGGGATGTTTCCTATTGGTCTTACATTCCCCAGCGCTGCAGGCTGGGGCTAAGGGGACTGAGGGGGCGTTTAGGGAGGGGTGGAGGAAGCATGGGGTCCCTTCTCCTCCTAGCCAAAGCTCTGGGGCCCAGGAGCAGAGAGGCCCCCTCCCCCAGCCTCAGGCCCTGGCGGCACTGTCACTCCGGGGCTGGATGAGCCAGCACAGCTGCGGGCGAGGCCCCCTCCCCCCAGCGTGCCTAAACTTAGCCCCCGCCTCAGGCGACCCGGCCCCTCCCCCACCCACTGGCGCCGCCTGCCTTGGGGAGGGGGTGGGGCTGCCCTGTTTAGTGGCAAATGGGAGGATGTGTATAGGGGTATATAGAAGTGATGGGGGTCAGACTCTAAGGGGGACCGTGGTGGATCAGTTTGAGAGGGTCTGAAAGGAAATAGGAGAGTACTGAGCTCCTGGTTCAGGGCTCAAAGGAGAGGATTATTAAAGTTTATTTTTTTATTTTATTTTATTTATTTTTTAAAGATGGGCGGTAAGGGGATCTTAACCCTTGGCTTGGTGTTGTTAGCATCGTGCTCAGCTAGGGAGCTAACCGGCCATCCCTACGTAGGATCCGAACCCGTGGCCTTGGTGTTGTCAGCACCGCACTCTCCCGAGTGAGCCACGGGCCGGCCCTAGAGGATTATTAAAGTTTAGATGAGATGAAACGCTGGTGTCCGGAGGTCACTGGTCAGGGCTCAGGTTGGGCTTGGGAGGTGAGTTTAGGGTCTCAGAAAGGGGTCAGAAATTTGAGTTAGGGCTTAAGAAGGAGGATGGTGTTGTTAATACGGTTAGGACTTACACAATGTGTTGGTAAGGTTATCTTGGAGAGATCACTCTACACGGGTCAGGTTGGCAAAAATTTAAAAGAACCATAACAGCCATTGCTGGGCAGGATATTCGGAAAAGATCACTTTCGTGTTGCTCATGGAAATAAAGAATTGTTATAGACTTACTAGTGAGCAATCTGACAAATTTATGACACTAAAAAAAAAAACCAAAAAGCATAACCAGTCTACCCAGCAATTCCACCCCTGGGATTCTATCTCAGAAATAGGACCTCCAGGAGGTAAGGACATCTGTAGAAGGATGTCGCTCCCAGCACTGTTTTGGAGGAAGGGGTTAGGAAGCAAAACGAATGACCCAGTAATAGGTGCATGGGTCAATAAAATGAACGATGGCACAGCCACTCTACTGAATATCATGTGGTGCTTAAAAAAGGAAGAATTGAGTTATTCCAGTTAACTAAGAATAGAAGGGAATTCTAGGAGGAAAAGTGGAGTGAGATATGCATAATGCGGAAGAGTGTGTGTGTGTGTATACATATACATATACATACACATAATGTATATGTATACACACACACACACACACACACACACACACGAGGAGTCTTCAAAAAGTTCATGGAAAGATTCGTATTATTTTTTTAGTTCTATTTTTCCATGAACTTTTTGAAGTACTCTCATATATATTATATATATATATATATATTTTGGCAGCTGGTTAGTATAGGGATTGAACCCTGGACCTTGGTCCATATTCTAAGCAAATGAGCTAACCAGCCAGCGCTATAATTTCATTTTTCATAAATAACACCCAAGAAGCATGGATATATATTTGTGTGTCCGCACATAATTATATGGGCAGGAGTAAGAGTAAGGGAACTTGCTAGATGGTTAACTTGGGTTTTCCAGGGGAGAAGAAGGCAAGCAAGCATGGAGAAAAAGAAGATGCTAAGAATTGGAAATCAGGTTAAGACTCAAACAGATGTGTTGTGAAGTCATGGTTCAACCACGGGAGAGGAAAGGGAATGTTAAGGTGTCAGCCAGGTCAGGTCCAAGCCCCAGCCTGATGCCTTCCCCTCCTCCACAGTGGCGGACCTGCTGTACTGGAAGGACACAAGGACATCAGGAGTGGTCTTCACAGGCCTCATGGTCTCCCTCCTCTGCCTCCTGCACTTTAGCATCGTGTCTGTGGCCGCCCATGTGGCACTGTTGCTGCTCTGTGGCACCATCTCTCTCAGGGTTTACCGCAAAGTGCTGCAGGCCGTGCACCGGGGGGATGGAGCCAACCCCTTCCAGTGAGAACCCCTGACCCCTGACCCTAACCTCTGTCCAGACCCCAGCACTGACCCTAAGTCATAACCTGTAACCTCAAATCAGGCACTAACTCACCCTGGCCTTAGCCCATCCTGCTCCTTTTGCGTCCTGATCCTCTAACATGTCCCTGACTCTGACTTTAAACCAGGTTCTGACCTCTGACCCCCAAGGCTAATCTCTGATTCGAACCTGTACCCTTAATTCTTGATCCCTTCTCTTGATCCCAGCTCTCATATGTGATTCCCTTGAATTGTTGCTCAATCCTAACTCTGGTCTTTTCCTCTACCCTCATTTCCTGCCCTTGTTTCAGCCATCTCCCCCCCACACACACTGGATTGAGCTCCATCCACCCACTGAGTAGCCCCATACCTCTTTCTCCCTTCAGGGCCTACCTGGATGTGGACCTGACCCTGACTCGCGAGCAGACAGAACGTTTGTCCCAGCAGATTGCCTCCTATGTGATCTCTACGGCCACCCAGCTGCGGCATTTCTTCCTGGTAGAAGACCTCGTGGATTCCCTCAAGGTGCCCTGAAGCCCCCACCCCCTCCTGTATTTCCCACATTCACCCCTGTGTTCCTGGGGGGTGGGAGGGCCATTGCTGGGTGAGTTCACAGCCTGCAGGCTATGCTGACCCTGACCCTCATCCTCAGCTGGCCCTCCTGTTCTACATCTTGACCTTCGTGGGTGCAATCTTCAATGGTTTGACTCTTCTCATTCTGGGTAAGCTGGGAAGGCTGTGGAGGGCAAGGTCGGTGGGGGTGGCTTGTTGGTGTTTGGTGGGGGCCAGGGCTCCAGATGGAACTGTTAATTGCCTGGGAGAACCCTGACCCACATCTCTGTTCCTGCAGGAGTGATCAGTTTATTCACTGTCCCCCTGCTGTATCGGCAGCACCAGGTGAGTGTGACAAGCCCTCACTTGCCAGTACCCTAGCCAAACATGGCTGGTCTGACTGCCTCCCTTCTAGAACCAGGGTCCCATTGACAGATATCCCAGCCAGACACAGGTGTTCTGGCTGCTGCCCTTCCTCCATAGATCTAGAGTCTAACTAATATGTTTCAACAGGCAGAGACAGGCATTTTGGATGGTGTCCCCTGACAAAGCCAGGACCTGACTGACATGCCCCAACCCATGGCAGGTAGACTAACTAATACTCCTACTGATGATGGATCTGAGGTCTGACTGGCATGTCTTAGCCGGAGAGAGACGGCCCGACTGATGCCTTCTCTCTCTGATACAGGTTGAGGCTGAACAACACTCAGCCCAGCCAGAAACGGGCAGACAGATGAGTGCCTTCTTCCCCTTTCCTCGTGGATCACCTCAAGGTGATACCACCAGAGACTGGCAGACATATATTCCAGTTGGAGACAGAGAGACTGATGCCATCTACCCCTACACATAATCTAGGCCTGACAAACATCCAAAGACAGACAGGCAGACTGACTGATGCCCTTACTCCCTGAAACAGCCAGGGACTGACTTTTATGCCTGACAATTGGTGGGATGGCTGTTGCCCAGAACACTGACATAACCAGGACCGATTGACATCCAGCCTATCCAGAGACAGGCAGATGGACTGACACTCCCTCTGCAGCCAGCTGAGAGTCAAATGATACACTCCCTGCCAGAGATATAGTCCTAATTACCTCCCTCACAGGCCAAATCATCGAGACTCACAAAGTCAACTAACACTATAAATTAAACTAGTATTTAAAAAAAAGAAAAAGAAAAAAGAGAGAATAAAGTAGTATTTAAATTAACCCACTCAGGGACTTGTGGACCAACACCAATACCCTCTACTCTCACCCTGCCTCAGACACACGCACATGCACACACACAAACTCACTCAAAGATTAACCTTTGTGCCCAAGACAAAGACACTCTGGCATACACTCATGTTGTCTTTTTTTTTTTTTTTCTTTTTTATTAAAGATGACCGGTAAAGGGATCTTAACCCTTGACTTGGTGTTGTCAGCACCACGCTCTCCCAAGTGAGCTAACCGGCCATCCCGATATAGGGATCCAAACCTGTGGCCTTGGTGTTATCAGCACCACACTCTCCCAAGTGAGCCACGGGCCAGCCCTCACTCATGTTGTCTACCTGACATCACTCCCCACACACAGGGGGACCCAACAGACTGACCCTACAACTTGAACCACTAACTTCCAAGGGTATGTTATTAGGTTTAGAGTTGAAGGTGGGGTGGTGAGCTTCTCCCCCCAACCAAGGCAAAGAACCCCCTGCGATCCCTCTTTTACCCCTTCTTGGTCTCTCCAGGCCCAGATCGACCAGTATGTGGGGTTGGTGAACAGTCAACTGAGCCACATCAAAGCTAAGTAAGGGCACAAAGTGGAGATGGATGGGAGGGGGGAGGAGGAGCTTGGGAACTTTTTCTTTCTATGCTTCCTGTCCCCAAATCCCCTGGGACTGAATTTCTTCTTCTCTGAGAAGGGTGAGAGACAATACCAACACAGGCCATTATGTGGAGGGTAGGGACTTGGGCTCTTAGCTAGTTCCCCCATCCAGCTTTCCTCGTAGCTCCCAGATGCCCACCCGGTCTCTTGCCCCACCTTGTGACCCCACCCGTTTCTCCCTCAGGATCCGAGCTAAGATCCCAGGGACAGGAGCCCTTGCCTCCGCAGCAGCTGCAGTGTCTGGATCTAAAGCCAAAGCCGAATGAGAGGGGTGTCTCTGCCTGCGGAACGCCTGCCCCCACCCCTTGCAGCCCTCTGGCCCTTCTCCCATCTCCCATCTCTCCCCATCCTCTCCCCGCCTCAGCCCGTCATTCCCCGGTGGGTGTCAGGATCGCTCATACCAGGGAATCTGCGCCAATTGCCTGAGCGGACAGGACTACATTTCCCAAGAGGCACTGCTCTAGGAGTCCCGGAAAGGCGAGGCACCTTGGCCGCAGGGCCTTCTAGGACTTGTAGTTGATTAGGCAGGGCACCGCCCTGCACTTCCGTGACCCCGCCGCTGGAGGCGCCGTGAGCGGGTGGTGTCTCCTGGACGCCACTAGCCCCAACGCCTGGGCTTTGCATGGGGCCCAGGGGAGGCCTGAGCTTGGATTTACACTGTAATAAAGACTCTTGTGGAAAACCCAAGGCCTCCTGTGCTTCCGGCGCCCTCCAGCTTTCACCTTCCTGCACTGAAAAGGGCTTAAATGATACTCCAGGAGAACTTTCCCCATCTCTGCGGAAGACCCCTCTACCATGTGTTTAGAGTATGAAATGATGGAGGGGAAGACGCTGAGAGGACACTGCCCACTGAGCAGCTATCTCACCTGAGCCCTAGACCCACGTATCCAGGGACTTCTGGAAAACTGCCCCGTGCCCCACTCCCTCCCCCGCCAAACATATCCGAAACTTTTCCTCATTCCATCTGATTTCCAATCCAGAGACGTCCCCACTGCCCACGTTGTCACCAGGCCAGACACCCGGGTATGACCTTGGGCTCCTTCTTCCTCACTTCCCACATCTAATCAATCATGAAGCTATGTGTATACTACCTCCCAAATGTCTCCCATCTGCCCACTTCTATCCACCCCAATTGCCTTGGGACCACGTACAGGACCTCACGGCCTCTCTGGGCCTCAGTTTCCAAAGCTGTTAACTGAGGAGGAGGAGGAGGTAGAGGGGAGACTGGAGACAAAGATCCACAGGCCTGTGTTTAAATCCTGCCTTCACTACCTTTTGGCTGTGGGACCTTGAGCAAGTGACTTCACCTCTCAAAGCCTCAGTTTACTGAAATGGAAAACTGTCACCATAACTATACCCACATGTAAAGCTCTTGGCATGAAGTTTGGCATATAATAAATGCTTAGTAAACAGAAGCCGCTATTGTTAGTTCTGACGTTTCCCAAATCTCAGTCATTCCCTCGCAACCTTCATGATCGTTATATCACCCCTTCTGCTACTTACCTAATATTTTTCTTTAAATTGGTTTATTAAAAAAAAACAAAGCAAACGTCTTTTAAAAAGAAATGTTGCTTCACCACTTTGAAAGGACGCCAGTATTGCTCGCCAGAAACAGAAGGTAACAGTAAAAATAAACATAAAAAATAAACATTTAAAATGTTTGTTGGTGTACCACTTAAAATCTCACTTGCACCTAGTGACACATGTCACATTTTCAGAGATAGATAATGATGTTCCAAGTAGTAGTTACAGCTGCAGAATTTGTATACAGGGGGTGCCTAGCAGCAGCTAATTAAAACAGAGAGGGCTTAGGGGACTTATCTTGAATATGGATTTGCCAAGCAGGAACAATAATTTTAATTTGCAAATTAAAAAAAAAAAAGGCCAGCCCCGTGGCTCACTTGGGAGAGTGTGGTGCTGATAACAACAGGGCCATGGGTTCAGATCCCATATAGGGATGGCCGATTAGCTCATTTGGAAGAGCCTGGTGCTGACAACACCAAGTCAAGGGTTAAGATTCCCTTACTGGTCATCTTTAAAAAAAAAAAAAAAAAAAAGGCACAAATAGCTAGTTGAGAGGATGTGGAATGTTCCCAACACAAAGAGGTGACAAATGTTCGAGGTGATGTGATATGCTAAATACCCTGATTTGATCATTGCACACTGTATAAATGTACCCGAATATCATATTGTACTTCATAAATATATATATAATGTCATGGGTCAAATCAGAAAAAATAAATTTAAAAAATTTCAGAGACAGAAGTAGATTAGAGGTTACCAGAGACAGGGGGTGGGGTGGGGGAGGAGGAAATGAGAAGTTATTCCTTAATGAGTATAGAGTCTATGTTTAGGATGATGAAAAAGTTTTGGAAATAGAACCAGCCCGTGGCTCACTTGGGAGAGCGTGGTGCTGACAACACCAAGTCAAGGGTTAAGATCCCCTTACCGGTCATCTTTAAAAAAAAAAAAAAAAAGTTTTGGAAATAAATAGAGGTTGTGGTCACACAGCATTGTGAATGTAATTCATTCCACACAATTGTATGCTTAAAAATGCTTAAATAACACCAAGGTCACAGGTTCCAATCCCCATACCAGCCAGCGGCAAAAAAAAAAAGAAAAGAAAAAAGCTTAAAATGGCAATCCTAATATATAGGTTTTACCACATGAATGAAAAAGAAGGAAATATAATAAAAAAAATAGCAAATTTTTCTGTAGATGCCTTTATTCACACTTTTTATGAGACCAAGTACCCATTTGTCTCTATCAAAGAGTTGGGGAAGAGGGACTGGTTGAGATCATGGGTCCAGGTTCATGGAGCTGATACTCTTTTTTTTTTTTTCATGGTCACTTATTTATTTTTGATACAAATGTACCTGACACATGACCTGTCAGTCAGCCCACACACCACCACACAGGTAGGGCCTGGCCCCCTGGGGGAGAGGTGGAACGGGGAGAAGGGCCAGTACATAGGTGCTGTGGTCTGCCTCTCCAGCCTTCCCAGGCTGCAGCTAGGCTCCCAGGCCTTCAGAGGTTGGGGCCATAGCAGGTGCATGAAGTGAGGGGGGGGGGGGGGTGCTGGCCTTGCAGAGGTTACTGGGAGGGAACTCTCAGCTCCACAGCCACCAGCTGAGTTGGGGACCCTGGGGAACCAGCCCCCAAGCTCAGGTGCTCAGTCCTCACCCCAGGTGGCACACGTTAGCCCTGCACGAGGGAAGGGAGGACAGATGGAGGGAAGTGGTTCTCGTTTCAAGTTCATAGAGAAGTGGGGCAGCGATGAGGAGAAGCAGCAGGCAGGATGACAGCTGGTTTCCTCAGCAGTCCAGGGCCCCAGGTGGGGGAGGGAGGCTGACCCCCAACGCTGTTCCCACTGCTCTGGTCCCCTCACCCTTCAAAACTCCAGATGGACCAGGCCTCTGGAACGTCATTGCTGCCTGCACACTCACATGCAGGCCCGCAGGGACACTCAGTTACCACAAAGTTAAAATTAAGAGGTGGGGAGAAGAGAGAGAAAACAAGTTATAACAGTGTTTGCTGCTGGGGACCCCGGCACACTGGTTGGGGTCTGTGCCCCAGGCAGGGGCCTTTTGCCATTAAAGGAAAGAGCAGCAAGAGGGCTGGTGGCTACAGGGTGGGGACATCCACAGAGATTAAGTACAAAGGAGGGGGATGCTCCCACTCAGCACCCCCACATAAGGCTGAGCTGGCTCATGGGGGTGGGGCGCATGTAGGGGGAGTTTCCCTACTTGGAGTGTCCTGACTGACCCTTTGCTGAAGGTGCCCCAGTGGGCAAGGGGCTGGGAGTGATGCCTTTTTTTTTTTTTTTTTTTTTGGCCACTGGCTGGTAGAGGAATCCATCTGAGCTAACTGGCCAGCCCAACTGGGGGGGATGGCTTGCAGGCCCCTGCACACTAGAAGGGAGGGGTTGCTATGTACAGGGGGAGGTACATGGAATGTGGGAGACAGAAGCTCCTGCCACCCTACCTCCCCATCCCTCGGGGCTCAAGGGGGGTGGGTACCGTGGCTCCTGGCTGCCAGGGGAGAGAGACAGCACTAAGGGCACTTGTGCCAGTGGCTCTGTTGGGGTGAGGATTAGTGTCTGGGGTGGCCCAGCCCCATGGCCTATAAGATCCCAGGGTGCAGGGTGAGGGTATAGGGAGAGGGGTCACTGCTTCTTTTCTCAGGCAGTGATGGTGACCAGCTGCTTGGCAGTATTGGGAATATCATAGATGCACTGGATCACCTGCTGAGTTAGCAGCTAGAAGTACACGGGGGTACCGGGCTCCAAGGGCACGGTCTTCTAGCACTTGCTCTGCAGCTGGTAAGGGCGGACGTTGAGCAGTTGCAGTTAACTTTGCATGAGCTCCAAGGCTGGCCTCTTTGAGAAGAGAGAGGCATCTTGGTCACAACCACATGGATCTTCTCTGAGCAGGTCACAAATCTGTCATGCTTGAACTCCTGGGCCACCCGTAAGAATTCCTGAATGTTCTTGGTGACCCGCTCTGTCTTCAAGATGACATCCTCTGTGCTGGGAAGCCCAGGGTCTAGGTCTTCGTGGAGCTGATATTCTAGTGGGAGCAGACAGACAATAAGCAAATAGACGTAGAATATGGCAGGTGGTGATGAGGATGATGGAGAAAAGTCCAGCAGGGTAAGTGGATACAGTGACAGGGCTTTCTATTTTAAATTGAGTCATTCGGGAAGGCCTCACTGAGTGGCGATGTTTGAACAGAGGCCAGAGTGAAGGGAGGCAGTGAGCCATGTGAACATGTGGAGGAAAGGAGATCCAGGCTGCAGGATCACCAAATGCAAAGGTCCTTAGGAGGTAACATGCCTGATGTGTAGGAGGTAACATGCTGATGTGTGCAGCAAGACACCCGTATGCCCGAAGCCAAGTATATGAGGGAAGTGACTAGGAGACAGCGTCAGAGGTGTGAAAGGTGCTATTATAGAGATTTGCAAACTGGGGTGAGAACTTTGACTTTTACTCTAAGATGGAAGTCATGGAAGAGTTTCATGCGGGAAAACATTGTTATCAAGAGATCCCTAACTTAGGTTATAAAACGATTACCCTTCTTGTAACAATAATTACGACGGCACAGGTTGGATGGACTGTGTGAACTGGGGTATGGCACTATCCCTTTCTGAGCTTCGGTTTCCCCAATCATAAAACGCAGTTGCAGAAATTGATGGTGTCTAATATCTAAACTCGATGGGGACAGGATGTTTTTCATCCCCAGCATGTAGGACAGTGCCTGGGACTCAGTGGACGTTCGATAAACATTGAATGAACACAGGACTCCGTAGGTCCCCGCAGTTCCACAGAATAACAGCAGGTGTCGCTCCAGCCTTATAGATGCCTGCCCAGAGCCTCCGGGGCCGGGATAAATCAGACTCTGACAGAAACCCACTCCTCCGCAGGAGTAGAATTCGTATTTTTCCAGGAAGGGACTTCTGAATGCTGAACTCTGAGTATCTCCTCTTAAAAAACTGACTTTTCACTTTGGAAAAAGGGTCTCTTCGCCCTTTAACAGGTAGCCAGGTCCGTAGGCGCTCCTTCCCAGAATGCTCAGCGCCATTTAAATGAACAGTGTCCCGAGCGAGGATGATTCATGTTATATAGGGCAGAGACACATTTTGTAAGATATCTATCGTAAGAAAGAGATGGGAAAATTTACAACAATTGACATTAACTATCTCACAGCCTTCCGAGCTACAATCTCCGCAACTCACCATAAGTCTAAAAGTTAAGGATTTATGAGCTTTATATAGCATCTCAAGGAGGAAAGACTTCGCCCGGATGATCCTCAGTGGCCTGGGGTGCAGGCTTCAAACCTGTAGCTGTCTAGCGACAGAGTGGTTCAATTCCACCTTTCGGGCGGCGGCTTTTACGTTTTCATCCGAAAACCTTACCAGACGCTCCTCCGGCCTGCACCTGGTGAGGTCGCTGCAGTCCTCTACGTCGCAATTTTTCGTCCGTGCATGCAGGTATGTGCCTGTAGTTACATTTCCCCCCCGGGAATATTAAAACACAACTCAGAAAGATGAAGAAAAACTCATCTACACAACTCTAGGATATTTACAGTTTGGGAATTATCTTGACTTCTTCCCTTCATTTGCTTACTCATAAAGTCATCTGCTCACTCATTTCTTTAATCACGCATGCACTTATTAATCAGTTTAATATTTACTCATTTGTTCATTCTTTCATTTACTCATTCAACAAGTATTTGCTGAATGGTTGCTCGGAGCCGGTCCCCTCACTGGACAGTGATGACAATCCTGGCCCTGGTGGGGAAGACAAACCTTAAACCATTATGTGATTACACATTTAATTAACGACTACGGAGGTGATAACTGCTGGGAAGCAAAAGTAGTACAGAACATACGAGGCCACCTAATAAGGAGACCTGACCCGGTGGGGTATCAGGGTAACAGTCAAGCAGACTCTTAAAGGATGAGAGGGGATAAGCTAGCAGAAGCGGGGGATATTCCAGGTTGGGGATCAGGATGGCCCCAATAATGGCGGATGAGGACGGTAATAACTGCATCCTCACTCCGCACTTAGCCCTGGCATGCTCAGCTCACTGACTCCTCACAACTACCCGATTCTGCAGATGAGGAATCTGAGGGTCACGGAGATGAAGTATCTTGTCCAACGTCATCCACCTTTGGTATTCCTCCAGTCCCAGGGATCTCAGAGCACCCGGCCCACGCTATGTACTGCTGCCTTGTATCGTCCTCCCCAAGCTAGCTACTCACCAAGTCCCCTCTGTTCTACCTCCTAAATATCTCTTGAATCTTTCTCCTCTTCTCTATCCCATAGCCCTAACCCTGTTCCAGGCCCCTCTTCACACCCTTGAGTCTTCACCCCAGCCTCCTCCCTCATCTCCTGCCCCAGTCTTGCTCCTCTCCCTCCCAACCAACCTCAGTCTGGTGGCTAGAGCGTTCTTACTAGAGCGTAAACCTACCCCTGCCTCTCTTGTGCCCCAAACCTGCCATGGCTCTCCAGTGCCCTCAAGGAAATTTAATCGCCTGCAGAATCTGTCTCTGCTAACCTTTCTCTCCACACCTTTTGCTCCAGTCACCATGCACCTCTACCTCTTAAAGTAAATGTATCAATCCCTTTCTCCACCAACGGGTCTTTGCACTTGCTATCTTCTTGCACTTGCTATCCTCTGCCTTCTATTCCCTTCTGTACTCTATTCTTCCTCTAGGTCTCAAGCTGTCTTCTCCTCCAGGAAGTCTTTCATGACTCCCAGTACAGGTTGGGGACACTTGCTGGGCTCTCCCAACCCTGTCCAGTGCCTGAGGCTCAGTCCCCACAGTGTCCCCAACACTGCCCAGCGCAGAGCTGGGCACAAGGTAGATGCTTAGCACATTTTGAATTAATTAATAAATTAATCGATTTCCCCATGACAGCTTCTCTTGCTTATTCATTTACTAAAGACATCTGAGTGACCTCTGGACCATCACTTCAATTCCCAGAGTGCCTGCTGCTATGCAAATAAGAGAGGGCTTGGATTTCACAACAGGGATGACTTCGCTGGATCTTTGAACAGATTAAAGTGGCAATATTTTTGGTCAGTCTTGGGTGAGTTCCAATATGTCTATAGCCCAAAAGAAATGGTCACAAGAAAAACCAAAGGAAGCACATCTTTAGTGTAAAGTAATCCCAGTTTCTGCAGTTCATATAACCCTGTAAACTCAGTGCTTACTACTTAAGTGGTCTTTAGTAGTTTGTTGGGCAGATTCTTAACCCACTCTTAAGTACCGTTTATGAAGGTCTAACTTCTGCTCAATCCACTGAGTATGCAAGGTCCAGCACCAGTTTCCCCATCACCAGTAATCCTCCATAGTACACCTAACGGCTAATGGTGCGCCCCCTCACTTTTTTTCTATTAGGAAGAAGTGGCTATGTGTACGGAAAGTCCTCCTGACTGTCTAGCTTCTTCCCATCCTACTGTAGGTTGATTCACTAGTAGGAGTTCCTGTGTGTGTGTGTGTGTGTGTGTGTGTGTGTGTGTGTGTGTGTGTGTAGTTCCACCAGCAATCTAATCTCACTCCTGAAAGGAAGCCAGGTAATGGTGCTGGGAGAAAACAGACACTGCAGCCTGGTGGATGCATTTTAAAAGGCTTTTTATTGGCGACAGTGCAGAACCAAGGGGGGAAGGGAGCGACCCAGTGCCAGTCTACCCCAGTCCCCCTTCCCCCCCGGGGTTAGGTGCAAAATACAAAAAGAGAACCACAAATACAGCATAGGGTGGGGGGTGGGGGGTGTTGGGGATTCAATAAATTGTGGTTGGCAGGGGCAGGCCCTGCTCATGGACTCACACTTACACCCAGAATTCTCAAAGATACAGATTGTAAAAATCTATGATCTCTCAGGCTCACTCACAAAAATAAAATCTCATGTCCCCAACAAGCCCAGAGTCAGAAGACAGCTGGAGGATCAGAGACAGCCAGAAAGGGGACAGGTGGAAAAGGTCAGATAAAAACAGGCAGAGAAAAGACAGACGGAGAGAGACATTCAGGAAAGAGACAGCCAGAGACTGTCAGAAACAACCAGAGGGGCTGAGACGATCAGAACAGAGACAGCCAGAGAGAGGCTGATTCAAAGCTTCCAGAAGCAATGTTTCCAATTCAACAGCACGCTTTTAGAGCCAACGTGACCTAGGCTGAGGTTGCAGAAGCACTCACATACTCACACGCGCGCACACACACCCATATATAATATATTTATTTATACATAATAGATATAAGTGCCTTTCGGAAACCAGGAAGGGATAAATAGCTACGGGAGGGGTCTGGGTTCAGGGCAGGAGACGCAGGACAGGGCACGTGGAATGTTTTCCATGCAGCACAGAGGGCGGCGTGGCCCACCCCTGATATTAAAAAATATAAATTTGCCTCATGATAAAATTCTCATGAGGAGAAGCACAAGGAAAGGTGGGGTGGGAGATTCGGGGCTGGGGTTGGGAGATGGGAAGGTGGGATCGTGGGAACTCAGCCCCTTCGAGTTTGTCAGTCCAAAAATATTGGGAGTTGGGAGGGACAAAGCCTCAGCCCTTCAATCTTCTCCAGAAAAATGTCGACCCTCCTCGTTCCCTTTCTAGAGAGGACGTAGGGTGACAAGGGGAGGGAGAAGTTGGCGTCCTAGGCTGGGGGAGGGTGACGAGCCTTAAAGAAAAAAGGCCCAGGTTTGGGGCTGGGGGTCCTGAGGAGAGAGAGAGAGGCCACGCGGATGGGTAATTGTCACCCCCCTCTGGATTCGTCACTCCCTCGAGTCTAACTCACTGTTGAGGGGAGGAAGAAGGCAGGTGAGGAGGTGGAAGGGCAGACCAAGGAAAGGGTTTGGGGAGTGGGGACACAATTCCTGGGGAAGGGTTCTGTGCCACCCGGCTCCACCCCACCGTCCGACCAACTCATTTCACAGTATAAAACACTCCAGCAGGACAAGCGTCACAGCGCCCCCTGCCGCCTGAAATCAGAAAGGCCCAACGAGGAAGGCCAGGAGGGGAGGCTGGAAGGTGGGGCGGGGGAGGCTGGGAATAATACTGTAATCCGAAGGGAGGGCTGGGGGCTGAACTGGAGGGATCCTTAGGAGGTGAGAGATTCAAATCAGAGCTACTTTTTCTGGGAGGGAGTGGCTGGACAACCAGGGAAGGAAATTCACATTTCAGAATAAGTCTGGGCGGGGGGAAGGAGATTATCATAGGGGACATCAGCTTCCCCCTAAGGGGGCTCAATTCTGCCCAGAGAATCTAATCCCATGGAAATGTGAGATAAATAAACTAAGGTCGGGAGTGCAGGGGGAACCAGCCTAGTCATACTCCTGAAGGGTGGGCGTGGGGGACAGTGGGGGGACGGGTGGCATTTCCTTGTTGGACCTCTCTGCAGAGAACTCCAGCCCACCCCATAGCCCGCCCCACAGCCCACCGCCCACACGCTTTCCCTCTAGCCTCACACAGAACTGCCCAAAGGTGGGCGTCACCTCCCACCTCCCCACCCCCAGAGGTTGGGTTGAGGTGAGAGGACCAACAGGAAGCTGGGGGTGTCCATCCCCTCCCACCCCTGCCCCCAAAGTCACCAGCTCTCCGGCCTCGCCGGGGCACAGAAACAAGAGGTTGCACAAAACACAAGAAGGTCCTTCTGTCCGATGGCAGTGGCGGCAGAGGGTCAGACAGAAGAGCCAGAGAGGCCACACACCCACTTTGTTTCTTCCCCTCTCTCCTCCTCCTCTTCCAAATCTCTCTCCCTTGTGTGTTTGTTTGTTTTGTGTGTCTAAAGAGTTCACAGAGCAAGAAGGGAGGGCGAGTTCAGGGGGTCGGAAGGCTGGTCACTGCCGCTGGTGCGTTGGGCGCCGGCGAACGCGGAGACCTCCGGGCAGGTGAGGACAAACGAGGAAGTGTACGAAGGGTTAACAACGGGGAAGGGGTCGCCGAGGACTTGAACTTCACTGTGTGTAAAGAGAGAAGCTGTCAGGTTGGGGGGTGCGTCTTGGCTGGTCTGGAAGGGCAGGGGCGGTGGTGGCGGGGGCGGCAGCAGCCAGCTGAAACCATCTTCCTTAGCGGATGCTGACCCCGGCAAATCTCTCACCTCCGCCAACGGGCCTGGCCCGGGCCCCTCTTCGTAGGGGATCTTGCAGCCCGGTTTGTGGGCCACCAGCACAAACTCCAGACGTTCCTTTTCCTTTTGGAGCTCGGCGATCTCCGACTCCAGCTCTGCCTTTTCTTCCTCCAACTGATCTGTCTCCTGAGGTCCGGGAGGAAGGAGAAAAAGCCATCAGTGACTATAAAAGGTGGGTCATGCCTCCCCTAGACTTCCTGCCGAGGCCCAGGACTGGAAGGCAGCTCCCAGCTGAGCGGAAACACCCCCGGAGGTAGAGTCCTGATATGCTATGGGACTTGGGACAAGATCCAGAATACCTAGAAAGCAAAACCCTCAGTTTCCCCATCTGTCCAATGGATGGTTGCAAAGGAACCAGGTGCACATGGAAGTCTCTGGTGAGCAGGAGGCACTCAGAGGTAACAATTGTTATGTGTTTTTAATGTGTTCCCCACTGTGACTCCTCCCCCTCTACCTCCCAGGGAAAAGACCAAGTAGAGCAGGAAAGTAGAGAATTTCCCTGGTTTCCTGATACCAGAGGCAACAGGTCACACTGCAGGCAGAAAGTAGAGACCTCTCAGACTGAGGTAGGACATAGAAAAGAAGTGGTCTTTGGTGGGTGCCATCAGCCCAAATTCTGGAGAACTGTGGGTGGCTGGGGCAGGAGGAGGAAAGTGATGTAGGATAAAATAGCTTAGCTTCACACTCTCCAGAATATTAAAGGTAGAAGGGAGACTTGATGAGGGGTTGAAAAGATGGAGAAATTGAGGCAAAAATGGGTTACCACTTGCCCAAGACCAAATGGGAGAAATGACTGGGGCTCCCCTCTACAAAAGTCCCCCACTTGTCTCCACAGGATGTCGTGAAGGCCAGGAGAGTGGTGCATGGGGTCATTAATCAGGGAAGGGGCTGGCTGGTTAGCTCAGTTGGTTAGTGTAGTGCTGATAACACCAGGTCCACATTTAATCCCTGTACCAGCCAGCCACCAAAACAAAAGTAAAAAAAAAAAAAATCAGGGAAGGGGGTGACCAGCAGTGGACATAACTATGTGGGGGTCTGCATGTGTGCACAGGCTACCCTGTTTGGCCATACCTGTATCTAGTTCCACATATGGAACCTCTGGTTCTCATGCCAGGATAAGGACACAGGTGGAAGAGAGACAGGGACTGGGGAGACAGCCCCTCTTGGCATACCATCATCCCACCCCAGGGAGCATTCTCACCGCCTGGAGTCTGTCAGTCAGCTCCCTCCGACGGTTCCTGCACTTAGCTGCTGCTAGCTTGTTCCGTTCCCGGCGAACCCTTCGTTTCTCTTCTTCCTCTGGGGTAAGCTGAATGGGAAAGAGAGAGGCCATGAGATTTGGGGATACAGTGCACCTCCTCCATTCATCTCCAACCTCTTCTTCCCCCAGAACCCCCAGGAGCCAAAAAAGGACCCTCTAGTCCTTGCTGACTGTAGCAAGGATGATAGGGTTGCTACAGCATGGAGGCCTTACTAGACCTCCATCCCAATAGCAAGAAAGTTCTACCTCTCTTGCTTCCTCCCCACCCCCCCAGGCCAAGTTCTGATGCTCCTTACTCACCGTCTCCTCTCGGGGTCTCCTAGGCCGGGCTCTGGCTGGGCGGGCAGGCCCAGGTCCACTGGTGGTTCCGCTGGTGGAAGGCCCGCCACTGCCACTAGCTCCGCCACTGCTGTAGCTACTCATGCCTGGTGTGGAGTAGCTGGTTCCTGGCATATCGTAGGGGTCGATGGCTGGGGGCTGGGAGGCCAGTGGCTGCCCCTGGGACTGGGCCATGGAAGAGATGAGGGTGGGTTGCACAAGCCACTGGAGGTCCTGGCTGGTTGTGATCGCGGTGACCGTGGGCACGAAGGAACCGGGCATTTCCCCGAGACCGGCGCACTCCTACGGGGTGACACATACACACACAGGCGTAGACACACAAACAAAGACACCGACACACACACACCCAACACACATAACACACACCGACCCTGTGAGTTAGCACAGGGCGAGCGGGTGTGGATGTGTGTGTCACAGGCAAAAAGCCACAACACCCACCCTTCCACTACACCGTGACGCAGTGGTTAATGAGAGGATTTCTGCTCAACTGGCTTCTACCTCCTCCTTCTTCCTCGGGGAAAGGTTGCACAGTTCCAGCGGGTGGTGAATCACACCCCGGGTTGGTGACTCTTAGGTGTGGGGGGTGGGGAGGAGGCTGGACATAGCCGGGTGACAGAACCCCCGGGAAGGAGCCACAGCCACACACACAGCCACAACACCCCACCCCCACCCCAGAGGCAAAGGGAGGGAGAGGGAGAGGCCTTAGGCCAAGCCTTCCTCTACACATACACACACCCCTCTGTGCGAGCCCATGCAGGGGCGGGGGTCCCAGTTAAAAGAGTGTTGGGGGACGGGCCTTGGAGTTTTAGAACATCATTTTAAGTAAATGTCTCTACCCGGAGTGAGACTGACACGTGACAGCTTGGGGTGAACGGACAGATAGAGAAAAATGACCACTCGGGCTCCCTCAGATTGTCGCGAAGGGGGAATGGTGTAGGACTTGAGCCCCCAAGCCCAGGCAGCGCTCATCTCCCCCAACCCGCCAATGGAATGCTGGAACTGCTCTGAAGGCTTAACTACTCTCCCAGGGGGCGTGGTGAGGGAAGGGCTGGCTCGCCGGCCAATCAGCGTCCTGGGAACCCAGAGGGGGCGGGGCTTCTGGAGACCATCTGGCTGCTTCCCCTCCGGGTAGTGGTTCTAGTCCTGTCTTCGGACACAGCGGGCGTCCGGAGCAGAGGGAGTGGAAATGTATCTGTGTGTGCCTCGAGAAGAGGGTGACTGCCACCATGTCTCCCGAAGAAACCCCGGCATACAAACAGACACCCCTTGCTCTTGAGAGCCGAGAGACCAGATCCCAGCAAGGTACTCGCGGACCCAATGGGTCACAGAGAGTCTCTCTTGTCGTAACAGGA